>NC_138350.1:89337500-89642500 GCF_046562875.1 Panthera onca
TTGCCAAGAATCCTATATTATTGTTAGAAATTATAGGTTAAAAGTTCTTCTGAAGCAGTTTGTGGGAAGCCCAGGCCTCCTTAGCTTCCTTGACAAGGGCGGTGACGATTTAAGGTCTCCAGCCTGCCCTGAGAGATCACTTATATCGAACAGCAGATGAAAAGCCAGTGCAGATGTAATTTATCGTCGGCGTTTCCTTCTAAAGAATAATTGTGGAGACTTGGCTGGATCAATAATATGGATTTTTGTTGTTAGGTCTTGTAGTCTGCACCATAATGAGAGATAGGGGACAGTGGCTGTTTTCTAATAGAAAAGAAAGGATTGGTTTCCGTGTCTTTCTACATTTGAATGCAAAATGGCGCACTTGAAACTAATTCAAGTTGTTAAGAAAAGTCTCTCATTAGATCTCTGCTATCATATAAATATGGCACGTTAAATGAACCCCCTCTATTGAGCGAAATACTATGTTTAGTTTTTTCTTAAAAATGTTCTTTTTGAAAAGTACTCCGATGTCCACTGTCCAACCCTATTGCCTCTACCCCCTCAAAAAGAAAAAAAAAAAGCCAGTGAAATTGAATTTCGGATGAAAAACAAATCAAGCCACCAAGGTAAATATGACGTACAATACATTGCAGACTAACATCCTAAATAAAATTCTGCACTTCAGAAAATCAAGGTCACTAATGTGTCTAGAATCGAATCACATTGAAAATTAATAATTTTGTCTTTGTGCCTATACATATCTTAAAACAGGAAATGGAATAGAACTTAATATGTACGTGCAGCATATGTCCCTGTACAAAACATAAATCTCATGAGGGTTTTCCTGTTCTTCAAAGAAAGATACAGGTCACCAAGAAGTTCATAAATGAGAGGAAGGAATTACAGTTTTCTTGCATCTGAATGTAGGAAGAATACCCTTTCCTCGTTAGAGGTTTCACTAGTTGGAGGGCACAGCACCAGCACTGCCAGTGTGACACCACACGGCACACACGTGTGCTCCGGGGCGTGCCCGGCTGCGACCCGCACACACACCAGAGGTTAGCGCCCACAACATCGCTGCTGAATACAGCGCAGAGAACAGTTTTGCCTCAACGTAGAGTAGTATGTTAATATTAACGAGCAAGTTATTGTATGGGATTTTTAAGAAGTCTACTTTCAGTGTTATTGAACTGATACTACGACTAGTTGGGAAGATTTATATTCCAAATTGATTAAATAATTAAATGGGTGATTATAATTAAACTTTATTCTTCATAGCCATCTACTCTATTCTTTTTTCTTTCTTTTTTTTTTTTTAAATCTTGAAATGATGATGCCAGGGGACAAACTTAACCCCCCCAAAAGATAGGGGAAATATTTAAATTCAACTTTATTTTGTAAATGCTAACAGTGAACATTTTCATATACCATTGGGAAATGAGAGGAAGCATAATTTGGTTTCAAACTCTTCTTTATTACTACATGTTCGTTTAAATGAGAACAGCTACTAATGCTCTCAAGTAAAGGGAAGACTCTTTTGGTTATGGAAGTTATTCTGCCTTCCTAGATGTACTGTTTTGTTTTTTCTAACTTCACAAAGGCAATCACCATTTCCAAAACACATCAAGCTGAATTTCTGTTATGATACGCCAGAACGTTTTAGGACAAAAGCCAGCTGACTCGGGCAAAACCCTTGAAAGACTTGTTGCATTAAACATCTAAATGAGTAAAATACATAAAAATAGATGCAAATGATTTGTTTCATTTCCTGAAAAGTATTTCATGATTCCCCCATATCTACCCACGGTTACCATTTTTATTCTCCTTGGCCCTTCCTCTTGAGCCTTGTGGGGTAAACTTCCCAGCTCGCCAGCACCTACCACCTAAATCTGCTGCAGGAAAACAATAGATCGCATTTATAAACTGTAGGGGAGGATGTTCACTTGTGTGCAAATGCTAAAATGGAATGAGCATTTACACACTTTAAACAAATACTGCGGCTACCAAATCTGTCTCTAGTTGTTGCAGAGGTTTTCAGTCCAGAATTATCATTAAAGATGAATAATTGAAGTTTCTGTACGGTTTCTTTAGCAATCCCTAGACTTCCTTTTTTATGCCATGAAAGTTTGAGAAACATAAACAGCCCTGGATTGTTATTGGTACTGAGTAATGCAGATTTTATTGTTACTTGGGATCTTCAGTATGCTCAAGGAAACCATTTAATTCATATTATTAAGTAGGAAGTCATTAAGGAAGAACCTGATAGAATCAGGTAAAACCAATTCAGTCTCCTCCAGTTGTTGGAAAATTCAATATGCTTTATTTAAGCAGAATCATAGATACTGTATATTAACTATTCCAAGCAATCTTTACTCAGCTCAGAAAGGCCAGATGTATGGGAATTGTAAAAAATCAGGATATGCATAAAAACTGTTCAAGTGCATAAAGCAGCCCCATCTGGAAGACATCTACCAGAAATGAAGTTGTACAAAACCATTCCATTGATAATAAAGCTAATTTTTATGGGTCTGACAAGTATGTAATTATGTTCAGTGGTGCTTTTCAGATTTTATCACAGTCAATAAACCGCAGTGGTAATTTCATTCCCATTTGACATATTTACATGGAAACATTTGATTGGAGGAATTAGTAACCCTGAAAGCCTTGATAGATATGTTTTAATGATCTGTGACCTCCGCAGTCCCTCATCTGTTTATTGTTGCAACAGGCGAGAAGTCGTTCCTGTGTGACCTCTGCGGCTTCGCGGGCGGCACGCGGCACGCCCTCACCAAGCACCGGCGCCAGCACACAGGTCAGTTCGGGCATCCGTCCGTCCGTCCGTCCGCGGCCCTCGATTGCTTGTCTGTTCGGTTTTTGGAAAATCCGTGTACTTGAGGGTCTCCTGAAAACTCTCTTTGAGTAACATGTGAATTCACCTGTTTTTTGCATGTGAAAAGTCGGCCCTCTGTAAATTTGTGTTCGGTAGGAGGACAGAGAGCTTGCGTGGAAAGTGCGAACGCACCAGGCTTCCTCCCTGCAGCCGAGACTTTGCCTGGGGGTGAGGCTGGGGGTTGGTTGCTCTCAGACGTGCCCCCTCCCCTCAGTGTCTCCCTCCGACTTTCCTGTGCTTGCCCCTACCCCGTAGCTGGCTACCTGCTTATCTGCAGCCCCGCCTTCTGGGCTACATCTCCGCCCACCTAACCACCTGGACCCTGGAGCCCACAGTCCCTCGACAGTTGGGGCCAGTGGGTGTGGTTGTAGGGTCATCACCGTATCTGTTCTTGCCGTTAGGAAGGGACAGCAACAGAGAGGGCAACAGAAGTAGATCGTGACATTCAAGAGGATTCGTTTTTATGATGTTTATTCTTTATGATTCAGCAAAATAAAATAGATGCCTTGGTTAGGAACACTTAAGAATGAACAGTTTTAAATATTTAGTAAAATTGATTACTTACTCGGATTTATAAGTAATTATGTTAATAATTATAAGTTCTATGTGTCTGGGACAGTACTGTTATGGCCTTTTCCCCCCTAATTTATTATTTTTTTTGGAGTTGATTTATTTGAGAGAAAGAGATCACGAGGTGGGGAAAGGCAGAGAGAGGAGGACAGAGAATCAAAAGCAGGCTCCACACTCTGTGCTGAGCCCAGACGTGGGGCTCGATCTCACACTTGTGAGATTATGACCTGAGGCAAAATCAAGAGTCAGATGCTTAACCGACTGAGCCACCCAGCAGCCCCTGTCCCTTCTAGTTATTAATAGAACTATTTTATTATCAAAAGTGACCTCGTGTAGATGATAAATCATGTTGGTAACATGGTTTGTAACTAAATGTACTTTTGTGTGGGGGGCCATGACAGGGGTGGTTTGGCCGTTACACTCCCGCTGGCGTGAAATGAAGATACACAAAATACGTTCTGTGGGTACATGTTGGATCTTAATATGTTATATTTAACGGAAAGCCATAGGTAGCTTTAATGCCCAGGGTAGTGTTTTTAAGATCAATGAAAATTAGTGCCATTTCTTCTAGATCTTCAGTTTCTATGATTTCCGTCTCCGTATGAGGTTAGAGTTAGTATTGAGTGTAATTTCCAGTGTTTCACATGATGTTGGAGACACACACTTAACTTTGTAATGTGAAAGCCCATTTCAAGTTTATTGCAGCTACCTACTCTTTTAATCCAGTGACTTAAGAGATGGCAGAAGGGGCCCTGTGGATGGCAGTCATCCTCAGTGGCCATCTTGGAAGTTGAAAGCGTGCGCATGCGGTGAACAGCGTGTTTATCGGTGCCCGAAACGTTCCTATCGGAGTCACTGTTGCTTGGCCGGTCACACCCCACTGTGGCCTGGGGACCAGGAGAGCCTCCTGTGCACCACCTGTGCCAGCCTGGCAGCACTCTCCCCACCCCCTGCAGTGAGGACAGTCGTGCTGTGATCACAGGCGCTTACAGGTGATCGATCACGAAGCCTGCGTTGAGGAGGCACAACTTTATATTTTATGTCAGGTCCAGAGGCTCCTTATTACTTTGCTATTAACTTTATACCATATAGGACAATGTCTCACAGACAGAGGCATCTGTCTTTGTGGCATTTATCTGCCTCTGTGGCACAAATCAAACATGATTCTTTAATACCAAAGTCAGTTCTTAAGACTGTTGGCTTCAGCCAAACAGCTTAGTACAACTCCGTCTACGCCCTTCGCTTTTATGCCGGATTTATAATATTTAAGCAACATGCAACTTTTTTTTCCCCCAAGGCCGGAATTGTGTGGTGCATTTGAAATCTATATTTCTCCGATGTATTCCTCTTTGACATGGTTTACCTTTTTAGCACAGAGTGCCCACGCAAATTACAATCAGCTTGGAAAGGGATAGGTATCAAAAGTGTTCCAAATGGCGTAAATAATTCCCTGCTGCAATACAGACTGTCCAGGGACTGACACAAAACATCTTCCATTTCAAGATTTACTTTTATCACCTGTCAGAGACCCTTGATTCAAGGGCACAGGAGCAAATCCTCACGTGGAGTTGAAGAGTCTTGGCCAGCTTAATAACCACCAGCCTGCCCAAAGGAACGCAAAGTGTGAGTTTCCATGAGGAGTGTGCAGCCTTTTTGACAGATTGTTGACACACAAAGGGCAGTGCTCTATATCCAGAGCCGTTCTGGTGTTCCCCCTCGGATGTTCTTTTACTTCCCCGTCAGAGGTACCTAAGATGCAGAACATTCCTTAATGGTTATTTTGGCCAAGATTGTTGCTCATAAAGGAGAGGGTGAATAGCAACACAATTCAGCGTGCACTGTTATGTCATAAAAGGGGAAATAAGAGGAAAGGACATTCACTTTGTTCTGCTGTTTTGAGTAGGGTGTAGACAGGGAGCCCTACTGACTTAGAGATAGCACTGTTCAAGAGTACTTATTGCCTTACTCTTGGATTTACTCATCCTTCTGGAGTTAGAATGACAAAGGATTCAGAAGGACTGTTCCCAATGCACTAAATCATTTTGATCACTCCTTAACAAGTGTATGACAGTACCTATCTCACTTCAGGCATTAACAAGTATTAGCAAGCTAGAATTCTTATTTGAAATTTGTAGATTTTTTTTTGTCTTCAAATTTTACAACCTAGAAGGTGCATTTATTTCTCTGGCTATATATTGAGACTAAAACAACAACAACAATAAGAAAGAACTACTTCTGTATCTGTATTTCAGAAGGATATTTTCCTAAAGAAATTACTTGAAGGTGGGGCACCTGGGTGCCTCAGTCGGTTAAGCATCCGACTTCGGCTCAGGTCATGATCTCACGGTTCGTGGGTTTGAGCCCCACGTCGGGCTCTGTGCTGACTGCTCAGAGCCCGGAGCCTGCTTCGGATTCTGTGTCTCCCTCTCTCTCTCTGCCCCTCCCCCACACATGCTCTGTCTCTCTTTCTCTTTCTCTCAAATTAAAAATTAAAAAAAAAAAAAAAAAGAAATTACTTGAAGAAATTCCCTGAAATTACCTGAAGAAATTATCATTTATGGATTGAAAAAAAAAATGCCAATTAACATATGTCAGCAGTAGCATTGGGCATGTAACAAGATGAATGAGTTACAAATTAAGCATTATGTACAGATTTCACTGTAGTTTGTATAAATTGACATGGAGTTTGTCTACCAAGAGAGGAGACATGCTTGAGCCTTCTTTACTTATTTGTTAAAGCATAATATTTTATGTAGCATATTTTGGTAGCATTATATTTTTTTCTGTCGGCCTGTATAGAACTCAAAATTTCTTAGTATTACACAATTTAATCTACAGTGGCTCAGTGTTGTCAAGTTGGGTATGAAACGACAACTCATAGTTCACTGCAGTATAATTCTTGCTTAATATGAACTTCAAGGTATTAAAATATTAGAGACTATGACATTTTCATTTAAAAGTGTTTTTTTTTTAAGTTTAAATCATGTCACATAAAAAGTCATAAAAATTTAAATGAAATAAGCTACATTAACCATGTTTTTTAAGTTCTTATGTTAAACCTCCAAACCAAGAAAATGAACTTTAAAGATGACCTTTCATTTATACCACGAACTCAGTGAGTCCATAGTATCACCCTTTACCCTCCTAGATTCCTGCCAACTCTATGAAAAATGGTTAGGTTAAAGATGCCTACCAAGGCTATTAGAATAAACAAGTTAGCAGTGAGTTATGGTGCCACACATTTTCAAACACTAGGTTGAATGGAGTAAGAAGACATCAGGATATATTTGTGTATGTGCTTAATGAAAAAAAATCTTTAAGTAGTTTGACCACTTGAATCCATTATGTTAAAAGTGGAAAATTTACGCTACCTAACTTGACCTCTCATTATATAGCTATAATAATCATGACTGTATTGTATTGGCATAAAGGTACACAGATACATGAATGGAACAGAAGAGATCTATGCCTGTATTTGTCACTTGTTTGAGACCAAGGTACAATATTTAGAGATAAATCTAACAAAGGATGTGCAAAACCCCTACGTTGGAAACTGCAAAATATTGCCAAGAGAAATTAAAGACCCAAGTAGGATGATATACCATGTTCATAGAGTCAGGAGACTCAGATCCCATCAAGCTTCTTCATGTTCTGAAATTGACAAGCAGATTTTAAAATTCATATGGAAATCAACGATCTGAAATAGTCAACTTTGAGGAAGATGAACAAACCTGAGGACTTATACTACCTGACTTTGTGACTTATAAAGCTACAGTAATCGAGTCATTCTGGCATCGGCATCATCAAAGACAAATCTATCAGTGGAATGGAATAGAGATTACATCTACATGGTGAATAGATTTTTTTTTACAAAAGAAAAAAGGCATTTTAATCTTTTTAATATGTAATGATGGAATAATTGGCTATCCTTCCACAGTAAAAATGAACTTTGTTCTACATATCATACCATGTACAAATTTAGCTCAAAACTACTCATATCTAAATGTAAAACTCAAAACTAAATAAAGTCTAGAAGAAAATTTAAGAGAAAAATCTTTGTGAACACAGATTACCAAAGATTTCTTAGATATCACATCAAAAGCCTGATGTGTAAGTGAAAAAAAAACAAAACACGTAGGTTGAAAAATTATAAACTGACAGGTTAATAACTTTATACATTAATTAAATTTTCCTCTTTGAAAGAAACTGTGAAGAGAATGCCAAGGCAAACCAAAGACTGGGGGAAAATACGTGTAAATCACGAATATGATAAAGGATTTGTATTTGTAATATATAAGTTAGAAACACTGTTATAAAGAAACAACCAACCAATTAAAAAGGAGTTGAATGAAGGGTGCCTGAGTGGCTCGGTTCATTGAGTAGCCGACTTTTGATTTGGGCTCAGGTCATGATCCCAGGGTTGTGGGATTGAGCCCTGCACCACTGGGCTCTGCACTGAGCATGGAACTTGCTTCAGATTCTCTCTCTCCCTCTGCCCCTCTCTCCTGCTTGCACATGTGCTCCCTCGCCCTATCAAAAAAAGAAAAGAAAAAAAAAGAAAAGATAAAGGGTTGAAAGATTTGAACAAACATTTCACCAAAGTATATAAATATGTGGCAAAGAAGCACATGGAATCATGAAATGCTCCTCAACGTGATTAGAGAAGTACAGTTTTGAAACATTGATGATACCGTGTCCTGGTGATGATTTGGAGCAGTGGGAACTCTCCTGCACAACTGACAGCAATGTAAAAGGGAGACACCACTTTGGGAAATAATTTGGCAGTTCCTTACAAAGTGAATGTGTACCTTCCCAGTGGCCCAGGCAGCACACTCCTAGGTGTTTGCCCAAGAGAAAAGGAGATGCCTGTCCAAGCAGAGACTTGCACATGAGGATTTATAGCAGCTTTGTTTGTAACACCCAAAAATGAAAACAGCTCGAATGTCCTCGAATGGAGAAACAAATTGAGGCACCTTCATACCGCGGGATGCTACTCTACTACTCAGCAACGGAAACGAATATTTACACCTGGAGTAACACGAGTGAGTCACAAAATAACGCTGACAGGAGGTCAGACGAGAGAGAGCACATACTGTATGTCTCCATGTGTATAAACCTCTGGAAAAATGCTAATATGCGGTGGTGGAAAGCACGTGAGAGTTTGCTTGAGGATGTTCTGCGCCAGAAGAGAGAGAGGGGTACAAGGAACCTTTGGCAGAAGGGTGGCTGTGTTCCTTGTCTTGACTGTGGTGGTAGTTGCGTTCTGCCCGGTATGGTCAGCATAGATACTTCAGAGTGGTGAAACAGTTAACAACACGTGTGTTTTAACGCAGATGGTGCATCACTGTGTGTTTCTGTCGTCCGTGAGAACTGCCGTGTGACCCTCGTGTGCGGTCAAGATGCTCTGCATTGAATTCATTGAGCGATTCGATTCGCTTCTTACAATGACTGTGAAAGTTTTCAGACACCCTTTTGTGGAGGTGCCGATGTTTTTACGACCTGGCATATTCCTGTATCAAATTTGAAGAGGTAGACCTGTTTTCTTTAGCCTTACGTAAGATGAAGATCGTATACCGTCTCAAATGAAAGCAAAACCCACCATCATCATGAAAGTGAATCTTTGTATAAGTCACTTCAGTATAGTTGCATTGTCTATACCAATTTAAGTGACTTGACCAGCAGTTTGGAAACCAAGAACAAAGTTATCCAAGCTGACCTGCGTGACCACTGGATTGGGTGTTATAGTTGAGCCTTATCCTAAGAACAAATGGCTGAAAGGTACAAAAATGCCTCTCAGCTGCAACAATTTGCTCTTCTTTCCATATGGTCTTCTTTTTACAAGAATAAATCGAATATTTCCTTCTAGGATCTATTAAATGGTATCTCTACGTTAAATCGACGATCTGTGTGAAACCACATAATTACTTTGCATCTAAGAAGCTTTGCCTTTACTGATTGGGAGAGCTTGATGAGAACCACCGGTGTGTGTGCACCTTTTTCGTCTTTGTGGTAGGCCAGTGCGCGCCCTTACCCGTGTTCAGGCATTCCTGTTATAGGGTGGCAAAAGCAAGGCCTTGGGCATCCTAAGTCCCTTCCACCTGCTTTGTCTTCTCTAATCCTCACACGTGTCCCGCTCATTTGGTGGTTCTACCCTTCTGATCTTGTCCGGGAGTTGACAGGTAGGGAGCGAAATGTGGCAAAACCTGGTTTGGGACTGCAACCCATGTGGCTTCTTCTGACTCTGCCACCCGAGGCTGCAGGAACAGATAGAACACTGTCAGACGAGACGTGGATGCGCTCAGTTTGCTGTCACCACAGCTCTGGGTAAGGCCGTTATAAACAGGGGGACAAGTTTCTCAACGTTCTGATTTCAAGACACACACAGTTTTGTTGCTCCCTGAATTACGTAGTTTTATACCAACCTAGTTCATACTTTGTTTTCTGCGTAAGTCAGTATCCTTACAAGAGTATTCTAAAACATCAGAATTAAGAAGTGGCAAGTAGAATTATTGAATATATGTAAAATTAATCCGTTCTCTGTGTAAAGTTTCTCAGAAAGGATGTCTCCCGAGAAGAGTATTATTGTATATAATAACTGCTTTGGGGAAGGAAGTGGTCGTGAAGCTTTCTCTAGTTCATCGGTGTCCAACAGAAATGTCATTCATGCAAGCTACACCTGTCATTTTAGGTTTCCTGGCAACCATATTAAAAAATGAAAACGTGGGCGCCTGGGTGGCTCAGTCGGTTAAGTATACAACTTCGGCTCAGGTCACGATCTCACAGATTGTGAGTTTGAGCCCCGCGTCGGGCTCTGTGCTGACAGCTTGGAGCCTGGAGCCTGTTTCGGCTTCCGTGTCTCCCTCCCTCTCTGCCCTTCCCCGCTGGCTCCCTCTCTCTTTCTCTTTCAAAAACAAAATATGAATAAACATTAATTTTTTTTTAAATGAAAAAGTAACTGATGAGATTTTTTTTTTTTAAGTTAACCAAATGTCTGTTCATGTCTTCTGCTCATTTTTTAACTGAACTATTTGTTTTTTGGGTGTTGAGTTTGAGAAGTTCTTTATAGATTTGGGATACTAACCTTTATCTGATATGTCATTTGTAAATGTCTTCTCCCACTCTGTAGGTGGTCTTTTAGTTTTGTTGATTGTTTCCTTTGCTGTGCAGAAGCGTTTTATCTTCATGAAGTCCCAGTAGTTTATTTTTGCTTCTGTTTTCCTTGATTCAAGAGATGCATCGAGTAAGAAGTTGCTCTGGCCAGTGTCAGAGAGGTTGCTGCCTATGTTCTTCTCTAGGATTTTGATGGTTTCCCGTCTCACATTTACGTCTTTCGTCCATTTTGAATTTATCTTTGTATACGGTGTAAGAAAGTGGTCCAGGTTCATTCTTCTGCATGTCGCTGTCCAGTTCTCCCAGCACCATTTGTTGAAGAGACTGTCTTTCTTCCACTGGATGTTCTTTCCTGCTTTGTCGAAGATTAGGTGACCATATGTTATGGGTACATTTCTGGGTGTTCTGTTCTGTTGATCCGTGTGTCTGTTTTTGTGCCAGTACCATACTGTCTTTATCGCTACAGCTTTGTAATTGAATTTGAAGTCTGGGGAATTGTGATACCTCCAGCTTTGCTTTGCTTTTCCAAGATTGCTTTGGTTCTTCAGGGTCTTCTGCGGTTCCATACAAATTCAGAATACACGCATCGACGTTTTTCCAAAGAAGATATCCAGATGGGTAACAGACACGTGAAAAGATGCTTAACATCACTCATCATAAGGGAAATGCAAATCAAAACTACAATGAAATATCACCTCACACCTGTCAGAATGGCTAAAATTAACACAAGAAGCAACAGGTGTTGGCAAGGTTGTGGAAAGGGGGAGCCCTCTTACTCTATTGGTGGGAATGCAAACTGATGCAGCCACTCTGGAAACCAGTATGGAGGTTCCTCAAAGGGTTAAAAACAGAACTACTCCATGCTTCAGCAATTACACTACCAGGTATTTACCCAAAGGATGCAAAAATACTGATTCGAAGGGATACACACACCCCAATGTTTGTAGCAGCACCATTAACAATAGCCAGATTATGGAAAGAGCCCAAATGTCCATCAGCTGATGAATGATAAATAAGATATGGTACAAATATACAATGGAATATTACTCAGCCATAAAATAAAATGAAATCTTGCCACTTGGCAATGATGTGGATGGAGCTAGAGTGTATTATGCTAAGCGAAATATGTCAGAGAAAGACAAATACCGTATGATTTCACTCATTTGTGATATCTAAGAAACAAAACAAATGAAAGTGGGGGGAAAAAGAGAGGCAAACCATAAAATGGACTCTTAACAAAAGAGAACAAATCGGGTTGCCGCAGGGGAAGGTGGGTGGGTGATGGGTAGTAAGGAACGCATTTGTAGGGTTGAGCAACTGGGTGTTGAATTTAAGTGATGAATCACTAAGTTCTACACCTGAAACTAATATTGCACTGTGTGCTAACTAACTAGAATTTAAATAAAAACTTGAAACTGTCAAAGAAATACTTAACTAAATGCATCCCAATTATTACCGTTCCAGCATGAAATCAATATAACATCGTTAGTGACATTTTATTTTTTATGTTCTAGGATTTTGAAATTTTGTATGCATTTTATTTATACTTCTAGTGCATCTCAATCCAGAGGCTACATTTTTATACCAAATTTATGATTCATATGTAGATTGGATAGCACTCTTGAGAAAGTAGATTCACATTCCCAAAGTGTTCTATACAAACTTAAACATTTTTTCTACAGGAGAATCCAGTATCAGTTTTTTAAATTTAAATTTACATTCATTAAAGTTCAATAGCCCCATTTCAAGTGCTCACCAGCCACTGTAGCTAGTACAGTTAAAAACTAAGATTTGATGGTTTCTTTGAATGAGTGTGTGTGCGGAGGAGGGGTGGTTAACACAGAGAAAGTTATCAATCAAAGGACTGGCCTTGAGTGGAGTGTAAGCCCTTGAACCAACTGCTGGGTAAAATGTCTGCGTAGGTAGAGCTGTTCTGTCCACACAAGGGAGTGCTGTTAAGTACTATTTTACATGTTTCTTTGAGGTTTCTTTCTGAGGTGATCTCTTATTCAACTTTAGTGAACTGTAATTTCTCCTTACTTCTATCAGTTTTTTTTTAAATAGGTATCAATTTTTAGCTGTATTTTTTTCTTCATATTTAACTTTAAGATTTTAGTTAAGTTGTATGCTGCATTTTCAAAAAATATCTCTGTTATATGCTTTTTCATGGTTTCATCCTCACTGAGATTTTTATGATGGGCTCTGGTGTAACATAGTTTCTTAAATGACTCCAAATACGGTGCTGGAACAGGCTGTAATTTAGATTTCTGTTTGTGTAAGTTACATTTGAACTACATAAGGTATACCTTGTTTCCATTCAAATACAGAAATAAAAAAATCAGTGATATCTTCTAAGTTTCTCACTCCGAGAATGAATATTCACATGTCCCAAGTGTGAGCAGTCGATTAACCTATCTTCTTAACATTTATATGGAAAGAAGTTTCCTTTTTCATTGTCAGTAACAGGTTTAGCCTTTCATTTCCAGTTTTTTTAATAAGTATTCATGTACAACATTGCTTTATGTTTTGCAGGAGAAAAACCCTTCAAGTGCGATGAGTGTAACTTTGCCTCCACAACCCAGTCTCATCTGACTCGACACAAGCGGGTGCACACGGGGGAAAAACCCTACAGATGCCCCTGGTGCGACTACAGGTAATGCTTTCAGTGCTTGGCAAGTGGACTCAAGTGGGTCACCCTGGCAGATTCACCGTGAAAGAACAGTTTTTCTGATCAGCGCGAGTTAGCCCAGCTTTTTAGGTTGGGGGTGATGTCACCATCTAATTCTAGTGACTACTTTTAAAATTCTTTTCCGAGTTCTTGTCCGTTTTTTATAGTCTTAACACTTAGGGTTTATCATCCTTTGTGCATCTGAATTTCAAGTGATTTATTTCCTTGCCCAAGTGAGGCACGGTTCCGTTGAATCGGTCGTTCAGGGCGTGTGGCACCTTGTCTCCAATGAGTGAAGCGCGTTTAGGCGACGAAGACGAGCAGTGTCTCCCGCCTTTAAGCATATTGTAGCGTAATAGGTGGCCGGTAGTATGTCTGCGTAATCACAACACGGATTTCACTGAGGAAAGTGAAAGGCCAGGGGCGTCCCTAGAGAAGGAACAGGACGCCCTACTCGAGAGAGCATTTCACCCAGGGCTCGAAGAACGGGTAAAAGTCCCGGTCCCGTGGGTGTGGTACCGGTGTGCAGGAGGCGGGGGTGGCTGTAGCCTTTTCTGGCTGAAAGCGTCAGAGAGGCCACGCGTGCTCAGTCCCCTCCCTCGGCTGCTCGGTGGCTGAGGGATGTCTGCCGCCCTGCACGGTTACTCTGCAGCCGCCGCAAAGCCTAGATGCCAGAAGTCTGAGACGGATGCGGGCAACGGCACATAATCCCATTTTACCGTAAGATGTGTGTGCAGAGTGCAGCGTGAGAAGCCAAGTGGGAAGTGGAGCTTGCAGCCCGATCAACCTGCAGCGGGACCCGCGGGAGGGAGTTCAGGGCACGTTAGGTGGTCGGTCGGACCCCACGGACTTCGCGGGCAGCCGGACTGTGAAGCCGGAGCCACTGTGTGAGCGCCTTCTCCATCCTGGAGCCGAGGACCTCTCGGACCCCGCTACACGTGATGACCGGAAACACTGAGGGTGGTCCTTGCACCGCAGCCCGCTGTGTTAAGCGTTAGCACGTGTACCTTGAGGTGAAGCCTTCGTTGAAAAAGACACTTTTGTATTCCTGTGGATGTAGCCTCTGCATTCAGTAAATATATTGCCATAATCTCTATTATTTCCCTCATTATTGCGTTAAGTTTTATGTGAAAGGTCATTTAATAGTACAGAGATATTACCGATATATTTCATTCATTAATTATTCATTCATTCAACATTTTATGAGTTCTGTCTTTGCTTAGCACTGGATTGGTGTTTCTTGGAAGTTTGGTAAAGCAGAGATCCAGTTAGAGGTAGACATACACGTTTTAAGGTGGTGATAGGAGTTGCTTAAAAAAATAAGCACTTTGAATGTTCTTTTCCTTATTTAAGAGGTCATACTATGTAGTTGCATTCTCTGTAAAACACAGAAAAGCAATTAGAAAAATTGTAAAAATTTCCCTTAATTATCACTTTTAGCTATTGGTATTATATCTTTATAGTTTGTATGCGTTAGATTTGCGTTGTTTTGGAGGCTTTTTTTGTTTCTTATAAATTTTATTTTTCATACTTAACAAATTGTAACTACCTTTCTGTTTCATTCATCTAGTATAACTGTGGTTTTCGAACTGTTACTTTTCTTTATCTTAAGAAAGAGACTGCAAGCAGGGAAGGGGAAGAAACAGAGAGAGAGAGAGAGAGAGAGAGAGAGAGAGAGAGAGAGGGAGGGAGAGAGAGAGAGAGAGAGAGAGAGAATCCCAAGTAGGCTCCGCACGGTCAGCACAGAGCCCAACCCAGGGCTTGATCTCATGAACCATGAGATCATGACCTGAGCTAAAACCACGAGTCGGACCCTTAACCCACTGAGCCCCCCAGGTGCCCCTCAAACTGTTACTTGTAGGTAGCAGAACTGTTATTTCAAACAGGATCATGTTCACATCCCATATATAAAATAGATAAGAGTGTTTTTTACCCCTTATAAATAGATTTCATAGTTAAATCTGTAATATTTACTTACAATATTAAAAAATCATCATACAATACTGTTTTGACAAGCAGAAACATTTCAGACAGAGGAGTTACTTCAGCAGTAGTTGTTGGGTTAGCCTTGTCCATTTTACGTCCTCATTCTGGGTTAAGCAGGAGGGTGTAGTCGAGAGCCAAGCTCCAGAGGAACTGACCCAGCAGGCACGGACATCCTTCACCTCTGAGCTGCCCCTTGCTCCTTCACAAATGTGGGTAATGAGAATAGCAGGGGTGTTGTTCATTTAGAGGAGGGGCACTTAGACAGACTTCCCTGGCCGCGCCTGGCTGAGATACCAGAACCCCGGGTTTCCTCTCGTCTCAGATTAGACCTTTGAACGGTTACACCTTGTAATCTCACGATAGTGTTCAGTGAGGCAGTGCAAGAGTTTCGATGCCCTGAGAGTCTTTGGTGTGTTGAAGTGTATTTATAACACATGTCATAATGGATTTTTTTCCCCAGTTTTTGAATTTGTTAAAAATACGTTGAATCCAAAATCAGTTGTTGGATAATTGCTGAAGTACCTTAGAATTTCAAGTGCCTCATTTGAAAATTACTCTTCTCTTAGTATAAACCTAATACTGGCATAGCTCTGAGTTAGATGAATATACAATAGTCACTTTATTAAGTTTTTAGACATTTGGGCCATTTTTGGTTTTTCCTTTGAAAATGCTTATTCCCAAATCTTTATGCATATCTTATGCATGATCTTCTAAAACAAATTCCTGGACGTGGGACTTATGGCTTTCAATAATAGTATGACTACAATGGTTGGGACTTGAATATTGTCTCTCCGGTAAGTACTGTGTTTTGGTAGACTCTTAAGTCTTCGTATGCTTAAACATTGCAATGTTCTTCAGGTTTCTTGATACGAAACTGTGTTACACTTTTGCTGAGCTTGAAGTTCTACTACCTGTCCCGTGTGCAAGTGACCTCCCCGACGCCCTATCCCTTCCACTTAGAAGTGCATCTGAGCCAGCCGGGCCCCATCTGTCGGACACCTCCATCAGCCACTGTGTGCAAAAGGAGATTGTGTTTTCTAAGAATATTGTCACCGTCCCGTGAATTAATACTCAGGACACTTAAATCTAATGATCTATCAAATTTCCTTGAGAAGTGTTTGAAATTCTTGATACAAGGGTAGTTTCATCTTAAAACTTGAAAAGAATTTGATTATTATTGACAGTTAGTAGTTTCAGTGCTTTCTGTTCGTGTGACAGTTTTATCAATCTTGATATGGTTAGGTCTGCTTTCCCTCGTGAACAGAAGACAAGTGAACCTTGCCTAGGAATACAAAACCTTGCAGACACATGAATAGTGATGTTAGGGACTATGAACGAAATATAGAATTTACAGCAGATACCGTTGTTTTCTTGTTGATGAACAAAAGACTTAAAAATGAGCAGACAGGTAAGTTCACAATAATCGTTTTGGTTGCATAGCATAGTAAGTAGGAAATGCTTACCATATCTATCTTACAACAACAAGGAGAATATCTTTTTTCACAGGATAGATAAATTTGAGTGTGTAGATTTCCAGAGAATAAAAATACCTATAAGATAATCACATATTTCAAAGAAGATACTGTTATCTTTGTCTTGATTCTTCCCATAATACGTTATTGCTTAAAATACTTCAATATTTTTTTCCCCATTTAGATCTTTATTCTTAATGTAGAGAGATAAAAATTATTCCTTAATGTAGATAGATAAAAAATTATGTCTATCTTTGTCGTTATTAACACTTATTTGCAGGTAAAGTTACCATTGTTGGAAACTGAACTATTATTTGAGTTTTACTTGAAAGTATATTTTTATTATATAAATGGAATATTAGTGAAGAAATAGTTGTAGTTATAATTATTCATGAAAAATGTGAATATAGATTTGTTTACAGAAGAATTTTATAATTGGTCTTTTGAACCTGGGGCTATTTTTCAAGTTTGCATTATTAATTTAGGCAATGACATCTCATTCTATTCAGATGTAAACATGTACTCCTCTCCTAAGCTTTTACTGTTGAAAATATCCAAAAGTCTAATCCATTACAAATCAGTATATTCCATCATTACTCTGTAACTTCTTCATCATTAATTACTATTCATTAATTTCAGAGCATAAATTTGGATTCATGGCACACTGTTCTGCCATGTTATCTATGCAGCAAATTCTTAAGATGTGTTTCTACGTTAAATGGAAACAGTCTAGCAGTTTTCTGTATTTTTATTTCCCTTTGTTAGGTATTAGTTGTCACTTCTGTGTTACAAAATAGAAAACCTTTAAAATGTTACAGTAAGTACTGTTTCTAAAAATATAAATCCTTATTTCCCCATAGAATTTATTAATATCAAACTATGTTCTGTTTCACTGGTAAGACTGGCTCTCACAAAAAAAAATAGATGGCTATTATTGGGCTTTCTTTTATGTGAAACTTCTCATTGGCTTCTGTTTTTGATTTAGGATTTGCGGGGGGAAATACAATAAATGTATACTAAACATCAAACCACTGATAAGTCATGAGAACTAAGACAAAAGGCTACCTGCAGTATTAAAAATATTAAGAATAATCATATATTATACTTTAAATGCCACTTAGCAAATTAAAGAAAACTAAAACGGCAAGTGAAACTCTGGCAATTTGATCATTTACGTATTGTGTCCCTGTAACGGATCTTGGAATAACTTAAGTGTTCCCTATGATTGCTTTTGGCCAGAGTTTTCCTCAACTGTATAATGTAGATTTCTAGTCTTACACACATTCTTTAAAAAAAATGTTTTACTCTTCTGTTTTTCATTTTATTTACTATTCTTATTATTTTTTAAGTTACTCAAAATTATAATCCTAATAGAAATATGATATATCATGTTGCTGTGGAATAAAATCTACAATTCCTGCCTCAGATTAAAGATCACTCTGTTGTTTGCTAAACTTGTAGCAAATACGCTTGGATTTTTTCACCCCTAATTGTTGGTTTACTTACATGTTGGCCAGTGTACCCCACAGAAGTCATTAATACATAAGATTTTGATCTCAAGATTTTTCTTTCCTGTCTGGGTGAGGGGGAGGCTCAGAATATTTAATGCAGTATTTAACCAAGGACGAGGTGGTATCTCAACTAGAAATGGGCTCCTTGTGAAACTCCTTAAAATCTCTTTTATTACCCCTGTAAATATTTTCCTTAGTATTTTTTATAATTAAATTCAGTAAGTTTTCACACATGTGACTGGAGTAGAGAAAACTCGCCATTTGTCACAGCCATTTGAAATATGTTTTCTGTCTTAGAAAATATTCGTCAAAAATATTTTTAGTTGATTTCTGTCTTAATTTTACAAGATGCTGGAAGCATTTTTTAGGTCGTTTTACGATGCAGGGACAGAAGATTGTATTCTTAATAATTATATCCCCTTAAAGTTTGAATTAATTTTTCAAACATGCATTTCTATGAAGAGTCTCAGTTATGAAAATTTGTTTCAGGTCTTAGATAATATTATGCATTTGTATGTAATGTTGCTGTGTAAATACTTTATGTTTATTATGCATAATTAAATAATGAGACAGACTACCTTGGTTATCATGGCATTAAGAATTCAGTGTGCAGTGGTTCTCATTGTTCTTACCTTCGACTTACTCCAGCAGCATCCTGAGCTAAGGAGGCCAACTCCACAGGGGATAATTTTCTCCTTTTGGATGATCTCTTCTGAGAGTCTCAATTTTCCTTTGGCTTCCTGTGCGGGTTCCCAGGTTGTACCAGGAGAAGCAGTGGCTAGAGCAAACTTGGATTTGCCCTGAATAATGACAAGAAACAAAGGCAGGTGTTGGTCTACGTAGCCGAACATCATCTATAGCGAGAGAGAAGTGCAGTGGTACACACCCAACGAACAGCGCGCGTTGTTTCGTTAGAAAAATCAGAGGTAGCATTCGCTCCTTAGGGGTGACTGTGACGTTCTCAGAGAATAACGACACTGCATAAATGTGATCAAATGAAAATATCTAGTGTTCATGCTGGATAAAGTTTATATTTACAGAACTTTGATTAATGCCACAAGCCTAGCTATATCGGAACAGACTTTAAATCAAAACTGTTTTTGTCAGTGAGTTAAGCCAGAGAAAGGCTAATCCTGCATGATATCACTTATATATGGAATCATAAAAAAAAGAAAAAAGTAAAAGACAAACTCGTAGAAACAGAGAACAGAAAAGTGGTTTCCGGGGGCTGAGCACGGGGGGCGGTAAACAAGGGGGCAGAGACTGGTTTTTAAAAGGGTGCAGACTTTCAGTTACAAGAAGAGGAAGGTCTGAGGACCTAACGTAAAACATAGCGACTGTTTTTGATAAGACTGTTGTATCATTGAAATTAGCTAATAGAGTAGGGCTTAAATGTTCTCACCAAAATTTTTTTTAAAAAGTACTATTTTTAAAAAAAAAAGTACCGGTGAATACTGTCTCATTATTTCATTTACCTCAAATCGGTCGTCTCTATATTCTACTCTATTGTAACTGCTGATCCAGATAAGGGAGTAAAACACAAAGGTACTTAGACTGAAAGTCTCGTTTGGGAGCCTAGAAATCCAGCGACCAGACTTTTCGTAGCATGATGCCAGTTGCAAGGCTTTCTTCCTCGTGTGCTGACCTGGAAGGCGAGCGCGCCCCGGTGACTCCGCACGGTTCAGCTAATCACAGGCAGAGGTCAGCGGCGTGGCTGGCGTGTGAAGCCATGTTTGGTCGGGGGCAAGTATCGGTGCTGCTGGGGGGTTCCTCGTGGCGCACGTCGAGACGACAGCTGTGATGGGCTTGTACTGTCTTTCACGTGGAGGCCATGTTGGCGGTAAGCTTACCTGGGGCTTTTGAGGGCTTGTCCTGCGAAATGACCTCAATGGATCTTCTTTTCAGATTTTCCATAGTGGATTGAGAAAGTTGCGCTCTATGTTAATGTATTCTTTTTTTGCCTACTGTTTTTATCTGTCTCGGCAGGAACTGAATTCTGTCTGTACAAGTATCTTCTCTTTTTCCATGACCGTTTTATTAGTGATCTCTTTTTTAATCTCAGTGGTTCTAATTGTGGTCTTGATTTAGTTTTGTATTTTCTGTACTGTTTAGGTCTGGTGTTACTTTTGTACACAGCGTGTGTTATTCAGACTTTCCTTCCCTGCCCGGTAGCACCCAAGCACATAGGCTTTTTAAATTTTTGTTCCGGCCTGACAGGCCCTGTCCCAAGGCAGCACAAGTCTTTTTTTTATATCAGGCCTTTAGTTAATGTGGGTAAATTTTCATCTAACAAAGCTCATTCGAGTAAGAGAAAATCTGTGGACTTTTAAACAAATAGATTCCATAGCACTAAAAATTACGATTTTGTTCAGATGTCTTTAAAAGGGGGAAAAACACTGAGATAATTTGTTCTGCTTATCATACGAGTAAGTTGTTTTGTTTGTGGATGAGGCTGAAATAAGCATTGAGATCGCAGATTAATTAGAAGAGCCATTTTGAACACAAAGTGACCACAGATTCCCTCTGCTATCTCTTCAAGTAGAATCTACACAAACATGTTTATCTAACCTGCTGTTGCCGAATCCCAAATCCAGTCATTATAAAAGGACCAAAGCTATCTTTGGGGATGGTCTTTCTACAAGGAATTACTATGGACAGTCCCCTGGGTGGTAGTTAGATATATGTGTATATATTGTGGCAGAAAGTAAGGCCTTCGAGATGAAAAAAATAGAAAATATTTTTTTGGGCTATAGTCTCTTGCATAATAAGTTATTCCTCAGACATTAGAGCTATTATCACACAACAAAACACTCTGCTGTGTAACTATCTATATCTCCTAGCGTCAGAGGCTCACACACAGTAGCTGATTAGGGAAAACTCTGTAATCACCAGGAGGGGCTGACAAGAGTCAGTAGAACATGAGGCACATCTTCCAGCGTAGTATTGGGTTTCACAGCCTCAGCTGTGGCTGGAGGAGAAAGGAACCAAACAATATTAACATAGCTGTGAAGGGCCTGGAAGTTGGACCAGGGTCACTAGTTCAACGGGAATGATAACACAGTCATTCTATCATTTTCTGTTGTTTTCACAGATTCTGAAATATTGCTGTGCTAGGGCCTGTATAAACAAGTGGGGGAGAAAGAAAGACTTGAAACATTTAGAAAGGGGTGATGCGGTAGTTTCTATGAGGTGCAAGTAACCTGGCTCCTGTATCCACGTACCTTCTGTACCCTGAACCTGCCTCCGTGGAGGAGGGTGTTGGCCTACAGTGCGGAAGGACGTACGTGCGTGTGCTCTGCCTTTACTTTAAGAAGGTCTCTACAAATGAGACGACGTCGGTATTTTCTTAATTAGAGAATGTGATGCAAACTGTTGGCTTTCTCCTATTTGTGAGAAGTAGCAGGTTTGTGAGAAGTTCTAGAATGAATAATACCCGTAAAGTTTCTTTTAGACAGCGATAACTTCCATCTTCCTTCCTACGGAGCTACCAGCCAGCTGAAGTAGAAATAAACCTGTTACTCTGTAGAATCTGTTACTCTGTGACATAATGTGTAACCTGATACTTCCCCCCCACCCCTCCCCCCCACACACAGGGAATTTAAACCTAATGTTAACCCTTACTTATGCCCCTTCAAGTTTAATTCCTTACTCTTCATTATTTCAACTTGAAACTTGCTAACCAACCCACATCCCTCCTTTCATATCTTTTGGAGATCTCTCACTAAGGTTCAAATGTTTGTTAGTTGACTGTGCTTGGCTCTTTCTTTCCTCGATATGTTTTGTTTCTTCATCGTTAAGTTACATGTGTAACAAACATATGAAATGTCATAAAACAAATTAGAATTTTCCCACCGAGAGAAAATGTGGCAGATTTTTAGTTGTTGTGCGTAAATCAGTCTCTGAGATTGTGTTATTGGGGGTAAGAAGTGGTTGACAGTTAAGTTTGACAGATTTTTGTTCTAAAAACTTCAGATAGCTTTAATTTTAGTTTAAGATTCTGTTCGGTTTTCTACTCCCAAATTATACTTTTCATTTGACTTTATCTGGTTACTTCGGCCAACCCGGAGTGTCGGGCACATGGACCGGGTGGTGAGGGACAGGGAGAGTCCGCCTGGGTAGCTGGAGTTTTACCCCAAAGGCCAGTGAAGAATTTTAAGAAGGAAAGGGACATACATTTTGTTGTTCAAATTTCACTGATGCAGTGCAAAGGGGGGGCCTGAGGAGGGACACAACAGGGGACAGAGAGGTCACGTAATAGATGCCTACAAAGGCCCCTGGTGGAAATAGTAAGTCCCTAACCCTAAACTGACACTGGGCACAGGATAGAACGGCATGCGGATCCCAGGGCTTGTCAGGAGGTGGGCTGCATGGATCAAATCACTGGATTCAAGGGCAGGCTGACAGATTCATGCCACCCTTTAGACGCCAGGGCTGCATGGTGGATGGCGGCACTGTTTCCGAGGTCCGCGCTGCCGGAGGAGGAAGGTCCCTTCAGCAGAGTGAGTGAGGTTCGGGATGTGTTAACTCTGAAATGCCCGTGTGCGGTCCTAGAGGAAAATGTCAGGAGAAACATAACCAGAATTCATAGACTTACAACTGGAAGGCATCGATATGAGCGACATTTCCCTTGAAAATGGGGGACGGGAAAAACGCAGAGGGGCAGATTGCAAGTGTAACAGGGACTGAGAAGCAGCTTCCCAGAAACGGAAGGGACCTCGGGGCAGCGGACGAGGCTCGTCAGACGCTTCACAGAGTAAGGGCAGTGTAGTCCCCCTGCCGCGTCACCAAGAGGTCCCCGATTCTCTCGCGGAGACCAGTGCCAGTAAAGGGCCGGGGACAGAGACCAGGGAAGTGCACAAAGTGAGGAGACGGTAAGAGTGCAGGTGGGCTGGTCTTGAAGGAAGGTCTGTCCCGACGCCCGCCCCGTGACAACGCTTGGGAGACGGTGAGAGCCGGAAGGGCAGACGGGCAGGTGCACTTTGCACCTGTGCATCTGTCTTCAGTTGTGTGCTAGAGATCGCCACTTGGGGTTTTTGTGGGTGCCTACGTGCCAGGGTGAGAGAGCCAAGTGAAGTAGCCGGGTGAGTGCTGTCTCCTACCCAGGGGCCGGGATGGGGCACGTGAGGCTCGGCGTCCTGGTTTTGTGCCGCGTGGGGGGCACTGGCGGTGTGTTTGAGTAGGCCTCCGTGGCTTGGCAGAAGCCCTCCCGAGTCACGGCGGCGCCTCGCGTTCTCGCCGTGGGAGCCCCTGTCCGCGGAGAGCTCCAGCTTCAGAAGCTCGGAATCTGCTCGGGCAGCTGTTGTCACGGTGTTTCTGCACCGCACACGCTCTTCCCTTTGTTGCGTTACAACTTTTGCATCGAGAACGTGGAGATGGTGTGAGGGCGTTATTCTGCCTCCCCCCCTCCCCTTCACCCCCCCCAAACATTGGGATTTTATTTGTTTTATAGGAAGAATTTCCACAAAGGCCGTCCTAGTTTCACCCGTGTATGCAATTCAGAAATCCGCTTGGCACCCGCTTAACGATTCAGTGTAGTCATTTAACAAACACTCATTTTTAAATGCAATCTTTCAAAATGTGACATCTTTCCTGTGACTTAAGCAGTTTTTGTGAGTGTCTCGGGGTTCTTCTCAGACCAATAAATCCAACAGGCTACTCTAGTGACGTCATCAGCCAGTGGAGGAGTTCAAGCACTCTTTGCGATGACACCGGACTCCCGCATGTTTTACAGTTCGCTCGATTTCTTTTACCTGTGTGTTGTTTGTGTGGCTTCGTCCAGCGGATTGTAGGTATGGCCTAGCCCTTTTATCAGCTGTGGACTTCATCATGCCTTCTGTGTCCGCTTGTGCTGAAACTTCTGTTTGTTTCAGATTGACCCCGTGCCTTCGTCAAATTGCCATACTCCTAGAAACCTGGGACTCTACCGGAATGGTCCCCCCAAGAGAAATGTAACAATAAGGGTCATGTGGATAGTGGGGTCGGTGTGTGTATAGTATGAAGAGAGAAAGCGAATAGATCCCTCCTTAGGGTGAGAGGGTACATAACGTAGGGTGCACCGTAAGTGCCGTGTCGGGGTCGCCGTACCCCTGCAGTGGAAGTGAGTCTTTGCTATTGTCTCGCAGGCTGGCGTGTGCTTTTTGTTTGTTTGTTTTTGCATTCAGGAGCATTGTGTGTGGATGTCCTTTGATCCTATTGGATCTCTTGCTGCTTTGTTTCTTTGCAGATGATGATTATCCCAAAATGGTTACGGCAGCATTCAGTTTCTTGGTGTTAGCTGGTTTTTTAACTTTACAGATGAAAAGTGCATTCATTTCCCTTTGCAAATTGAGATGGTTCTATACATCTTGTCACAAATTTGGGGCAGCATTTCTGTGAGTACAAGTGAAGGTAGTAGGAAGAGTCACCGTAGCATTCCCGAAGTAGGTTCGTTTCAGTATTGTCTGCGGTGCGTTCTTGACATGGTCGGGGCAGCATCCCTTTCCTGGACTCACTCGGCTTCCTTGGGGAAGAAGGGACCGGAGACCCCAAGCGGGAATGGCAGTAGTAAGTGTGTCACTGGGAGTGTACCCTCTCACACTCAAGGAGCCGTGTGCCTGGGCCTGAGAGGTATATGGATGATCTCAGCATAGATATATTTTTAATTACATGTTCCTTTCAGTTAATGATTTCTGTATGGCCACTGAAAAATGATGTTATGAATATAATGATTGTACAATCCAAATCTTACTTCTTGAGTTATACATACTTGTTTTTAACTAATATGCACACACACATATATCACCTTCCTCGCGTCCGTTTTTAACGGAACAGTCTCTTAAAACATTGTGTGCTCTGACATAGAAGAGATTCAAAACAAGGATCCAGTTTTATTTTTAAGGTTTTTTTTGTTTTGTTTTTTGGGGGGTTTTTTTAGTTTAAAAGTGGAATATATGTTTGCTTTAGCTGTAAAAGCACAATCAAGGCACCATGATAAGTGAGTCAGTGTTGTAAAAGTAAAACGAATTTTGCCTTCACTCACATGAGCTATAGAAGGAGGAAGCTTTATTGTCCCTGGGAAAGTGATAAGGCAGAGTAATTGTATATTATACTGTCCCAGAACATCTGCCTGAAGACTGGTGGAACAATTCATCTATCATGGGCGATACAGCATGTTTTGTCTTTCCGCTTTAACCCGTCCCCACTGCTGGCCTGCGTGGAGGTTTTGATAGGGCCTGCGCCTGGGCCGGCGCTCACATTAATCAGTCCCCTTGTTCAACACTCCAGCTGACATAATTACAACCTGCGCACAGCAGTTATTCAAGCCGAGTCCTTGTCACTCGTGGTGCGAAACTACACAGCTCTGATCCCGGAGGGGATTGCCTTATCACACAGAACAAGGGCTCGCAGGAGTCGAAGAGAATAGAAATGGGAAAATGTCTTCCGGGAGTACTATATATTCCTTTAAAATAAGACATTTGAGAGACTTACAAGGGACAAAGGGAAGCATTGTGTGCAGAGACTGAAATGAACCGGTTATTATTTTTAAATGCATTACGTGGAGCATTTTGTAAAAATGGACCTAGATTATTAAAGAAATCCGGTGGCCCCGCGTTGTCAGTGACTATTTTGTATTAACTGTTTCTTCAAAAGTAATCATATATGTAACTTCAGAATTAGGAAAAGCTTTCAGTGCTCCTTGGTAAGACTCAGTCTAACAAAATGAATGACGTATTCACTTGAAATCTACTATCAAACAAATACACACTTAACTCAGAGAGCTTTGTAGGGAACAGAGTTAGAGCCAGGGAAGGTTCTTTCAAAACACTTTCAAAGATGGGCAAGTTCATGGTTTCCTGTGACAGCGCAGTAAGGATCCTGGAGAGAGGGACCAGCAAAGACAGCAAACTTTCTGTCTTCTCTCTTGTCCCACCTCCTCTCCGTGATCCTGCCTTGGGTGGATTACTGGCCAGTTCCTCCAGTATGCCAGCTAGTGGGGGGGACGAAGTCTCCTTTTAGCCACTTGAGAATTCGTATTTAAATTTAGGGCAGCCCGCCCCCAGCCCCACTAGACTACCAGAGCTGTTGGGCATGTGGCAATTTAGGAGATGGGGTCTGTAAACCACCTGATCAGCTGTACTCTTAGGCTCACACGCAGGAACTTGTTGGTGTTTTAAATCGAGTCTTTTTATTCTTCTCTTTAACATTATTAGATTGTGCCAAGCAAAACCAAGCTCTGGCCTAGAGTATCAGAAGTAGTGTGGAGTATTTTTGGTTCAGTGAAATTTTACTTATATCATCTTAAATTTGAAAAAGCTTTCAACTATAAACTTTCCAGTAAATTGTATGTATGTTTGTGTGTATAGCGTGATTTGTAAAGTAGCCTTTTTTTTTTTTTTAACAGGTGACTTATTTCAAGTGCCAGTATTTCGGGCCCCTTTGTGACCGTGTCTCTGTACTCTGTTTTGCCACCTTGGCCTGTCTCATAGTACAAGTCCGGTGATTGCGTGGACCTAGAAAGATGGCCAGGCCCCACTTTCCTGTTCTTCCTTAGTACACATCCTTTCTCTCAGAAGGCTTCTCATCCACATGCCTTTCCTGGTTTTACAGCATTTCACTTGGCCAAGCTTAGCTGGTGAACAAAAGGAAAGAGTAAAACGCTCCTGTGAGGAAATAAATGCCAAGAGATGAAGAGAGGGGTGGGGGCTGTGTTTTTCGAAGGTCCAGTACAAGCAGAGCCGCAGGACCACGCTGCAGAGAACGTCCGCCAGCCAGGCAGAAGATTAGTGGAAGGAGGTGGAACCATTTGTAGGGCTAATTTGACGTTTTGATTTTCGCAAATCCCGATCTTCAAGCCGTATTGTTAGCTCAGCCAGGAAAATGTGTTTTTGTGGCCAAATAAGTTTGAGGAACACGCTCTACGGCGTTCCCCGTGTCCGCCCCTGTTAGACTCCTAATGAACAGCACATTGTAGTCTCACAGAGCACCTGCTGTAGAAGTTCCCTCCTTTCCTACCCGGCAACACAGCAGGTAATATTAAGGATTGAAACAGTTAATGAAACGTATTCTTTCTCTTTGATCTGAAGAAGAGTCAAGGAGAAATCAAGGTTCCTCAGGGCTTGCCCTTACTGGCGGGCCCTCCCCCCTCCATATGACATGGAGGACAGAACAAGTCTGGCCTCACGTTTAGGTCTGTCTCCTTCTCACTTAACAGGGCATGTGAGGGGACTATTCTTGAGGTGTTAAATGCTAACAAATAATTTGTGATTCTAACAGAGTTCAGTGTCGCTTCCTACCATTTTCTTCCTTGGGATTTGCATTGTTCTCCAGTAGAGTGGAAGGCGGGAAGGAGGTTGTTAGGTTTAAAGCCAACTCTTCCCCTTCCTGGTTGTAGATACCTTGAGCAGATTGAACGGAGAAGTGATGTAATTGGACATGACCGTGGGACCATGCACACTGAAGAGTGGGTGGAGGTTGTGCCTGCTCTTGGGAACACAAATAGCAGTGTTAGTGGGAGACGAAAGTCTTTGCGTGACGGGCCTGGTGGCACAGGTGGTGCTGTGTCCTTACAGAAGTGTGCATGCAATCAGGTGAAATCAGTAGAGCATTTTGAGTAGTGTGGAAAGCGAGGTGATTTTAGGCCATTATCAATTAAAGATGCCACTGAAGGAGGGGGGGAGGGTGCAGCAGTGGACAGGTGAGATTTTAAACGCTGTTCGGAGTTAAGTTTCATATCACGAAGCACAGCCTTGAGTTATGGCTATTGATATACGTGATTCCTCTGTCAAATTGTATTGTCTTTGAGGGCGGAAACAAAATGTTTCATCTTTATGTTTCTTTTTTTGTGTGAGGTAGGCACAAAATTAAATATATGTTGAATACATTCATTTTGAAAATAATAAGTCAATACAGGTAAAAAACAGATTTTTCTTGTAACTGTACACGTTCCATATGAACTAAAGCAGTAATTGGGCATCCGTGACTTCTGTTCTGAAAGTGCCTTCCAGGGAGCGGGTCTGGAAGGCTGGCCTTGTTCCCATGGCTTCTAGACCAGCCCCCCACTGTGCAGACATACGTACAGAGGCCCCCTGCGGGTCACACGTAGGCTGCTACTATGGCTGACGTTGGGCACCTTTCCCCACGAGCACGTGTTAGTGTCCTAGCTTTGATCGGAACGTGGTTGTGAATACTGGGCAGGGTTATAACCTGGAACCCGCACATGTCTATCTGCTCAGGAGTAGTGCGAGATGGTCAGTAATGCATCAGCTTTCATCCATTTCTGTGCTAACCTACAGATTCTTTTTAATTTTTGTTAATGTTTATTTTATTTTTGAGACAGAGAGAGCATGCGCACACAAGCAGGGGAGAGGTGCAGAGAGACAGGGAGACACAGAATCCAAAGCAGGCTCCAGGCTCTGAGCTGTCAGTACAGAGCCCGGCATGGGGCTCGAACTGATGAACAAGATCATGACCTGAGCCAAAGTTGGTGCTTAACTGACTGAGCCACCCAGGTGCCCCCAAATTCATTTTTCTTAGAACACATGGCTCTGTTGTAGCGTCAGATGATGCACATCGCCTGATATCACATAGCAAATGCTAACATAATTATAACTGAGAAATAGGGAAAACGTACATGAATTCTTGTGGCCATAGCAATTGATTTCGAAGAATTGGGATTTATGAACAGCGGAAAGTCATGAATATAGGTGATCTGGTACGAATTATCCATAGAAACCACCAGTTAGTTAATGGGAAAAATGAAAGAGTTTGTAGAATTTAAAGCGAGGTGATTCAGAAACTATCCAATTAAAATTTGTAGGAAAAATTCAGGGCATTGTATTTCGTGATTACTTGTGATATCTATAAACTCTTTTTATCTTATCAAAAACCAACAACAAAGAGGCTTTGGATAATTTTGTAAGTAATTAAACATGCCATTATTTTTAAATATGTATTTTACTTAAATACCCATAAAACTTACCATTTTACGTTATTTTTACTGTTTCAACCCTGTCACTTGAAAAGTCAGTGTCTTCCTACTGCACCCCGTTTCCCTGAGATAACTACCTGTAAGCGTTCATATTTTGGTCCTGCTGGAGATAACCTACGTACTTTGCTGATTCCTCTCTTTCTTTGTTTATGCACAGCATCTGGCTGTTTTACCATATCCAAAAGTTAGCTCAATTACCCTGTTTTCCACTCTACCCCTCCTACTTCCCTGTTCTTATGATAATATTCTGTTTGGTAATCCAAGTGATTACCCTTATAACTTGACTTACCCTACTTAAATCTTTACATGATTCATCAGTTTGAAATGTCCTATGTAAATAGGAGAAACTTTGCATTTAGAGATTTCCATGTCCATTCTCAGCTTATGTCCGCGATACTGCTTATTGTTTATAACATTTACATTTGATACAATACTGCACAATCCACTTGTTTTTAAGATACATGCTCTGATCATATATGCTTTACATGAATAAAACTTAGAAGATACTCTCGTGAATCATCCAAGTAATCCAAAAATACGCTAAGCAAACATACAAGTTTCCTGACTTGGAAACTTTTCCGTAAAGATAATTACCATGAATAGTTTGCTGGCCATCCTTCTTCTACCCATTTCATGCATTTATATATCTATATGACTATGTATATAGAATTTTAAAAAGCTGGAAGGAGCCATGTATGTGATTTTTCTGGGACTTGCCTTATTTTTGTTTTGACTTAATACTATGTCTTGGAAAATTTTCCATGGTGGAACATAAGGTCTGCCTCATTTTACTTGATGGCTTTTGTCCAACAAATAAGGATGAATGATGAACAGCATACGCACTGGGCCTTTTTCAACAACACTCGCCGGGAAAAAGTCACAGTGCAGTGTGTGGCCATGGTCCCTGCCCACATCCAGGCCTCCTGTACCCTGCGGCAACACTTGGAGTTCATGGTGTTGGACATTGGGCTGGGAGAGTCCTGGCCCTTTGACTGTGGAGCTTCTCCGCTGCACCACTGGGCGAGTACCATTCTTCACGGGTGCGTGTTCAGGGCTGTGCTCGGGCAGTCCAGGCCTCTTGCCTTGTTCTGACACCACGAAGCAATGGTTGGGGAAGACCCTCTCTTTCACTGCAGTCAGGCTGTATCTGCCCAGTGCTCTACCAGGGTGAAGTTGGCTACCATGAAGCTCTGTGGGGGTACCAGTTCCTACTCTGGGCAGCACGCTCACAAGTTAACTTACCTGTCAGCCGTGTTGAATCCCACGGTGTGGATCACCGTCAAGTAATGATCCGTTCCTCTGCTAACAGATATCCACTTTAAATTTTTCCTAGTGTTTAGGTGTTATAAATAATGGCTTAACAATTCTCTTTGGGGCTAATTTCTAGAAATTGAATTCCTAAATCCAAGAGTGTGTGTGTGTGTGTGTGTGTGTGTGTGTGTATCTTAATTTTTTAGGCAATCCTCAAGTGTCTTCCAAAAGCCTTTGCCGACACGGTCACCAGTGATATTCGTCTCCCTTACCAACAACTAATGTTGCCAGTCTTCTTAAATTTTTTCCTTCTGTTACGTTAGGCTTTAATTTCTATTTCCTTAGCTACTAGAATCATTGATTATGTTTTAATGCTTACATAACCTTTTATAGATCCCCCATTATGGATTTCTTTTTTTTTTTAAATATGAAATTTATTTTCAAATTGGTTTCCATACAACACCCAGTGCTCATCCCAACAGGTGTCCTCATCAGTGCCCATCACCCACCCTCCCCTCCCTCCCACCCCCCATCTACCCTCAGTTTATTCTCAGTTTTTAAGAGTCTCTTATGGTTTGGCTGTCTCCCTCTCTAACTTTTTTTTTTTCCCCTTCCCCTCCTCCATTGTCTTCTGTTAAGTTTCTCAGGATCCACATAAGAGTGAAAACATATGGTATCTGTCTTTCTCTATATGACTTATTCCACTTAGCGTAACTCTCTCCAGTTCCATCCACGTTGCTACAAAAGGCCATATTTCATTCTTTCTCATTGCCACGTAGTATTCCATGGTGTATATAAACCACAGTTTCTTTATCCATTCGTCAGTTGTTGGGCATTTAGGCTATTCCCATAATTTGGCTATTGTTGAAAGTGCTGCTATAAACATTGGGGTACGAGTGCCCCTATGCATCAGCCCTCCTGTATCCCTTAGGTCAATTCTAGCAGTGCTCTTGCTGGGTTATATGGTGGATCTATTTTTAATTTTCTGAGGAACCTCCACACTGCTTTCCAGAGCGGCTGCACCAGTTTGCACTCCCACTAGCAGTGCCAGAGGGTTCCCGTTTCTGCACAACCTCACCAGCATCTACAGTCTCCTGATTTGTTAATTTTAGCCATTCTGACTGGCGTGAGGTGGTATCTGAGTGTGGTTTTGATTTGTATTTCCCTGATGAGGAGCAACGTTGAGCATCTTTTCATGTGCCTGTTGGCCATCTGGATGTCTTTAGAGAAGTGTCTATTCATGTTTTCTGCCCATTTCTTCACTGGATTATTTGTTTCTCAGGTGTGGAGTTTGGTGAGTTCTTTATAGATTTTGGATACTAGTCCTTTGTCTGATATGTCATTTGCAAATATCTTTTCCTGTTCTGTTGGTTGCCTTTTAGTTTTGTTGCTCTTCATTCAGTTTTTGAGATATTTATCTTTATTTCTTATTAATCATAGTTACTCATTTTGTAGTATTAAGCATTTGTTTTTATATATGTTGCATATATTCTCTCCATTTCTTTGACTTTTTAACTTTATAATGTATTATGCCATGTAGCAGTTTTAACTTTTATGAAGAGTATTTTGCTGCATCTTTTTGTAGCATTTGGGTTTTAAAATTTAGGAATGCTCTTTCCAACCAAGATTGTAAAAATATTTTCTGGTATTTTCTTCTAGCACTTTTATAATTTAGTTTGCTTATGTTAATCTTAAAATCCAAATGGCATTTATTTTTACACAGTTAAGGCCATAGAAATGTAATTTGTTTTTCCCCATACAGAAGGCAGTTGACTCAACACCATTTATTATAAAAAACCCATCATTTCCTTATTGATCCAAAATGACATCTTTATCCCTTATATACATGGATCTTTGTGCCTCCTATTCTGGTGATGTATTTGGTTTAACACTCCAAATGACATTCATTTGCTGAACATCATCGATAAAATGTTTCATTTTAGGCAAAGGAATATGAAAATCTTTATTCTTATAACTTCTCACCAATTTTAAATTTAAGCAGCACAAATGTTCTGCAGTCTAAAATTATCACGCTCTTTCCTTACGGGCCCTTCCGTGAGAACATAAACAGTGGGGGACCGTGTACCTTGGGCCGTGTCACGGGCACTGTGAAGTGGTCCCTGAGCTTGTGCACAGTCCTCCAAGCTGCAGTGACTCAGTAGCTTCCTGTCCTCTCCCCCAGAGATCATCTTGTTTTGCTCAGACTGGTTTTTTGCCCAGTAAGTTTATAATTAAATACTACTGGTTAAAAAAATACATGATTAACTTCTTAAGTTTGATTTACATAAATACTTTCTTTGGATTTTTCCTTAGTCATTTTAAACTACTCTTATAAAGATATAGTAGAAACTCTTTCCACTGAAATTTTATTTTTTTATTTTTATTTATTTTTTTTAACGTTTATTTATTTATTTTTTTTTTTTTTTAATTTTTTTTTTTTCAACATTTATTTATTTTTGGGACAGAGAGAGACAGAGCATGAACGGGGGAGGGGCAGAGAGAGAGGGAGACACAGAATCGGAAGCAGGCTCCAGGGTCTGAGCCATCAGCCCAGAGCCCGACGCGGGGCTTGAACCCGCGGACCGCGAGATCGTGACCTGAGCCGAAGTCGGACGCTCAACCGACTGAGCCACCCAGGCGCCCCTCCACTGAAATTTTAAATAAGTACTATAGTGCACAGTATTGATGCACTTGTTCCAATACATAAAACTTAACTACAGAGTAATTATTTTCAAGGATAGGAGTTGAAAGACTATATTCCAAAGCAGGTGGAAGAAGAAATTTCACTTCTCAGTGTGTGTACATATATATATACTATATAACTATTTTGAGACTCTGCTTTTATTCAGATGAATTGAAATTACTTTTCATATACAGTAAGAAAATTGCTAATAATGACCCTGATAGTTGCAGCGTCTTGCGTTTAATAGAAAGGCTAGCAGCAGTAATAAAAAAAGAATTGAGTACCTACTGTGTTTTCTGAACACGTTTAATGTGATTTACTTTAATTCTCCTGACAGCCTTATGAGATACATATATTATTCCCATCAAACAAAAAGAGTTCTCCATGGTCAGGAAGTTTGGGAATCAAGGTGTTAAGCAAAACTGACATGTTTCTTCAAGTAGAACTTCCAGAATTTTTTATATCAGTTCACATATGTAACATGCCAGATTGTTACCAAAAGATTAGGACCATCATCAATTTCACACAAGAGAATTTGGGAGTCTTGAGGCGGTTGTGTAGCTTCCCTGGGGAAACAGAAAACCCAGATTTATTTAGGATCTCCGTGTGCAGGCACTCTCCACACACTTCCGCACACGGCATCCGGGCCACTCTCTCTGTTTCGGCTTCTTTATCAGAAAGATCATATTATCAGTACATATTAGTAAATACATAGGAAATACTCAACTGCGTCAAGGCTATTAATTTATTACTGGCCCAGGTCTCTCCGGTTCTATATTAACTCAAGGTGTTTGCTACACCTGCTGAAGACCACAGCCTCATGACTGCCTCCATGATAGCCTGGCTGGCAAGCTGTGATCTAGGAGGCAAAAGGATGAGCGAGCTGTACCGGATGTGAGCCTGCTGCAGCCTGGCTTAGTGAAAAGGTTGGCACGTGCACAGACTGGCCAGCTCACCATAATCGAAAGTCCAGAATTTGCTTGGAACAAATAAAGGTATTAGCAAGATGGCATTTCAGGTCAGTGGGGGAAAGATGTACTATTCATGAATGGTACTGGCAGGTCCAGCGAGCAGTCTGGATCTACCCTGTGCACCACACTCTAGATTGGTTTCGAAACGGATCTGGTACTTAATGTAAAGTCATGCAACTATACAGGTCCTAGAACAAATTTGGGACACTTCTTTTATAACTTCCAAATGAGGAAGTCAGAGAACACAGTTTAAAAACTTCTGCTTTTCCATAAGCAAAGTCAAAAGAAGAAAAGGGAAACTAAGGAAAAACTACTTGCAGCTTCTGTCCTAGGCAGTCAATCTCCTTAATGTATAAGAAAATGACCAATAACACTAAAAAAAAAAAAAGGCAGATCAAAATATGAAAACATTGCATGAAAGAGAATACGCATGGCATTTCAATATTTGAAGGTACTTAACCTCATTCATTATAAGAGAAATGTAAAGTAAAACCTAAAAAAAATGAAACTCCAGTGAGCTGCAGTTTTTTTCTCCTACCAAATTGGCAAAACTTGAACGTTTGGAAACACACTTCATTGGCAAGAATGTGCAGAAACAGGATCTCTCAAACGTTGCTGGTAGAAGTGTAAATTGCTACAACTTCTCTGGAGGGCAGTTTGGCAGAATTTGTCAAAATGATGAAACCATATGCCCACTGATGCTTGAAACACTTCCACTGGGCATCCTGAGATTCTCTTGGCATCCTGAGAAATCGAAAGTGTCTTACGAGATGATTCATTGCAACCTTGTTGATACGAGCAAGTGATTGGAAACAACCTAAATGCCCGTCCATAGAGCATCACTGAAACAGAGTATGCTGTGTTCATAATGTGGAATACTGCATGGCCATTAGAAGAGAAAAAGAAGGCAGAGAAGAAAGGGAGCGAGTCGTAGGGAGGGTGGAAGGTAGCATCGGGTGGGGGGTGGGGGGCTCTCTCATGCTGGTGTGGAAAGACCCCAAGCTATGTTGCTAGGTGAGGTAAGCAAGACGCGGACTTATGTTAGGGCAGCAAGTTTATATACCAGGAGGCTAGAGAGTATATCTGTGGCTTGAAAAAGTCATTTTTAATTCTCCCAAAAGATGGCTCAGAAATTATAAACTGTATCTCCCTGGGGGAGAAGGAGTTATCAAGGCAGAGTGGGGCCGTGGTAGGAGGCAGACTTTTATTGTATATACCCATTGTTAGACTTTTTGTTTGCAATGGATGTTTGTTCCACAGCCTCACTGGTGCTTTTCATTTTAATAACCAAAATAACATACATCAAAAGAGGAAAAAATTCTGTAGAATTTTTTTCAAGCTTCCTTTTCCTTAGGTTAAATGTAACATAAATTTAACTTAATGTGTTTTTTGGGGGGGTTAATAGGTAGTGAGTTAGTAAGTCGTACTAAGAAATAATTTTGCAGAGATCTAGAAGTGCTTTTGATGTTCTGCTTATTATTTTGAAAAGCATTGCCTTCGAACTGAATAAAATATTTCCTTTGTAAGGTAATTTAAGAAGCCTTAAAATGCGTTCCCATTTTGGTCGTTTTGCTGTTGCCCAGCTTGTATTTTACATAACACATCATACTTTAATGTCTTCACGGATGTATAGTAAGCTGCCTCAAGATTTTCATCATGTCATATTCCAAAATCTAAGTCTAAATTTCCTTATAACTTTCCCACTAACACGGTGCCTGCCGGTGGTGGTCCCAGCACTTCCTGCACGCGTCCTGAATCCCTGTACTGGTGGAACTGGGCTGAGTCCCTTTATCTGTCCTTTCTCTTGTACCAGCCTGTCTTGACTACTGTGACTTTTGAGCTGGCAAAGTGTGAGTCTTCCAACTTAGTTCTTTTTTGAGACTGTATTGACTCTTCTAGGCCCTGTGCATTTCTGTGTGAACTTTAGGATCGCATTTCGATTTCTGTAAAAAATCCAGCTGAGCTTTTGACAGGGAGTACATTAAATCTGTACAGCAGTTTGGGGAGTATTGCCATCTTAATAATATTAAGTCCTCCAATCTATGAACAAGGGACAAAAATAAGCTGTTTATCAGGGGTGTCAAAGTGAAGACATTATTCAGTCACTCACTTCTGATTATTGTATGCCCAGTGGCCTTAACTGCTGGAATGCCTGGCGATTTACATATGACACTATTAGAAATAATATCTTAGAACATCCTTCCTTCTCCCCTACGTCCCATCTTTGATTGGCCCCACTTCATTTTACCATTCTAATTACTACTCGTAAATTCTGTTTTGGGGAAGGATGATCATTTTCAGGCTGAGTAACATTCAGAATTAGCAGAAGGTGTCTGGTCTCTATTGTTCACCAAATTTTGCGACATTACTCCATGTTCGTAGTATGAACGCAGAGTATTACTCACGCAACAGTATGTTATGTCGTGCTCTCAAGTGCAGGGATCAAGGTTTGTCCTTACTTACTGCAGGTATTGTGCTTTAAATGGTATTGACATAGTATGTCATAGCTTTTACTTCTTAGGCTTTGATTGGAGTAGTTTGATTTTGCAGATGGGAAAGGCTCATTTTTGTCCCAATATTTTATTTTATTTGTTTAGTGTTTATTCTGAGAGAGAGGGAGAGATTGGATCCCAAGTAGACTCCACAGTGTCAGTGCAGAGCCCGATGTGGGGTTCGATCCCACCAACTGTGACATCATGACCTGAGCCAAAATCAAGAGTCAGACACTCAGCTGACTGAGCCACCCAGGCTCCCCTGTCCCAGTATTTTAAGAAGTTTAATATTGCATAACATTAAATGCAGAAGAACAGATTTTGATTGCGTATAAATACCGTCATCCATGAAATGCATAAAATTGTATCTCTTACAGACAGACATTTCCTATTTTATTTTCTTGTGATCATGTATTTAATGTGTCTTACCTGATTGTATAAAGCATAAAATTATAAAAATACATATATAGATGTATTATGCATAAAACATATGAATGGTATATATAGTATAAATAAAGATATGTGTATCTGTAAATATATGTGCACGAAATAGTCCTTAATACATTATAAGGTATCAAGCTCCACACGACTTCTTGTTTTGTCTATTTTTAAATAAAAAGGCTTTCACCTTTTAAAATTCTCCCCTCCCCTCCTATGCTTGTTCATCATTAGTCTCCTGATTGTTACCTTTCTCACGCTCTTTAGGTCCTAAGAGGTGTTAGTTTATTTTTGCCCAAGATACACCCTTCCTAAAAACAAAATACTCTGTTTTCCATGTCATCTAAGACCTTCACTGAAGATGACGGTTCATTGCTTTAAACTCTCTTGTACCTAAGTATGCATTGTGTGTTGAGGTTGGTGGGTTTTGGTCATTCTCATTTCCTCACTTGATCAGGATTGTCTCAGATGATTCTTAATGCCTAGCTTTTTCCATAAGGAAGTAATGTAGGTGGCACCAAAGAGTGGGAAGTTCAAATAACAGTACTGACTAAGTACAGTGGGAGCTTTTTGTTCTCACTCCCTGGTGTGAGTAAACATTGGTGAATTGAGGGGGTGTCTGCGGTGCCATGGAAAACAAAGGGGAGGTCTGTAGAATTAAGGGAGTAATTTGGAACAGTTCACTCAGCTCATCAGGGAATCCAAAAAATGGTCCTTTTCCTTTTAATGATAAAAGTGGACATGTGTTTCATCCACCTTCAGATGTTTTCCTGTGTTACTTGTGTCCCCAGGATGTAGAGCTCTTAGCCCAAGGACATTTGTAGGATTAAGAGACTTCTCTAGTAAAAAATCTCTAGGAGAATCTCTCACTGTCTCTGCCTCCAGGAGACCTGTGATACCCTCAAAGGAGCAGGTCAGTGAGAGCACAGGGAGCACATTCGGTATTTATTCATTCTTTACCGAATACCGTGATTATTAATTAGCTCTGGGGATTTATATAAACAGCAAGTTTGGTGATTCAGTAGTGGCAAGAAAGAGGTTAGCTGTATGTGCATATTTTCACAAACTTACATTTAGTCTGATTTTAAGAGAAACTTAACATAAAGCTTGGCAGAGCCCTTGCCGAAGGCAAAGCTGAAAATAACTGAAAAATATCTGTTGTTCCAGTTTTTCTTATTTTTAAAGGTGTTTGCTGTTATTGTAAATATTTCTTATATGTTTGTTTATTTTTAGAGAGAGAGGAAGAGACAGAGTGTGAGCAGGGGAGGGGCAGAGAGAGAGGGAGAGAGAGAATCCCAAGCAGGCTCCGGGCTACCAGCCCAGAGCCCGATGCAGGGCTTGGTCCCATGAACCATGAGATCATGACCTGAGCCAAAATCAGGAGTCAGAGACTTAACCACCTGAGCCTCCATGGTGCCCCATAAATGTTTTTTAATGTAAATATTAATATACAATTAAAGTATATTTGGAAAACAGAAGTGGGCATTGCTGTATAGCTGCATTAACATTTTGAGGTGTTTCGAGTCTAGCTATAGAGGGATCTCTCCGATTCAGTCTTTCTGAATACACGCAGCTGGGCATGCGCAATTGATGACTTACTCTGCCAGGGGATGGGAGGGGGGCGGCCCAGCTCTTCCAGAGGAATACGTTGGATCCAGTTACAAGACTGTCGTGACAATGCAGGGGGACTGTTCATTCACGAGGACAGTATTTGCATTTCCGCTTCATCTGCCCTCTCCAGGAAAGGATGTCCCCGTCCCGTTTGTGGAGTGCTCTTCCTAAGGCCATTGGCATGGACTGTGCCTCGCTTTCATGGTTCTCTTCCATCCCCCCTCCTCGTGAGTGAATAGATAGTGTATTTTCTGGGTCTCTGCATTTCTAACGTCATCGGCTGCCTTTACCTGTGAGTGCTAACACAGCTACTGGAAAGTTGGGAGGTCAGAACCCTCTTTGCATTCTTCACCCGTGTTTCCTAGGGTGCGTTCCCGAAAGCGAAAGTGGCGGTGCCGTGGCTCATCCACGATGCACCTGTAACTCGGAAGCGTCAGGGCGGTGCACAGCCTTCACCGTCGCGTGGGCATCGTGACACGTGTTTGCCAGCTACCATCTTCCCGCCCTGCCGGTCACAGAACCTTCGCTTCACACAGCGTCCGGCAGGATTTTGTCCTTCGGCAATACCCTCAAGAAAAGCTGATAATCCTATCGCTCGATTTTCTTCTGCCACTTAATTTCGCTCTGCGGGAAACCTGAGGCCAGCCTCATACTTTTTTCTTTCGAGTTAGGCGCGGCCCGCCCTGACCTGCTTGAACTTGTGTGGCGCTCATTTTGTTACTGTTCTGACAAAGCAAGCGGCCGTGCATGTGTTCAGAAAGGGTCTAGGTGTGCCGTCTCTGATGCAAAGACGTGGAGAGGGATGAAGGAGCGAGTGGAAGAGTTTGCTTCAGGGAGCAGAGGCCAGCTCCCCGGTACCCAGGCACTTCAGGCCTCACCTTGCTGGGTTTGTCGGCAGACAGCGTGAGAGGAATCTCTCCCTGTTTTCAGGGCTGTTTGGCGTATGGCATCCAAGGCCCTCGCTGTATCTTTCAGCAATGGTCCGTGATGCTCAGAAACCTACATCAACATGGAGAACTCACAGGCACTTACCACACCGATGCTTCTCTGTCTCCAGACTGTTTTAGAGCCTGACTTCGAAGCGGCTCACTTGGTAGAACGTGAAAGCCAAAGCTTCTTTGTTTCTTTAATGCTCTAAATTCAGTGGAGGCAAGAGTGCTTCCCTTTGTACCTTTCCTCCCTCCTCAAAGGTGTGCTCTCAGGGTGAAGGAAGCTCCTTCAGTGCCCTCAAGTGGCACCAGAATAATTTGAGATGAAAATCGTAGAACCTGAGAGTTTGTGCTTCCAGTTGTGCATAGAATTAAGGTAAAAGGCCAACTTAAAAATCAGCACCAAGGTCCCAAAAACTGCCAGCCTCATGGGATTAATGAATTGCACGAGTCCAAATTCGCGTCTGAGTCCAGCACTTGGACTAGTGCCTGGTAAGGCCTACATGCGTGCTCTGGCCGCTGTCCGTGTTTGTGGTGCTCGACCTTAACTCGGTTTACTTTCCTTTCTTATTTGCTAGGTCCAACTGTGCTGAAAATATCCGCAAACACATTCTACACACCGGCAAACACGAGGGGGTCAAGATGTACAACTGCCCCAAGTGTGACTACGGGACGAACGTGCCCGTGGAGTTCCGGAACCACTTGAAAGAGCAGCACCCGGACATCGAAAACCCGGACCTGGCTTACTTGCATGCTGGTAAGGGGCTCGGGGCCTTAAAGTAGTTGGCGTTTCTAGGAGGGTTTCATTCCGCTTATGAAAACAGAAGGCTGTCGGTCCCTTCCCGTCATTTACTTTAATGTGGTGGAGTGTGTGACCGCGTCTGCTTCGAGACTACGAACGGCGCGTTCCAGGCTCCTCCCACTCGACCAGGGAAACGGGTCTTTTGCGTTCTGTGTCAGCAGGAGCAGATGTGACAGAGTAACCACCACCCCGCCCCTGCCCCGGAGGGTAAAGTTACAACCACAAATAGCCGACAGGCAGTGAAACGTTTGCAACGGTAGTTGTTTGAACTTCATGTTCCGACCGATGGGTAACATTTTTAATTTTTTTCAAAGCATGTTTGTGAATTGAAATGTTACGCCCTGTCCCTGTGTACCGCTGTCTCGTGAGGAGTACCTGGAGAGGGATGTGACCGAGGACGGTGAGTTGAGCGACTTGGCACGGGGTACCATGGTGTCGCTCACTCCCCAGAAGTTAGGAGGGCCTTGTCCACGGTGTGAGGGCCGTGTTGGTGGCGGCAGAGGTGGCTGCTGAATGCTGTAGCCTCCTTGGATTGGAAGTCGGGTAGCCCCCTCTGCGGGGGTCAGGGGCATGGCAGCAGCTGCTGGGGTAAGCAGGACCGTTCCTGTGTGTAGCCCAGCGTTTTGACGAGCAAGAATGCCTCCCTTGAGTGCTGAATCCTTACTGTGCGGAACAGCAGTGTGATGGACGAGAGTATGAGTACCTGCTTGAGGAAGTGCTTGCCCGAAGGAAATTTAGAGTAAGTTCTGAGATGTAGCCCAAGTGGTGCTGTATTTAAATAGTAGCAGTTGATACAGCGGGTGTTTTAGGCAGACGCTTTGGGATCAGTTGGAGACAAATGCAAACTCTGTCTACGCCTTTCCTTCCCGGCCCCGTGACCTCGGGCAGGCCCGCTCCGTCTTGCGTCAGCTGTCTCGTGTGTAAATCTACACGGTGGTAAAGAAGTTAAACAGCTAACGGCTAAGAAGCTCTTAGCTCGGTACCTTTCGTACCTGACCAGCAAGAGCCGCGCAGAGGGGGCGGTGGGTCACAGAGGTAACGCTGGAGATGTGACAGAGCGTTTGAAAGTTGTGGCAAACCCTGCCCAAAGTGCAAAAGTCATGGGAAACCCTGCCCGTTTGCAAAACGCATAAACCGTCTTTGCTCAGGCAACACGTACGTGGAAAGAAACAGAACTTAATGAGTTATTTGATGGATAATATTCTTATTGATCGATTATTAATACATTTGACAACGTCTGCATATAAGGTCTTGTGTTTTCTGCTGCTGTGTTCTTTCGATTCGTGTTTGCTATGATTGGCCTTTTAAGGTAATGGTAGAACGTCTTATTTTTTCTCTGTGTTGTATCCAGGGTTGTTTTTGAAAAACAGAAACACAGGTCAGTATTCCTCACATTTTGGTGAGATTGTTACTGAAAAGGTTTCAGACTGGACAGTTTAAAGCTTTAGTCACAAAAACAGATGAAGTCAAATTGAAGTATCTTCTGGCCTTCATCACCTAAGGATTCTTCCCTCAGATGAGCCCTGACCATACAGCTGCCAGAAGAACTGCCTGTGGACGGAGGTACTTCAGGAGATGGCCAAGCAAAGTGACCTCCGCTGATATCGGGCCATCAACAAAGTACCATTTTTGTTAAAGTTTATTTATTTATTTTGAGAGAGACAGTGACTGCACAAGTGAGGGAGGGGCGAAGAGAGAGAGGATCCCAAGCAGGCTCCGTGCTGTCAGCTCAGAGCCCAACACGGGGCTCGAACTCGTGAAACCGTGAGATCATGACCTGAGCTCCTCTCAGCGGAGCCCCCCAGATGCCCCAGCAAAGTACCTACTTTCAAGGTAGTACTGTGCCTTCTTCTCAAGGCGCGATATCAGTGTCTCCCGTCTCTCGCTGTGCCGGCTAGACATTGAAAACCGGGTTATTTCCCTAAAAGAAAGTATTTCTAACTTGCCGATGAACACCAGGGAGAGGGGAGGAAGCTGACTGCAGAGCAGAGACACGCGTTCCTTCCGTTCTGTGCAGAAAGGACGGGCCGGTGCCGCAGAAGCAACACCGTGTGTGCCTTGGAGAGGTGTTCTGAAATACTGCTAGTGTAAAACGAGCTTCCAGAACCATTATTCTAGTTCCCGTGTGTGTGTGTGATGCTCATGCGGGTGTAATCCTAGTTTGTGGTCTGTATCCATAATTCTGTTAGAAACCGTTTTCTAGGCAAGTCCCAGTTGCTCTCAAACCAGACCCACGGGGGGCGGTACGGGGAGCCGGTTGCCGGTCCCTCCTGTGCGTGGCCACCATCTCTTTGGTGGTACTTTTGCTTTGGCAGACGTCGCTCGGTTACGAGAAAACCTCAAAAAGCTAGACTTTTGTCGACTGGCTTTTTAACCGTGTAATTGTCAACCACCTGCGGTACGTCTGGGGATGCGCCAAGGGAGCCCTCCTCAGGGTCAGGAAGATGCCGCTCCGCATTCCGTGCCGTGTGGCGGTGGGACTGGGCACCGTGGCTGGTGAGGCCCCGGCGGGCGGTGGGCGCCGTCGAGGTCCCGCGGCGGCGTCACGGTCCTCCGAGAGAGCGGCCGACGGCCCGGTCCGGGGGGACACCACCGGCCGTGCGGTGCGCCGTCTGCGCCGTTCCTGTGCCGAGAATCTTGCAGGCCAGCGTTCAGGGGAGCATAGGACACGGTTCTCTTAATAAAAGGCTGGCTTTGAAACCACCCCAAGATCACGTGGTCCTCACTCAGCTCTCCCACGTGTATCAACCAGCTAAAGACCGTCAGAAGGGACGCACTGAGCCGCAGCCGCAGAAAAGACTGTACCCGGCGTCATTTGGGATAGTGTAAACTTCAGTTGAGACCATATTTAGAAATGCACATGTGGAAGTAAGGCACCTGGTTGCTCTGTGGGAACCAGTGCTGCGGAAAGAGGCTTTCCCGTCCCGTGATCGTGTGCTTCCCCGGCTTCGTGTACATTGCGAGGTAGCTGCAGTTATTGGTGACGAAGTCAGCCGGAGCCCCCCGGAGACCGGTTCGCGTCCTGCTGTGCCAGTCTGCAAGGCTGGGCCGGTCTCCGGACATCTCCAGGCTTCAGATTCCTCATCAGCAAAGTCAGGAGCGATCTGCGTTTGCGTCTGTAGGGCAGGCCTGTAGGGCAGGACAGATTTGAACGCCAGTCCCCATCCCCTTGTTGAACGACTTTGAAAATGCTGTTTCAATTCTGTGGGTCTCAGTTTCCCCCTCTGTGAGATGAGGACAGTGACGGCTGCGACACAGTTTTCTTATGATCTAAAACCGGTGACAGGCGAGCTACACGCAGACATCGCAACACTTGGCGTCCGTGGCTGTTCAGTTTTCTTCTCCGTTGACTCTGGTGATGAGTCATTTTGTCTTTTCTCTCAATTATTTTGGGGAACTAGGAGAACGATTCTGGTATCATTTCTCATGTCACAGTCCAGAGAATTAAAGGCTCCATGTGAGCGTTAATTTTGGTTATAGCTTTGTTTGAAAAGCAGGTACAAGTGGTTATTTTTAAAATAAAGGTTGATTATTTACATACATATTATTTGATTTCCAGGCCCTTGGGGATTTTTCTAGTCTTCTGTTTGTTAACTATGGAAATAGTAATGTAAATGGACTTCTGGGTTCTGGCTACTGTGCTTATACAACATAATACTGAATTATTTCAGTGCTTTGAAATTTACTTATGCTTTCTTTAAGTCCACAGTTTGGTGAGTTTTGGTAAATGTTTGAGACGTACTAGAATGGAATGTAAATAATGGAGCTGCTTGGTGCTGTATTCTGTGCTCCCTTGTACATCACTTTGAGTTTTTTCACCGTTCAGACTATCTATATTCTTATATTTTTTATGCTACCTCTGTCAGCTGTGGTAAAGTTGCGTCCTATGATTGTAGATTTATCCATTTTTTTTACATTCTCTTACTTTTGGTTTTACGTATTTTGAAGGTCTATCACTGGCTACTCAGAACTTTAAGATTGTTTTATACACTTACCCAGGTATCATAAAGAAAATACATGTATTCCCTTGTAATTAAGAAATGCTCCTTTTAATCTATAGTAATGCTTCTTGCCATCATTCTGTGTTTCCTGTTAGTGTAGCTACATCAGCTTCTTTATAAGCAGCATATAGCTGCATTTGGATTTTTACCTGCTGGGGCAATTTTAATCTTTTTATTGGAAATAGTCATTTACTCTAGTATTTATACTTTATATCATTATTGATACCTTCATCATAATCAAAACCTGAAACTAGCCAATGTCCATCTAGTAGAATGTATAATAGGGTCTGTGTTCACCTACTGGGACCCTCTGTAGCAGGGAGGACGTACAGAGTAGGAGAAAGGAACAGCATGGATAAATCTCTCAGTCACAGTATTGTATGAACTAAGCCAGACACAGAAGAGTGGATTCTTTGCAGTCCTCTTCTTACGAAATACACAACCAGCCACAACTAATCTGTGCTGTTAGGAACCAGGGTATGTTCCCCCTCGGGGGCAGCAGTCACCGGGATGAGGAACAGTCACTCTATCCCATCCAGAATAGTGATACTCTTGTTTCTCACTCCTGATGTTGGGATATGATTGTGCTCAATTGGAGAAAATCCCTCAAGCTCACCTGTGAGCTGTGCACTTCTCTGTATACAAATTTTTTTAAATGGGATTTCTTTGCTCCCCGTATTTCTTTTTTTTTTTTTTTTAATTTTGTTAACATTTCTTTATTTTTGAGAGACAGAGAGAGACAGAGAATGAGTAGGGGAGGGGCAGAGAGAGAGGGAGACACAGAATCCAAAGCAGGCTCTAGGCTCCGAGCTGTCAGCACAGATCCCGACACGGGGCTCTAACTCACGACCCGTGAGATCATGACCTGAGCCAAAGTCAGACGCTCAGCTGGCTGAGCCACCCAGGCGCCCCTGCTTCCCGTACTTCTAAAGAGACTCGTTCTAGATCTGATATGAGATTTTGCAATCAGATTACTTCCCACAAAATCGACCTCAAATTAAAAGTCTCCAGAACTCTTTCTGTCACCGTACATTATCATTTTTTTTCTGTTCAGTGGAATCCATTTCACCCCCAAGATGGTCTTTATTTGACCTCTGTATTAGCAGTTGCCCGTCTGCCATCTGTTACCCAAGACTAAGCGTGGTGTTCACCCACTGCACCCTGAGCAGGAATTAAACACGCTCTGTGCTTGCAGTACAAGTGACCTCCAGCCGGACGGGGGTCATTGTGTCTCAGAGTACTTCCAACATCCAGGGAGGAAGAGGATGGAGAAGACCATGGGAAGGTAGAGGGAAGCACGCGTAGCTCTCGTGATTGTGCCGAGCAAGAACAAAGAGGGTTTTTCCTCCTGAACTCAGGTGACAGATGCACAGTTACGCCTCTGCAGCTCTCGGGGCCCGCTTGTTCTGCAGCGGTGCTCCCTGCCCCGGGGAGGGGGGGGTGGGCGCCCGCTGGACGTCCTGGTGGCGTGGCCACTCTAGTGGCGCTCCCTGCCCGGGGGTGGCGACACAGCCACTCTCTGCGGCATGACAGTGAGATCCATGGAGTCACTTCATATCTCCTCTGAGAAGCTGGGGCTTGAAGTGTGTAAATGTTTTACATGTTGTCTAAAGACAACGATCAAGTGATGTTCTCTATTCAGGAGAAATTAAACATTAAGTGATGACATGGTATTGTCTCTAATTCCTTTAGTTTTTGCTTATTGTAGGGTGTTTAAACAAATCATATTTAAATTGATGTGATTTTCATCAGTTCTTATATATGTATTAAGACTTCATCGTTTAAAAATGTACATTGGATTATTACCTGTGCAATATGATAGCCCACAGATCTATTCTCTTCACAAAGTGGGATTTTCATATTATTCTTTAAGATAATCAGTTTTTTTAATTCTTTAAAACATGTATTATTTAATTGCATTCCATAGCATTTTCCTCTTACCCAGTTATAAAGAATAAGAATGTGAAAGTTTGACTCTTATCAAAACTCCAAATCCTTTCCTTTCTAATGCTAACTAATGCGGTACCAGTTAAACTATACTTAACTGATTCCTTAATTCTCTCCAAGTGTATCAGTGCATATTTAGGCAGATTGAACTTCATATTCCACCCTGGAGCCCCTTTGCTTAATCTATCACGGTTAAGATAAAACATCTGTAGCCTTTTGTACCTTAACCATTCCCTCTCATTTAGCGGAATATTCAGATTTTCTCATATAAAAGATTTTCTTCATCATTAATTAAAAACATTAGCGTTCTGATGTACAGAGCCTTGTAGAATGTAGTTTTCCCCAGATTGTGGGGCCTCTATTTTTAACCCCATTACTTTCAGCCCCTTTTGTTAGTTGGTGCTCTGACACATGTCATGACATTTTGTACAATAATTCATTTTATGAAGAGGTCCAAAAAATCTTAGAAAATCCTGACAGTTTCTCATTGGTTCTCCTTACATAAACCAATTATTACTTCAACCTAAAAAGGAACGAAATTTTTTCTGACATGATTGCCTTTGGTAAATCCATGCTGACTCACTCCTATTAAATTGTACTTCTCCAAATGTATCATTAAGCTCATCCATAAGTATCATCTCAAATTTATTTCCTAATATAGATGTTAGACTAGCAGCTCTATAATTTTCAGCCTCTACCCTCTTTCTTTTTAACCTTCAGACTGGATTCCTTGTTTTCCAGTCTCCTGATATTTCACTACTAACAAAAGACTTCCTAAAATAATTAACAGTTCAGCAGTTTGATTCTTTAACCTCAGACATCACCCATGGGTTAATTTACTGTTTTTCTTAACTGCTGCTAAATGTCTTTGTTCCTTTCCAACTCCTGTCTACACATTCCGGTGCCTTCCGGAAGGTGATGTCCACCACGTCCCTCTCTGCAGGACAGGTTTGATGTTGTGGTCACTGGCTTTTTCCCTTTGCTGTCTTTCTCACTCTCAGCCCTGTCGGATTCCCTGAGTTTAGAACTGACTCCCCGACATACTGTATAGTCAGTGGGTGATTCATGCCAAAGCAGTGTTTTTCGTCAACCAGCCTTTTCCAGTAAGAGACTTGCTCGTTTGTGGCTGCTTGTCGGTAAACGCACTGTTCCTGATAAGCAGACCCTCTCAACTCATGGCTGTCTCTCTTTTATTGAATAATATACTGAAATAGTTTGTTTCAAAACCTTCTAATTATACAGTTTAAAATGTTTTTTAATTCAGTCTGCTTAGGAATAAATGTTCTGACTCTTCCTCGGTACGTCTGAAAACTTCCTTTGTCCGCTTATCCCTGCGGAGCAGGGCTGGGGACATCCGTGCTCCCTCTCTGGTCCGCCCTCCCGCAGTAGGGCGTCCTCACTGTTGGAGACGCATCCGGATTGTCCACGGCGTGCTTTCCTGTGTGGGGTGGCCAGTGCGTGGTACCAAAGAATGCTGTTACTTTACACTGTCGCATTGTGACTTTGCAGTGACGAAGAAACCAAACTTTTCGCCGAGCCATTATTTCAAAACAAAGCTCTTTTATAGGTGTTATTCCCGACGTAATGATTTCTTAAAAATGGGTCTCTGAGATGCTGACTTTGCCCAAGGAGGCTGAGTAACGACAGTGCGGCCGACCACAGTCCATGCCTGACTGCCTCCCTGGAGTTTTCCAGTTCCGTAATCCTGCACGGACAGGAGCTCGAAACAGAATCGGCATCTGTGAGTTAATGAAATTATCGTGAAGTCTTAAAATTTTGGAGTTTTAAGACTTCAGATAATCTGAAAGCAGGAACTAGGAAGTAAGATGGTATAATATAACGCATAAACAGAACCACCAGGGGTAAATGTTTTCACAGTCGTACTTCTGCTGCCTAGCACGGAGCCCGGCAGACAGTGGGGGCAAGTGTCAGCCAGATGAACTTGGTGTTAGCGTCCTGACTCTGACTATCCAGACGTGTGACTCTAATGAAGTCACTCAACCATTCTGGGTCTGTGTTCTCCACGGGAAAATGAGTAACACTGTTTAGCCCTTCTTTTGAATATCACATTAAATCATGCCTGTGAAAGAGCTTTGAAAATTATTACTGGTATTGAGATTTCCTTTATTTTAACTTTTTTAAATGTTATTGTTGAGAGAGAGAGTGCAAGCAGAGGTGGGGCAGAGAGAAAGGGGGACAGAGGATCCACAGCAGGCTCTGTGCTGACAGCAGAGAGCTCAACGTGGGGCTCGAACTCACAAACCGTGACATCATGACCTGAGTCGAAGTCGGGCATTCAACTGACTGAGCCACCCAGGCACCGCGATATTGAGATTTTCTTTAAAAGAGAAAGGTAGTGGGGTTTGTTATTGCTGTTTTAATGGTAGGAAGTTAGAGGGAAAGGGCTGAAATGATTGTTCGCGTTTATTTCAAGTTGCTATTGAGTCACGAGTCTCAGCCATGGATGTGCCTGTGTGTTAGCGGTCCATCCATATGTCGGCAGGACAGTCTGAACATACGTCTGCAGTGAGGGTTCGAAAAGGTCGATAGAAAGCTTTTTTTCAGAATAGAAACTTACCACTTAACTTACTTGAGTTATTTCTATTCTTATTTATTATGCTTTATATTTTTAAAACTGTCTTTAAAAAAGCATATGATCCTGAAATAATGTCCTTTCTAGTATGTATTTTAATGTTTTGTGAAGTCCTCAAAGGCAGTCACAACATTTAAAATAAAGTCAGAATACACCATTAAAATGTAGCTTTTGTTAGTAACACCTCATACAACTGGCTGGAGATAATCTAAAATTCATGTAAATCCATTCAATTCATCGTTTTGTGATAGATCTCAGGCCCTCACAGGACTCAGCCCCATCCCCTACCTGCGTGATCTTAGAAGTTTTAAAGTAGTGGTTAATTTCTTTCCAGTGAGAACTCCACTCTCTTCTTTCTTGGGAGGCCTCGCTAAGTATAATTAGCTGTGTAATTCGGAGCCACATTAAAACTCTGCTTAGGGATTCTTTCCTTGCTGCCGCAAGGTTATACAGGCACATGACAGTGTGTGTACCTCATCAGCAAGCAGAATTGTGATCTTATCTAGGCTAGCATTCACGAACTGAATTCTGAAAGTTAAAATAGTTAAAGAGAAAAAAAGAGAAAACAAAATTGTGATCTTATCCCCCCTGACAACTTCATTTATCAAAATTTTAAGGGGGAAAAAATTGATTGTACAAAGTTATAGTGGGTACGGTATGATTTTATCAGGTAATTGATGTGGCTTTTATTTTTATATAGACCTTTATCAACTCTTTAATTCAATATAATTTATATATTTAAAAAATTTGCACACCCTCACATTCGTATCTTGACCCTGAGTAAAATGCAGTTTTATACGAGGGAAACGAGGTAGGTGTGGGCAGGTCTTCCTGCTGATGTGGCATAATTGTTACCGTTCCTGCTGAAACCATCTGTGGGAAAATAATGTACAGGTTCTTCGGGTTATGGGGGAAATTTTGTTGTGCTCTTTCATTAGTACTGAAATTTACTTGAGAAGATGTAAAATACATGTTATCAATCATTTGCGATTTTTTTTTTTTTTTTATTGAGCAACATTGCCATTTAGCGGGTTTTCCTTGTTTTGAGTTTTTATTTTGGAAATAATTTGAAAAAAAACTTTTTTAACGTTTATTTTTGAGAAAGAGAGAGAGAGAGAGAGAGAGAGAGAGAGAAAATGTGAGCAGGGGAGGGGCAGAGAGAGAGAGGGAGACACAGAATCCGAGGCAGGTTCCAGGTGCTGTCAGCACCAAGGCCAGCCAGCACGGGGCTCGACCTCATGAACCATGAGATCATGCCCTGAGCCTACGTTGGACACTTAACCCACTGAGCCACCCAGGTGCCCCTAGTTTGAAATAATTTTAAACTCAAAGAAAAGTTGTAAAAGCAGTACAGAGTTCCCAAATATCCTTTGTCCAGCTTCTGCAAATGTTAGTGTCAGATACGACCATGATGTGATTACCAACACCGAAGACATTAGTGTCGGCACAAGACCATTTCGTAAGCTGCGTTCTTCGTTCCCAGCTCACCAGTTTTCCTTCCGTTTTTCTGTTCCAGAACTCAGCTCAGGAACCAACATGCCCTTTACTGTGTTTCTTTGGTCTTTTCCAGTCCATGCCAGTTTTTCAGTCTTTCATTATCTTTGATAACCTCGATGCTTCTAAAGAATATGGATCAGTTATTTTGTAGAATGTTCTTGTATTGCAGTAGTCTGATGTTACTCATGATTCAATTAAGTTTTTTTTTTTCTTTTTAAGTTTTGTTTATTTACTTAGAGCAAGCGAGCGGGGGAGGGGCAGAGAAAGAGATTGGGAATCGCAGGCGGGCTCCACACTGCCAGTGTGGAGGCCGACTCGGGGCTCAGACCCACGAACCATGAGATCATGACCTGAACTGAGATCTGGAGTTGGCCGTTTTACTGAGTGGGCCACCCAGGCGCCCCTCAGTTAAGGTTTTTAAGCATCTTGCAGAGCAGACGTCTGGCACGTCAGGGTGTGTTATGGTGGGCGATGTAAACTGGATCCATTGAGTGAGGTGGTCTCTCCATATTTCTCCACTACAAACTTACTGTTTTCTCCTTTTTAATTAATTCACATCTCAGGGGAGTTACTTTCAGATTATGCAAATAACCTGTTTCTCCTCAAGCATTTGCCCACTAATTTTGACATTCATTAGTGGATCTTGCCTATCACAGGAACCTTGGAGTTTTAGCAGTAATATTCTCTTTCCCTCCTTCCTTCCACGTTTAATTGGAATTCTTCTTTAAGGAATATCTGTCCTTTCACTCCCAATTATTTCTTATTCAATTTATTTTTACCAGTATGAATTTATTATACTCTGTGGTTTACGATTCAGTGTCGTTATTTATTTTCTTGCTCAGATTGCCCCAGCTTTGGCCACCGCGAGCTCTCCTGGTTGGGCTTCTGTGTCCTTTGATGGCCTCCATCCTTTTCCGACTGTCCCTAGAGCCCCACAGTGTGCTCTAGGTCATCTGGTGTTCTGCCTGCCCTAATCCTAAAATCATCCTCTTCTTTAAGGATCTTTGGTTTCTTTTATTGGAGAATGGTATTTAGAAACCAAGGTATGCACACTATGTGTACTAATTGCTTCCATGCACCCTTGGCTTGTGGGCTTTCTCAGCAGACAGAAGTAGGAAATGTATGTGTGCATACTAACCCCTGCATTGCCATAAATACACAGTTTTATCGATCTATCTAAAACATAAATTGTCTTTGACCTAAGTAGAAGAACTAAAACTATAAAACCCTTAGATGAAAACATATGAACAAATCTTTGTGACCTTCAGTTGGGCAATAGTGTTTTGGATATGACACCAGAAGCTAAGGCAATAAAAGAAAAAATAAATTGGACTTCTTCAAACTAACAACTTTTGTGCCTCAAACCATACCATCAGGAAGATGAAAGGAAAACCCACAAAATGGGGAAAAAAAATTGCAGATCTGTCTGATGAGGGACTTACATCTAGAATATATAAAGATGCCTTGAACTCAACAGTAACAAAGGAGATTACCTAATTTAAAAACAGGCAGAGGACCCGAATAGCCATTTCTCCAAAGAAAAATAGAAATGGCCAGGAAACACATGAAAAGGTGCTCGACATCATTACTTGTCAGGGAGATGCAAATCAGGACCCCGATGACAGTCCACGTCTAGGTTGTTTACTCTTTTGGCAGTTACATAAACAGGGCTGCTGTTAACATTCACATACAAGTTTCTGTGTAAATGTAAGGTTTCATCTGTCTCAGGTAAATAGCTGGGATTGAGACGCCTGGACAATACAGTATGTATGCATTTAACTTTTAAAGAAAACTGTCAAACTTCCAAAGCGTCTACACATTTTCTGTTTCTACCAGCGATGTGTGGGAGTTCCGTTTGTCCCGCCTCATCACCAGCGCTTACAGTTGTCGGTTTTTTTTAAGTCATTCTAATAGGAGTTTCGTGGTATTTCATGGTTTTAATTTGATTTGATCACTAATGATGTTGATTATCAGTGCTTGTTTGCCATCTGTATATTTTCTTTGATGACGTGTCTTTTGAAGTGTCTCATTGGGTAACTGAGCTTTAAGAGTTTTTCATGTATTTTGGACACAAGGCCTTTGTCAGATACATGATCTTCAGATATTTTCTCTCAGGTTGTGCCTTGCCTTGTTTCCTCTTAACGTTGTCTCTCGCCAACAAACCATTTTTAAGGCAGTAGCCTCCCCCGCCTTACCTGCAGTTTCACTTTGCGTGGTTTCGCTGGCCTGCGGTCAGCGCGGCCTCTAGGCAAGTGGCCCTCCTGCTGCGGCAGCGTCAGAAGGAGCCTCGCGCCGCCTCACCGCGCCTGCGTCACGCACCTCCCTGCTTCTCATCGCACGGGCGTCTTACCGCCTCCCGTCATCACAAGGAGGGCGAGGACAGCACGGTAGGACCTTCAGAGAGAGACAGAAACCACATTCACGCAACTGGGATCACAATATATTGTCGTAATTGTCCTCTTTTACTAGTTGTTGATCTCTTACTGCGCCTAATTTATCAATTGAATGTTTTCACAGGTATGTATGTGTGGCAGGAAAAAAAATGTATGTTACTATCTGTGGTTTCAGGCATCTGTTAGGGTTCTTGGAACATATGCCCCGTGGCTAAGAGGGGACTACGTTATTCACGAAGTCCAGTTTATTAATGTTTTTCCTTACGGTTTGTCCTTTTGATACGGTATCTAAAACCTATTTGCCTAACCCAAGTTGCAAAGATTAACTCCTGTATTTTCTTCTGGAAGCTTTGTGTTTTTGTAGTTTATATTCACATCCGTGATCTATTTTGAGTCAAATTTTGGATAACGTGAGGCATACGTTTTCCAAATTTTGGATAACGTGAGGGTTTTGGTGTTCATAGAAGTGTCTTTTTTTTCTTTCTTTCTTTTCTTTTTTTTTTTTAGCAACATTGGTTGAAAACACTACCCTCTTTCTATAGAATTGCCTTTGCACTTTTGATGAAAATCAGTTGACAGTATTTCTTTGAGTCTATTTGTTTCCTCTCTACTACCATAGCAGTTTCTAAAATTATGCGTGGATGTGTCTTAAATTTTATCCTAAAATTCCCATAATTGGATATATATATTCTCCTTCGATTTCACATACCCAAGCTCTTAATTCCTCTGTAATCTAACATAAACTCATTGACAATCTCTCTGATTTGTCACCATCTTGTCCTTCTCCTGAATGACTGTATGACTTAGGGTAGATTACTGTGCCTGGTATTTTTACAAAAATCAATCATTTAAAAAAAAAAAAACCTTATGAACAAATAAAGTGGAGATATGCATATCTATATACAGAATATATAGTGGCCAGTTAAATTATTGTTCCTTGATCCTTTATATTATTGAATAAGAAAGGCCCTTCACTTTTTGCTTATAATAGAATTCTTCTCTGGTTAGTTTTGCCATCATGATAGATAGTTTCATATTGTGTCTTCTTTTTTCTTTTTTTTGATTCAAGTTTTGATTTAAATTCCAGTGGGTTGACATATAGTGTAATATTAGATTCAGACGTAGATTAGTGACTCATCACTTACGTACAACACCCAGTGCTCATCACAGGTGCCCTCCCTAATGCCCTTCACCCATCTAACCCATCCCCCTGCCCACCTCCCCTCCAGTAACTCTATGTTCTCTGTAGTTAAGAGTCTGCTTTATGGTTTCCCTCTCTCCTTTTGTCCCCCCGCCCCGTGTTCATCTGTTTTGTTTCTTAAATTTCACATATGAGTGAAATCATATGGCATTTGTCTTTCTCTGACTGACTTATTTCGCTCAGCATAATGCACTCCGGCTCCATCCAGGTGGTTGCAAATGGCAAGATTCATTGTTTTTTATGGCTGAGTGATGTGCCATTGTGTATATAAACCACATCTTCTTTATCCATCCATCAGTTGATGGACATTTAGACTCTGCATACTTTGGCTCCTCTCATTGATAATGTTACTATAAACATCAGGGTGCATATTCCCTTTGAATTAGTATGTATGTGCCCTTTGGGTAAAGACCCAGTAGTGAAATTGCTGGATTGTAGGGTAGTTCTTTTTTTTCAGACTTTTTGAGGAACCTCCATACTGTTTGCCACAGTGGCTGCACCAGTTTGCATTCCCACCGACAGTGTAAGAGGGTTTCCCTTTCTCCACATTCTCACCGGCACCTCTTGTTTTTTGTGGTGTTAATTTTAGCCATTCTAGCAGGTGTGAGATGGTATCTCCTTGTGGCTTTGGTATGTATTTCCCTGATGATGAGTGATGTTGACCATCTTTTCATGTGTCTGTTAACTGTCTGGATGTCTTCTTTGGGAAAATGTCTGCTCATGTCTTCTGCCCACTTCTTAACTCGATTATTTGTTTTTTAGGTGTTGAGTTTGATAAGTTCTTTATAGATTTTGGATACTAACCCTTTATCTGTTATTTGCAAGTATCTTTTCCCACTCCAAAGGTTGCCTTTTAGTTTTGTTAATTGTTTCCTTCACCGTGTAGAAACTTTTTATCTTGATGAGGTCCCAATAGTTCATTTTTGCTTTTGTTTCTCTTGCCTTATGAGACGTATCTAGTAAGGACTTGCTGTGGTCAATGTCAAGGAGGTTGGATCGATCCCATGTACAATTGCACCGAAACCCATAAGATACCTAGGAATAAACCTGACCAAATAGGTAAAAGATTTGTCTTCTAAAAACTACAGAAGACATATGAAAGAAATTGAAGATGACACGAAGAAATGGAAAAACATTCCACGCTCATGGATTGGAAGAACATTGTTAAAATGACTGTATTGCCCAAAACAGTCTACAGTTTTTATGCAGTCCCTATCAAAATGCCACCAGAATTTTTCACAGAGCTAGAACAAACAGTCCTAAAACTTGTACGGAACCAGAAAAGACCCCAAGTAACCAAAGCAATCTTGGAGGCAACCAAAACTTGAAGGCATCACAATTCCAAACTTCAAGTTATATTACAAAGCTGTGGTCATTAAGACAGTGTGGTGCTGGCAGAAAAACAGACACATAGATCATTGGAACAGAACAGAAAACCCAGAAATGAACCTACAACTATATGGTCACCTAATCTTTGACAAAGCAGGAAAGAACATCCAGTGGAAGAAAGACAGTCTCTTCAACAAATGGTTCTGGGAGAACTGAACAGCGACATGCAGAAGAATGGACCTGGACCACTTTCTTACACCATGCGTACAAATAAACTCAAAATGGATGGAGGACATGAATGTGAGACAGGAAACCATCAAAATCCTAGAGGAGTTCACCATATTTTTCTTACTAGCTAAGAAGCCACTTTAAAAATTTATTTCTACTGCCTCGCGCCCACTAGAATAGCTACTATCGAAAAATAAAATAGTATTGGCAAGGGTGTAGAGAATTAGCATAGCTGCTATGAGAACAGTATGGTTGTTCCTCAAAAAACTTAACAATAGAATTACCATTTGATCCAGCATTCCCACTTCTGAGTGTGTGTGTGTGTCTGTGTGTGTGTATGTGTGTATGTGTGTCTGTGTATATATAAAATGAAAGCAGATCACACTCATAACAACATTATTTACAATGGCCAAAAGTTAGAAACAATCCAAATGCCCATCAACGAATTAATGGATAAAGAAAATATATGTTATATTATATACGTTATTATACATATATATTATATATTATAAAACATGTGTAATACACATATAATTATATAAAATATATAATATAATACATACATTGGAATATTACTCAGACTTAAAAAGAAGGAAATTCTGACACCTGCTACAACATAAATGAGCCTTATGCTGAGTGAAATAAGCCAGACACAAAAGAAAAATACTGTGTAATTCCCTGTCCATGGCGTTAGTCAAGTTCCTGAGGACAGAAACTAGAATGATGGTTGCCAGGGGCTGGGGGGGAAGGGATGTGAGGGGTTGCTTAGTCTGTACAGTTTCACTTTCGGTAGGTGCGCAAGTCTGGAGACTGATTGTACCGCACTGGGAATATACGTAGCGCTTCTGGACCGTACGCTTAAAGACGGTTGAGATGGTAAACTTTGCGGATTTTACCACAGATAAAAATTGTGTTAAGTTACAAATACAAAAAAAAAAAATTCTTCTTATCTTTTCTGTATTTCCTACGTGTATCTATGGTAGAAAATATCAAATAGGTGTCTCTGTTGGTGAGGGGTCATTAGGGAAGGGAGTTGATGGGGATGGGAAAATGAAAATGGGGAAGTTAATACAGAAATTATGCTAATTGGCGTGAGACTTTCAAATTAAATAGACCAAAAAGATGTCATGTGATACATGTTAATCAGCATCTCAACTATATAAATCAATTGAATAAATTTGCGAAGTTAATTTATTCAGGAAAAATATGAAGAAGCAAAATATTTTAGCTTATATAGACATGCTTACGCTTTTTAATTTTTTTCCATTTTTTCTGTTTCTAACTAAGGTTAAAAACACTTAAATACATTCTTTTAATAGATGAAAATCCATCATAGTAAAGTAGTCACTTAAATCACCTAATAGCTTTTATCACAGCAGAATATAGCGTGCGCCCCAGCTAGATAAAATCATAGTTTTGATGGCTGGTCTAGATACTTCTTAAAAAGCTCTGCTCAGACAGGTTCACTCTTGTCACAGCTATTAGTGCCATTTGTTGAGTAGCATGTCAGGGTGATTGGCACAGAGTCATTCTTTCGTCTTATGAAAAATCATAATTTTAATGCATGCTTAAAATAAAAACCTCATGTAAGTGACTTCCTGTTTATAAAAGGAAGAGGCAAGACTCCTTTGCAGTTAGTGTTGATTATTCATGTTGCATGGAATATAAAATTGTGTTTTCTTTTTAGGGGAGAGAACTCCTTTGAGGGGGAACTGCCTTTCAGGATTTCCTCCATGTTTGTTGTCTGGTTCACGACGTTAGAATGAACTGTACTACCTACCGTCTTCTTTCCAGCTGTTGGTCAGGGACAGATTTGGATTCTGTTGGCTTTAAATAGAATCTGTGTCTCCGACTACCAAAGTAGGTCCTTGGATCTTGGAGTAAGGTTTATGTCACTTAATCTCTTTTAGTGATAAATGTCTTGCAGTGATTAAATAATATTTGTAAAGTACTTAAAATAGTGCCTGGCATATATTAAGTTCTCTGTAAGTATTTAATACAGTATTGAACTGAAATCACTCTGTGTCTTCTGGGTTCTTTTTAATTGTGCCAGTAGGTGCTGCTCTTGAGTGACAAGAGTGGATATTCCAAGTTATATTTTATATTAACAGGTGACCTGGATTGATGACATAACTTACGTATTCACATTTATATACCTTAGTCTCGTGATTAGAAACAAGACTGTTTCTAATAAATAGACTGTTTACTTTAAAGACTTTCTTAATATAAAATGACAGAGATGTGAAAATGCTCAGGTAGTTCTCTTGAAAGTTTAGAGCACTGTTTATTTTTATAGTATTTATGTCTTTAAAAGGTACCAATCTCATGACCTTTCTCATTATCAGGCAGTTACTGTATCATATTTTCACCTTCTTTCTCGACATAAATTATTTATTGAATCTATTGACATTTTTCTGGCGCATGCAGTCAACACTGAACTGTGGTACTTCTCGGTGTTTTACAGATAACCCGTCGACAGGATTCAGCTTTGTTAGATGAGCCTTGATATTCAGACAGAGCAGATCTCACGTTTACACCAAGGACCAGAGAGGATAGGTGCCAGATGTGGTCCCTCTTGTGCACACTTACTCGTACTGTTACTTCACAGCTTGTAAGCGCTCTTCCTCTTAAACTTCGTGTTTGCTACCGGGATGGGAAGGCGCCACGATTTGTGCAAGTGTCGTGTAAACAGCTGTCGTGATTGACCTGAGGTGCGGGAAGGCGAGTAGAAGAGTCTTGGCTTTGTAAGAGCTGAGGAGTCTGAGGTGAGAAGCCAGACAGCTGGACGCTGAGCAGGCAGAAGTGGCGTTGGGTCCACGAAGGGGATTGGGAGGGAGGGGAGTTGCCGGTTGCAGAGAATGTGCCGCGAGATGCTGAAGGTGGAGAGAAATGAAACAAGCCGGCCCTTCGGAAGCGGCCCAGTGACACTTCAGGTTTCTTCTGTTTGACTTTAATGTTACGCTAATACATCGTCTTTGTCTGTATTTCTGACCTCTCCCCTGTACGTAATGAGGAAAGTTTTCCACGATGTATGCTTTTACGTCATGAATCTTTTACCAAAGAGGTAATTCTGGTTTTAGATATGATTCTGTTGTAATACTTAACATATTTTCTTTTTTACCCCAATTTCTCTATCTGTGTCTAAGAAAATGTGTTAGAAAGACATTCTTAAGATGTTTTATGTTCAGTTTGCGCATACCAAATTTTTAATGTCTTTTTTTTTTTTTTTACATTGAAAAAGACATTTGAAATCCAGCGCTGTATATTTTTATTATTTGTGGCAGAATCTATTTGGGTGTGTTCATCTTCTGGGCGTTAAGATGTCTACATTTTCACCTATTACGTTTTTATGTATAATCATTTTCACTCAACATATAAGAAACAACAGTTTATTATAATAATACAGGTAAAATTGAGTGTGGTTGGCCTACAGGTTTTGAGTTTCACTCAAAGTGTAACCCACTGATTTATGCAGGCATTCGATTCGTGTGTATATTTAGTTACGTTCCATTTTTGTATGTCCGTGCTGTTATCGGTGTCCCTCTAAGTTAGTCCTGACCTTCCATGCAGTGAAGGGCACGACCAGCCTCCCTACCCACTATTTCTGCCTCCTGAGCAAATGGGAGTTCTGTGAAATTTCCTCAAGTGTGTGGTTCTTTCCCCCTGTTGCTAAGCCAGCCACAAGTCTTGTTTCTGATATGAATCTTGATGTAAAACCCCAAACCATAGAATTCTAGAAAGCTGTGCCACACTGCTGCCATTTACGGGATTTCACCCCGTAGAACCAGATCAGTAAGGCACCAACCGATATCAGAATCGAAGGGGTCTAACCTTTCCTGAATAGCTCCACATGGTTGCTGAAAAGCGTTCTCACTCTCTCTGCTGGCAACTTCTGAGTCATATCTTTGAACAGTTAAATCGGTAATTTTTAAACGTTTTTAGTGGGCAGGTTTTGTAAACTTCGTTGAGTTCATGAGATTTATATTCTTTTGCTTCTTAGTGTGTTGCAAAACACCCTTTTAAAGTTCTGAAGTGACTAGAGATTAATTTCGTTTGAAAATTTGCGACTACTTTTGCGTTCGGGCCCACCAGATTGCCACCAAACAAATGCAGAACTTTGTCCGCCCACGGTGTGCCCAGCGCACTGTGCTATAGGCGTCAGAGACAAAAGAACGAGCAACACAGGCTTGGTCCTTGCCTTAGTAGGGGTTATTGATTTAGTGGAGAATAGACATTAATTGAACGACCAACTATAAATACCCAACTGCTCTCTAAGGTCTACAGAGAAAAGGTTGAAGGTGCTTGGGGAAGGCACGCGGGGAAGTGATCTGCGTAAGGCACTAGGTGAGACTCCTGCCTTAGAGCTAAGTCTTGAGAGAGGGTATGAGTGAAGTGGGAGAGAACATTCCAGGCCCCAGGCAAGAGGGAAATAGTGAATTTGAGGAACCTTGGAAGCCAGTGAGTTGTCATAATACTTTTCTAGTTGACTTAATCTTATTAAGCCTCTTTAACAATAATTTTTTTCTCCTCTTTAGAGTATAGGAAAGATCTAAAAAGAAACATTGAATTCATTCCATTTTAATCTAAATAGTTGACCATATTATATGCGATAGTAACGATTACATATGAGCACTCAATTTGCCAAATGACTGGGCTTTTTTTTGAGAGTATCATCTCATTTAATTTCCAAAACCACCCTGTGCTACTGTTATTCCCCGTTGACTGGTGAGGGGGCCGTGAGGTGAAGTGCCTGACCAGACCTGACATCTGGGAAGGCAGCGTGGAGCGGCTGGTTTCGGGGCCACCGCCCTGGTGCTGCTGCTTTACGCTAGGTGGCCATGTCACGCGTGATACTTGGCGGAAATGTCCCCATCTCAGAAGTGTTTCATCGGTCAGGGTTCCATCACAGAGTCAGAACCATTTTGGGAGCTAAAGAACGGAAGGATTTATTGTAGAGAGTAGACCTTTTGTGGAACTTAAAACCTTATGAGTGGTCCTAGGAGAATGAGTCCGGTTTTCTGGGTGAAAGTTCACTTTCAGCCCAGAAGTTTTTAATGTGTCTACCGTGTCTCACACACATCACATGTTGGATTTTCTTGGCAAAATACCACTTTCTGATATACCAGGCAGATGATGAGTTAAATTGAAGACTAAATCATAAAGATTAAGTTTTGAAACTTCAAGAATATAAATGGACTTAAGTCAGTTATTAGACCTTCACAGGTATTCACCTGCTCTTACGCATAGACCATGGGAAGAAGTGGTATATCTAATCAACACCATACGTGCCCGCCTGCCGGCGTCATAACCCCCAGTGTCCACAGCCGCCCTGCCGTGTTGTGGTGTTCCCTGCAGGACTCTCGGTCGGAACTTCTGCCTTGTGCTTCACTAGTGTGTGGCCATTTTAACGAAACCCCTCTTTTCTCCATCCCAGTAGTTTCACCGGTGTCCTCATGAATGAGCCACAGAATATTCAGAATTCTTAACCTTCCTCCTTGGGCTTCTTTTAGAACCTATGACCTTAGGATGCGGTTATATATCATGTCCATGCAGTGATAATAGGTTTTCTGGTATGCCTTTCCCCAAACATGGTGATTTCATTCCCAAGCATCATGTTCTTTTAGCACTAATATGGTGTCTCGGTTAAGAGTGTTTTCGACCACAGTACTAATCTGACTAATTTTTATCATATGCTCCCTAAAAATATAAAATTTAGACTTTCTGAATCAGCTGCCTTTGGTGGATTTTCACGTAATATTTATTAGAGTGGTTTTTTACCTATTTCTTGATGCTGACTGTGATATTAACCTTTTATAATTAAGATGCTCTGTCTCCTTGACACATAGTATGCCCTTTTAGTTCTTCTTAATCTTGTTGTTTTTTTTTTTTTTTAATTTTATCCATTTACTCCTATACCACTTCGTCGGTACCTTTCAAATGCTAAATGCTGTCCCATTTATCCTTAGTAACCATGCTGAAGTCTTCTGTCCTTTTTAATATTTAGGCTTTATTGGATGAATGTAGATTGCACCTTCTCTAACTGTGTCTTAAATAATTGCCACTTACGGGAATTAAGAACTACAAGACAAGGAAAATGCTGACCCATAGACTAAGCAGAGGGAGAAAACGTTCCCACTGGGTCTAATTTCCTAAGAAGGACCATCAGGATAGTGGCGAGGGCCTGAAATTATGGTCTGAATGACCTCTAGAAAATGATCCATCCACAAAGGAACTTGCCTGTGTTTGCACCAAGCAAAATAGGGATAGGGGTAGGCACCCCACCGAAGAAAGACTGCTAGCCCCCTTGTCCTTGGCTAGGTTATTTTTATAAGGAGAGAAAATAATCATTTAGACCACAGAGACAGAACTGACATTGCAGGATGAGACGTGATCCAAGGTTGTGAGTATAAGCTGGTGTAGAGATACGTTTGATCCAGAAGAGGGATTAATGAAGTATCTGAAATTCTGACTTGCATCCTGTGTCATCTCTTTATTATTTTAGGGCATAATTTCTATTGTGTGTGGCATGTAGACATTTATCCAAACATGCATACCTAAAATATCCATTAGACTTCCACATCTTCCATTTCTTTCACATTATTTTTTATTCTGTAATCTGGACTCTTGAGAGTGAATATATTAAAAAACTAGAATTGAAATGCAAGAAAAACGACCTTCATTATTAGATCTTTATATATTTGACATAATCACTGTGGTATTTTCTATTTAAAACAAAGTACAAGGTAACAAGTAGATTTTTTATATATAATGGCGTTCATTAGCTCAATAATAATCTGACATCAGAAGACCAATATAGAACAATTACTATAAACAACTAATTGTGTTTTCAGATCTTTTATTTATCAACGCCAGACACCTAATAATTGAAGTGTGAAGGAGAAAGACAAAGAAGTAGATGTCAAATAATTAAGAAAGGTATTATATCTTTGGTCTAAAAACATTCACATGAATTACATTTTTATTTCAAATGCTTACATAGTCAAGTGATGATGGAAACAAACTTCATAATATTTGTATAACCTCATGGTAACAGAAGACATAGAAAACAGAACCAAAAAGGGAAAAAAAGTAAACAAAACTTCACAATCAATTATGAGAAAATATTTGCAGCACATAAGGTGGATACAGGATTAGTATAATTAGTATGCCCACAGAAGGTCACTATTCTTAGTGTACCAAAACCTCCTTCAAATTGATTTTTTTTCTCAGAAGACAAATCTGAATAGGCATTTTAAGATGCAGATTACTAGTAGGCATACGCAAAGATATTTAACCTCACTAGCTGTGAGTACTTTACAACAATAAGATGCCAATTTTTAACCATTGGCGGAAACTTAAAAGGTTGGAAATGGCCACTGATGAGACATATTTTGGAAAGCTAGAAATCTCATATATTACTGGTGGGAGAATGATTTGCTAAAAAAAATGCTGTTGGATTATAAAAGGCACATACCATCGATCTCAGCAATTCTATTAAAGCGTCGTTCTTACGGAATAAACGCACGGATGTATGAGGATATTTTGTTGTGAGTCATCGTAATGGTCAAGAACTGGAAGCCATGTTAACACCCATCAGGAGGGGCCTGTGCAGACAACGGTCAAATGCGTGCTGTCAACGAGCTGGATGTCTGCGTGCTGACCTGTGATAGGTGACTATGGGCAAAAAGCAATCGCAAAGTCTCGTGTTCCCTATGCCTGTTCTTCCAGAAGGAAAAAGAACTCACCCTACTTGTATACTTGTGTGAGCATGAAGAATCATGTAGATAACGTATAGCAAACTTAGTATCAGACGTCTCAGGGGGTACGTTTAGATGGTGAATGGATCCTGTGCATTTTTTCTTTATATATCTCAGGATTGCCATGGTTTGTTTTCATGACAAACATATATTCTGTAATTTAAGAGCCTCTAACAAGATCTGAAAATGATATGCTGAGAGCATCCCCCATTTCATTTTTTTAACATATGTACTTGTTTAGGAAAAAAAACGATGGCTCTAACAGCACAGGTTTTTCTGGATTTCCTACAACGTGTTGCTTTTTATCATTAGAAGGGAAGGCAGTGAATGCTGTTAACATGATTTTAAAGACCTCAGTAATCAGAATTGAGGAAATAGACCTCTCTTCTCCAGTTCTGTCAAGATTGCCAGCATGGGATGGTTAACACACACACACACAGCAAAACGAAACAGGAGAGTCGTCTCATAATGTGATCAGGCTGCTTTGAGTCAGCTCTGAAACTCGCTCGCGGTATGACCTTGTGAAACTTACCCCCTTTAGCTGTCGCCTTTAGGTGGTGCATGTCATGTATGAAATGGGTTTAGAAACCTATCTGGTCATGGACATGATGAGAATGAGCTTCTTAGATGACATCAAGTCTCTGCAGTGCTTCTTAAACAGTCCTTGCCAGTTAAGTCATCTGCTAAGGTTCTCCCAAGATCCTGAACATTAGAGGAAATGTGTCAGTCCCCTTGTCCTGTGCGGGAAGGGAGTTGTGGACAGGACACCGTGACCCCTGCCCTTATAGGGCTTGGCGCCCTAAGAGAGGCTGGCAGTCACCCGCTGTCACGAGTAGGACTTGCGATAGCTCTGGGGACATCTCCTTGATGAACTCTTAGGACGGTGTGTGTCTGGGGAGCTACCTAGGGGACTGACCTTTCCTGAAGGCCTTGGGGGGGGGGCTGAGGGGGCGGGGCCCCTGCAAGTTGCGGAGAAGAGACTCCCAGGGAGGCCCGAGATGCTGGGAGGAGGCAGAATTTGAAGGTGCGGGGAGGAGTTTGTGGTAAGGAAAACGGAAAACCGGTGCAGGGACAGAGTGACGTGGCAGGCGTCGTATGCCCCACTGTGAACCTCGTCACGAGGCCGGCTCTCCCGCGCCTCCTTCCGGACCCTGACGTGAGGAGCCCTACTTGGTGGGACTGTCGTAATAGGAGAGTCCGTTCTTAACAGGTGTCTGCACATACCGCTCACCCAGGGAAGGCTTGTGCCCCCGGCATCTAAGTCCTTCTGTTCTCCTCCAGCCCCCTGACCCAAAACTGGACCACACTGCCCAGTCTTACTGGGGAGAAGGTGAGGAGGAGGGGGGAGTGCGCACTTCTGGAATGTAGTGTATTTCCTTTTGTTGTTTGGTTGTTTCTTAATTGGGTTCCTTGCACCATGTGTATAAAATGTACTTTTCTCTCAAAACATTTACACAGAAATGCCTTTTGTTAGCTCGGGGTGACAGGGGAGGCACGGGAGGGCACTAGTGGGGTCGCGGCAGGGGAAGGGGCAGCGAGGGCCTGCGGCCAGCGGGGTCTGTTTCTGTCACTCCCCCTCTTGCAACGCAGTGGGGCCGAGGCTTCCCTACCCCGACGCGCTCTCTGCCCGTGACTTTCCCTAACGCTGTTTTGCGGTGATTTTGTGACGCACTTGGTAACTGCAGAGACTTCTGCTGATCCCTCAGTGCTGGCTGATCTCCATGCTGAATTCCTGACCACCGATTTGAGGCTGTCTCACATGTCGGTAGCACGTGCATTTCAGCGCCCACGACCACGCTCCTCAGCCCCATGGTGGCGCATTGCTGTCACTCGCGCGTGTCCCTCGGCCGTTTGGGTCCCGGGGCTCACTGGTTGAACACATGTGCTGTGTGGGGACCTGCATTCATGCAGCAAGAGTTTTCAGTAGGTTTTCTCGCTAACAACCCATTGATCGAAAGCTTAGGATAGCATTCCAGGCATGGAAAGAAACACAAAAACAAATACACAGGTACACTCAGATGCACACACTGTACTGTGAGGGTTGGTGAGCGAGTATTTGAATACACCGAAGACAAATAGGGTTGCAGTAAATCAGAATAAATCAGAGTTGCCCGGAGTGGCATTAACTAGGTTATGCAGGTAAATTACTCCTGCTTTAAGTATAGATGAGCTTACCGGGTTGTTGTTTTTTTTTCCCTTCATTTATTTCCTGTTATGTGAAGCCTACACTTGATGACATCGATGTAAAGCTGCACAGTAGCAAAGATGCTGTTTGATGAGAGAATACACAGCCTTAAAGCTAAACTCCACTAATAAAGGGAGAATTTCCCAAACAATAATGATGGTGATGGTGATGTTTATTGATGATTATTATGCTCCTTCATGTAGAAAGTCAACAAAGCTGTTCCGGGGCTGGAACCATTTCCCTCCTCTTATACGAATTTCTTCATATTCTCTGTGTTTGCTGCAAGATGGCAGGATGATGGTAGAATAAAATCTGTCAACCTAAAAACAATTATCTCCATTTCTGGATGTGGATACTCCGTGGGGCTGGTGAACACGGAGGCTATGAGCTATTTATTGGTAGAAACTACAGAGAAAAAGGAGGTTATGATTTTTACGTCTACCTGACTCCTTTTTGCACACATCTTCCCTGCAGAATGGAAAGTGGGCTTTTTTGGAGTCTGGAAACTGGATTGAAGCCTCACGGATGCTTGTTAGCTGAGAAAAATTAACATCATCACAGTTGTCTTTAGGAGGTCATCTTAATCTTGGATGATCTATCAAGATGTTATATTTTTCAGTTTGTTTTTTATCTTAGCCGAAGCTTGGTGACACACACTGGGGAAAGGTTGGGAGATGTCCCTCCCCGTGACCTACCTGTGGGATCAGGGAATCCAGATTGGTCCTGTCATTGTGCTAATCGAGCCGGACTTAACATAGACAGCACTTCCCTCGACTGGTTTGTAAAAGTCTTTCTAACCTTTCTCATCTTAAGTTTAAAAAAGAAGAAAAAAAAGTTGGCCATTTCAGAACACGCGTTTCATGAGGCACTTTGTGTCTGAGCCCGAAGCACATCTTGGTAGGTCAGTGCCGGCCCCCGTGGTGATTCTGGGTCACGTGTTCGCCCCGTCAGTGAGCTGAGCGCCCCCTGTGTATCTGCTGTTCCTTGTGGCCATGACGGGGGTCGGACCTCCGTCCGGCAAGTCTCGAGTGTGATCCTAGAGACACGCTGAGACATTTGGGCGATCCGAATGTTTTTTCATCTTCTTCCAACATCTTCTGAAATGCAACCCCTCTTTGAGGAATAAGTGCATATTAGATCCCATTGTAGGATCTACTATTTATTAATTTGTTTTACAGATTTTCCCTAATTGTACCCCCAAAGCGGTCACTTTGGAAATCATCAGGCATAACAGTTACTATTTGTTGCAAAAATGAATTCATTACAATTATTTCCACCAAAAAAGCCATTTTAAAATTTGCAACCAAAGGTTTATAACTAGCATATTGTTATTTTCCTAAGAATTCTGATTTTTCTTTTGGTGATTTATCTCGAGATTAAAGATATAGATGTCATTGAAAGAATGGTAAGTGTAAAATCATTTTCTTGCACAGCTAACTTTTAGATTTTATGTTAATAGAGCTTTTAGTGCATCAGAGTTCTCTTACTCACAGCTGTTACCTTATGTACGGAGCACTCCGTTTCCATCGGACGACTGACTATTTGTCCGAATTGCTGCCCTATGGAAACTTCACAGTGTTTCCTAAGGGAACTGGACCAGGAAAACCTTTCTGTGTGTCCTCCATAAAGGCGGAGACATGGATACACTGATGAGTGAGATTGCAAATGGCGCTACACTTTGCTGCTTAAATGACCGAGTCAGACACTTTAGTTTTGCATGTACCTCCTAAGTTATCAATACATTGAACCGTCCAGTGAAAGTGAGCTGCAGCTACCAGGCTGAAACTTAAAAGTCGTGAGGGAACCAGAATGTGCACCGTAAAGTAACTAGAACGCAGTCCTGAGTGCAGGCTTTCGAGGCTCCTGGCCAGCAGTGTGTCCTGTGGAGCACAGTGCGTGCCGTGGGGACCAGTGTTGTATGAAGTAGGGCCCTGCAGGTGGCGTGGGATCAGAGTGCAAGTGTCACTAATGAACTGACTTTAAGGAGGGTTTCAGGGCATAAAATGACACTCTGGTCTTAACTAAACAGTTTCCCCCTTTATTTCAAACCTTTACAAGATGGTACTAGATATTATCTGCAGCTCATCTGGAAGAATGTGGATTGCTAGCAGAAACAAGGTAGGCTGTTGTAATGGAGTAAGAATTTTACCACTTCCTAGCATGTTACCAAAAGTCTGAAAGCAGATTAGATCTAATCCATATAATTATAGAAGTGGAGCCGGAGAGAGTATAAAATATTTAGTCCTTGGATTAGAGTGCTGTGTGATTACCTGTGTCCCACCAAAGGCACCTACTGAGAAGGGGAGCCTACTAGCTTTTGTGTTCTTTTTATAGGAAATAAAATTCATTGATGATTTTTTTTTTATTTAAAAAGTGTGTTAATCTACATTGATTTCTAAATTTGTTATGGATTCCTTAGCTGAGAAATACAGTTCATCACTGACTGTTCTATTACCTGACAGCAATTGATAAAGCATCCGTGCACAAAGTGCCAGAAAAGGTTAATATTTATTGATTTTTATGGTGCTACAACCCATGTAGTTTTGCCATCAAAGATGTATGGCCACCAGCACTGGAATCTGTAAAATTGCAGAATGCACACTAGATTTCATTATAACCTATGCCAGTATGCAAGATTTAAAAAATGACAGATATTTAACAAAAAGCTCTGAATGCGTAGCTCCTCTGAACCTGTGACTTGAATTTAATATTTTAACATGAAACACAAGAGCACTTAAAATCTAAAAATTAATCCTTGCTTTGCAAATAGCAATCACATTTAGCCTTTTCTTCCACTTAACTATATGCTATTGATCTGAGAAGATGCCCAAGCAAGTGATAGCTGAAATTATGAGCAATAAAGGCCTTGCTTCTTTAACAGAAAAGTGTGTAATTAGCAGAGAAGGGGGGGAAAGCCTATGTTTAGTTTTAAAGGAGTTTGAAAGAAATGGTTTGAGTGCCACACCAGTGTTCAAATGTAGCCAAGAACAGTCTTAGCTTTGGGGATCATGAATTCATTCTCTGGTTGCAGTTGGTGAAGAAAAATTAGGAGTGCGCACTGTTTTTGTTTTTGTTTTCTGTTTGTCTCCGTCTGTATTTCCCTGACAGAAATGCAGTCCTTGGTCTACCTAGAACTGCCAGAAACACTGAACTTCCTGTTCATGTGCTTACTCTGTGCTTAAAATTTGCATTCCTCGGGTGATTGTTTATAACCTCTCTATATTAGTATATACCAGGTGAAAGCAGACACTTTATGAATTACTTTTTTAACCCAGAAAGAACAAATACCCTGTAAGGTGTAGTCCCTTGCCTTTAGGACCCTAGACGTTAAGTGTGGATCGGAACTAAATGCATATTGTTGAGATATTTTTGACAGTGGGAGCTGGAATTTATTTCTGCGAAAGATTTAGTGGAAATTCTGATGCTAAAAAAATATGTATCTATTTCGACCAACTGAATGGTTTGGTGTGTTTTGCAAATACGTTTCTACATCTTCTTCCAGTTTGCGCTGGCTCTGTTTTTTCCTTCCCTCACAAACAGCTTGCCCATTTTCTTAGGCTTAGTTGAGGAAAAGAAGAGTTCTGCGTTTTGAAAGGGAAGCGTCCATTGCCTAGAAAACTACTGTCATAGCTTAAATATCATTGAAGTGTGTGGCAACTTAAATTCTAAAACTGAAAAAAGTAAAGTCTTAAGAGAAAATTCCTGACTCATGTTCTAAAAGCTGATGACAGTATGCAGCATTTTCCATAAAGACTTCATTTTCCCCTTTTATTAATCTTATTTATAATGTTGTTAAATCTTCTTCATGAATACCAATGTCAGATGAGTCTAATTCTTTAGTTTTAATTTGTCCGTTTTTTAAAATGATTTTGTCGTTAATCTAATATTCCCCCCCCCCCCCTTTTAAGCAGGCAAGGTTTTATACTAGTAACATAGTGATTAAAATAGTCTTAAAGAACATTGCTCTGTTGCACTGTTGGTTTTCTTTTCAATGCAACCTGGTTTTTGCAGCCTCCCAATCTCAGAGCTGCCTCTCTGGCTTTTTTTTTTTTTTTTTTTTCCCTGCTCACCTTAACCCCACAAATGACAGCTAAGCGACAGGCCCCCTAACACTCCATTTCACTTCTGAAGTTAGACAGTGCTGCTATGCATTAGTATCCACAACACCCTCGCCTCCACGTTAGTCATTACCTAAGGTATGGGCTGATACGTGAAGATGGTTCTATGACATTATTAGTTAACTTATATTTAAGCTGCACTTTCTAGGAGTATACCACACAAAGCAAGTACACAAGAAAAGCAACGAAACACATATTATATAGCAAACGAAGGTGGGAAAAGGAAAAAGAACCGTATCGATCCATTTATTCCAAATTAGAGAATCATTTTAAGTTTTGTGAATGAGTGTGAATAAATATGGAGGTTTTGAATTTCACAAAGCCGGGTTACTACAAGAGCTGAAGGATCATGCGATTCCCAGAACTATGGAATTTATTTTCTGTCCTGGCCCCAGGAAAAATAAACAAATCCTTTGAATTTCTCTGTTTTGTCAAGCATGTTTCATCTGACTTTTAGTTTCAAATTCTCCCTTTCAGAAGACTACTTTATTTTGTCCATTGTGGAAAAATGTGAACCATCAGATAGAAGTATCTTAACCCCAATTTAAATTGTTTTATTTCCTTGTTTACTTTGTATTTTAGTTCTGAATAAAACACATATTCTAACAAGTATATTGAAAACATTAATGCATATTTTATAATAATTTATATGCCTCTCATTTTCTTTTGCTATTTTGGATTGAAGCTAAAGTGAATGTGTTTTTAGTGTTTTGGTTTACATTAGAGAAGCATTCAAAATAAAATATAAGAAATGATTTAAGCATAAGTGTGGCAGGAAAAAAAAAATCAGATTTCAAAAGAAATAGCAATAACAAAATCCCCTGGAAATAATGACTAAAATAATGTGACCGTTTTTAAGCTTCCATTTTGAGCAAGTAATCTATGTTGAAATCTTTGAGAGTGAGACTCTTTAAGTACATTGTAATTAATTCTTTTAGGTGAGTTTAATCATGTGAACCGATAGGCTTTTTTGCTTAACACTATCAGAGTTCTCAAATCACTTTTTTATTGAGAAGATGTTTTTGTTTTAGTGCTTGGAGTGAGGCTTAGTAGCCTAACTGGTTTAGCTTGTCAGTTTGATTAGCAGAAGAAGCAGGCCATTGTTGGTCACCTAATAGATGACTTTCTCCTGTCCCACCCTTTGTCCCAAACCGGGCTGTGCTGAAGGCATTCCAGGAAATCACCTTATGTTTTTCTTCTCTATTTGCATCATCTTGAAAAAGGGGGGAAAGCAGTTTTGTTGGTCCTTTAGACAAGGCTCTTCTATATAGTTTGCTTTTTTCCTGCTGAATTGTATTGCCTAATTTTAGCTGGAATCATCACTGGTTTCATGTGACCTAGGAGAATTAAAAATATTGTTAATTAAGGAGGCCCAAGTTCATGATGTTTTGCATGCGAGCCTCATCTGAGCTGTTTGTTGGTTGCAGCTCGTTTGGGAATTTCAAAGTATCGTGTGCGGCAGAGCTGGGCTTGGCAAAAGTACATAGAGTACTTCAATGGGGTGTGATGGGAAATGGCATCATTTATATTAAAAAATAAATCTGGGAAATTTTTAAGACCTGAAAGTAATGGGTGCCCAGGACAGGCTGCAGGGGAGAGGTGTGCCGAGCAGCCCCCTGCGGTGTGGTTGTGCCTGCACCTCCCCGCCCCCCTTCCTCCCCCTCCCTTCCCTCGCAGGGAGGGCCCCTGTGCCCGCAGCGCAGCGGTAGACTCAGCGCCAGGCTCGGTCCCCTGGGCGGGCGAGCGACAGGTGGGCAGGACCCGCGGTCACTTATGGGGACCAAGCTCCCGCCACTCCAGCCTCTCCTCGAGCAGCGGCCCTTCTCCCCGGAGCCCTTTGTCCCCACTGTTCCCCACAGTTCTTTTCTCAGGTTCTTCCAATGACCTTTCAACCCCCTCTCCTTTTTACTGAGTCTTTCACACAAGAACACAGAAAAATGCTATAAATTTACCCACCAGAGAGAGAGAGAGAGAGAGAGAGAGAGAGAGAGAGAGAGAGAATGAATTCTGAGGTTGAATAATCAAGTGCAGAGCTAACAATAGAACCCAGGACCCCACGCTCTTGGCAGGCACTGGACCAGGAGCCTGTCAGAAGCACGAATTACTGATCTCCTTTTTTCAAAGAAGGGAATGTTTGCTGTCTTAAGGAAGGTAGTATTTTCTGCCGCCTCTTCTTTTTGCTTATCCAGCTTTAACTATTTACAAGAGCGAATTCTGCTCATGATCCTTTGTCCACTAATTTTCTTTCTTGGGAGCTTTTGCTCAGTGACCACGTTTTAATTTTATGTGCCATGGGAATATCTAATTTTACCGTTAATATTATTACGTGCGCTTGTTAATAGAAGGTGTCTGCTGACATTTACCTACACGTACTCTTTGCTACCCAGACTGCCCCGTTTACGTATAAAAGTACATGTTCCAGATTGCTAGTGTTTAGCTGACTTTTTGCCTGTCCTTCCTTTCTTATACAAAGCTTTGTAACCATAGATATCACACTAATAAAGTTTCAGTTCTGTCAAAATTACTGGTCTAGTTCTGAATTCCCATGTAATACATTTTGAATTCCCAACAATACCAAATAAGTTCCTTAATACGCCATTCTGAAATATTTTATTCATAGTTTTAAAAATCATATTTCTTAAAAAAAAAAACAACTCACTCTTCTCACATCCATATATTATCAACCCTAAGGAAAGACCAAGTTTACCTTTTGGGAAAGAGGGAAGACAAAAATGGTAAAGGGAATATGTTGGGGGGGGGTAGTACTTCGAAATCTAAGTATTTGAAACTTGTATAAGAAGGCCATGTAAAAATGCAGATAACTTTAATTAAAAATGAGAGAAGGCAATACTTAGAATATCTGTCCTCAGAATAAGATTTCAAATCAGGGTTAATATATTCAGAAAATGAAAGAACAGATACTGTAAGTTTTAACTCTTAGGGTACTTTACATAAAGGTTTTATTCCAAAAAGTTAGAAAGTATGCTGGCATGTGAAAAGAAAGGGCAGTCCAAAGGTTGGAAAGCAAACTGAAAGAATCAAGTCAGGGGGCGCCTGGGTGGCTCAGTCGGTTGAGCCTCTGACGTCGGCTTAGGTCATGATCTCACAGGTCATGGGTTTGAGCCCTGCATCGGGCTCTGTGCTGACAGCTCAGAGCCTGGAGCCTGCTTGGGATTCTGTGTTTGCCTCTCTCTCTGCTCCTCCCCAACTCATCCTCTGTCTCTCTCTTTCAAAAATAAACAATGAAAAGCATTTAAGAAAAAAAGAATCACGCTAGTCTATAGTTAGCCATTGTGTTGATCCACAGAAAATATAGAACCAAAAGTAGAAGGGACACAGAAATGGAATCGTGTGGCTGGTAAATAGAACAAGAATATTTGAAATAGTGCATAAAAAGCCATTTTTATTTTCAGTAGATATGTTTATCTCAGACAAACCCGTGTTTGAAACCATTGGAAACTTGTGAAAAACAAGGGAAAATTGATAAATGAAAAGCCCACTGAACCAGGAGCTAGTGGATGTGGAATCTAGTCCTGCTTGTTGTGTGAGCCACTTAAACCCTCTCTGCTTTGCTTCCCTAAATGGAAAATAAATGGTGGAATTTTATTTAGCTATGTATTTATTTATTTAGAGAGTGAGTGGGGGAGGGGCAGAGGGAAAGGGAGAGAGAATCCCAAGTAGATTCCACGCTGTCAGCATGGAACCTGATACAGGGCTCAGTCTCATGACTCTGCGATCATGAATTTGAGCCAAAATCAAGAGTCAGATGCTTAACCAACCGAGCCACCCAGGAGCCCCAGGGATGAAATTTTAATAGATGAGCTCACTGGGTCTTCCCAGAGTGATACACTATAATTATGGGACATTACAAATAATACTGCATTGCAGCCCTAATTCCCTGACAACCTCTTCCATAATCTTCATTTGTTGAGATTCTAAGGAAAAGCAAATTTCAGAATATTGGTATTTGCTAAAAGTTTGCATATAATTTTCAGGGAATCTGAGAGCCACTCGAAGGTTTACGGGTTAGGAAGGCCAGGAAGACTAGATACAGACAAGTACGGAACAAATTTGACTCCTCAAATGTTCTTTTCCACGAAGGACTGTGACAGGCTCTGAATGACCAGGGATGTTCCCCACCACTGAGGTCACTTGAGCCTGCTAACACCCCATAGCATCCTGAACATCTGTCAGCATCTCCTGAAATCTGAGCTTAACACAAGGACACGCCTGCCAAGAGCATAACCCCAGTGGGCGCAGGAGTACTCAGTCTGTTTAAGATGACTGATCCCATCTCGATGTCAGCTCAGAGAATGAAATTCAAACTGTTACGTTACGGCCCAAAACCAAAAAACTGGGAGATTTTTTTCCGTAACCTCCCGTTGGTTGTGGCTACGTAACCTGAGGCGGATGGCTCCAGGTCGCTGTCCTGGCTCAGAGTGGCTTCTCGGGGGCAGTGGAGCAGAGTTGAGCCAATGGGAAATGGATGGTGGGAGCACCGATTGGCTGGGAAGCGGGCTCCAGGCGAGGGAGTGCCAGCCCGCACAGCGGCGGGCAGCCCAGGAGAGGGCGCCAGGAGGCTCTCTTACGAGTCCTGTAGGGCCTACGAGGCATTACTGGATTAGCATCTGTGACTGTGCAGCTCCTGTCTTTCAAACCTACCCCCTGCCAGCCTAAAGGCATCTATGCATTTCTGCCAGAAAACCATTTGACTGTAATTTCCTTGATTTCTACCTACCAGCTTTAGTGTTGAAATATGTTAAAATACTGAGCAGTTTTTCAGTTAACCAGATGAGAAAGATCGGTGTAGTCTCAGGCACCTAGAAGGCCCTCAATGATAGTGGACTGTTTTATCTTATCTCTACTGCTAAGAATAGTGTAGGCCTCTTCTAAAGTCTCACCTATCAAGGTAGGAAAACCTGTGCCAGACGTAGGGCTCAGGTAGCATGCTGGATTCTTCTTGACCAAGAGCAGAGAGAGGTTCCTTAGTCCCCTTCTACAGCTGTTACAGCATCACAGATACCTGCAGGTTATGTTGGCTGAGGTCTTCATCAACAACACTCTAACAGCATTGCTGCTGTTTTCAAGAGACCTTTAAGGTGTTGACTGCTCTGCACTAAGTAACTTTGGAATTAAGTCTGTCTAAAGCGGGGAGATCTCCCATTTTCTTTCTACTGGGAGCACTCGAAATGCACATACTTCTCCCTCACTTGACTCTCCAGGGTTCTTATACTTTTAACAGTATATGGTTTTTAATGAGGCTTCCAGAAGCTTTAGAAACTTCTTTAATGATTTTGTTTTGACCTTTTGCTACTGCCTTTACTGGGACTGAATTGATTGTCGATAGTGAAAATCTGCTACCACAATTCAGATTTTAATATTGTCAGCTTTCTAAATTTTCTTTTCTCAATTCTGAATTGGGCACATATTAACATTATAATGGGGAATAATTGTCTAAATTCCCTTCATGCACAAGGCAGTGTACAAGAATCCAAACAACCTGTCTGCTAAAACTGAAACAACCGTGCTCCCAAATATCTCCGTTCATGTTTACCCACTTTTATTTTCTTCTGTCTGAAATGGACATTCTGAACCGACTTAAGGCAAAGACGTTCACTGCTTCTTCCATTACTTGTAAACAATGGAAATCCCCACAAGGCCCAAGAAGTGCAGGGTGGGAGGAACAAGGGCGTTCCCTTGGTCTGGGGCCAAGCTCCTACTTTCTTTCCCCTCTGTTCTTGCTTTCTTTTCTCATTAGGCTTTAGTTGCATCGTCACCCTGTTGAATTGCCTGAACAGTTTTGCACAGGGATCTTCCAGAAAATGGACAAAGCCCAGAACACTTGGTGATGCATCTCATGCCGCCTAGTAATCCTAGAAAGTTCTCATCATACCTAATAGAGCACATGAAAACATTGTTAGAAATTTAAGAATACACACTCGCCCCGCCATGGCTCCAGGCGTAACCTGTGCGGGGGGGGGGGGGGGGGGGGCGCGGTAACCACAGTAGCTCCATGAGGAGTGTTCTCAGGTTCTGTGATTCAGGAGTGGTGCCCCGCCCCGTATTATTGACAGGAAACTGACAGCCTGAGCAATGGCCTGGGAGGCCAGGGATCATTTCAGAGCAATGTCCAACTCATTAAAAACAAAAGGACAAGATAATTTAGTGCACTTGCTTACATTTACGGTGCTGTCTGTGAATTCTTAGTAGCTCCTGTGCGTCTCCTATTCAGTGTGTGCCAGGCACTGTGTCTGTGCCCGTGTTGGATTATCTCTTTCCTTCCTGGCCACAGCCCAGCGGCTGTGCTGCCATTGTTCCGGGAGCACACGGGCACGGGGAGACGAGGACCCGGCACACCGTGACCCGCCATTCGTGCATCGCATCTGTCAGTGCTGTTGAGGGAGCAGCCACTGCCATAGACCCTGGAGACAGAGCCCAGCTCTCGGCAGAAAGATGGATAATAAGAAAAAAATAATAAGTACGTACTGTAATGCCTTGTTGGGACAGAGGCAGGAGAGGGAACCAGATCAGAGAGGGACCTGGGAGGGGCTGGACTGTTTTGTGTGCAGTTAGGAGGAAAATCTAAGAAAATGACTTCATAAAACGGTTTTACTGAGGTCCAGTTGCCATCCAGCAGCCTGCACCACTTAAAGTGGAGGATGTGGTAAGTTTGGGCCTCTGTAGAAACCCTCGAAGCCACCAGCATGGCAGAGATCGGCAACATAGCCTTCTGGCCCCAAGTCGTAGGAACTGCCTTGAGCAGAGCCCGAGGGTAGTGGGGCGGAGTGGATCTGTCCTTGGTGGAGCCCTGTGAGTGGGCCACCCGAGAGGGGCTGGGGGCCTGTGGTGGCGGGGAGGCCAGTCTGAAGGGCTTTTCTTGTGACTCCGACAGAAGCCGAGGGAGGGGTGAGCGAGTGAGGAGCCTGTGTTGGCTTGTCTTGTGCCGAAAGCCACTCTGGCTTCTGGGTGGAGAACTGAGTACTCGGCCGCAGGATGCTCATGGTGGACACGGCACCCACGGGGCAGGGGTGGTGGAGGAGGTCAGAGGCAGGGCGGAAGCCGCTTTCTCCCTGAGGTCGGACTCCTGAGCCTGCGTGCCGCCTTCTGGACTCAGGGCCGAGGCAGCCCCGCCCCCTTTTGTAGGTTCTCCTGCTCTTGCACCTGCCACAGAGACATCCTCGGGCTCCTTAATTTGGACTTCTTTCAACTTCCGGGGTGCTAATTTCCCTTGTGTTACATTCAGTTGTGGATAAGAAGACACGTGCTTCTGTCTACGTGCAACTTGCTTGAGGAAAATGTTCCCATCTTCGTGCCATTAAGCCGAACAGTCACGAGCAGTAGGCTTTATTTAGCGAGGTGCTTTTAAACTTTTATTAGTGTTCTTGAATTATACTTAATTGAAAAGATTTCAATATAGTTGTGTAAAGAAATATGGATTTGTTTTAATCCCCCAAGACTGTGACAGGAGAGTAGTATTGTAGTACCTTTCACAACCCAGATGCAGTACCTTATTTTTATGTCACTGCGTAGACTGGAAATTTATTTTTGATAGATCCCATGACAGGAGAAATCAGGTGCATCTAAGGGCACCGTTGTTACACTTCTTTTTTTTTTTTCTTTTGGAAAAATCGCGACCTTAACTCTAGGGGGAAAAAAGGAAAAAACAAAAGATAGGCTCAAAGGAAGAAAAGGAAGGGAATGTGTTGTATGCGAACACATGTGCAGGTGCGTGTAAATCTACATTTTAACAAATCGTTACTTGTCCTTCTAATGAAGGCAAATACCTCAGCTGATTAAATTTCTCCTTACTTTTCCGACATCAAGGTGTTCGAAATTTAAAAAACAATTTAATGCTTTCTTTAAAAAAAGGAAAGGGGGCCAATCTCACCATGTATCGTAAACTAGAAAACCATTTTTTAATCACTTGGCTTGCTTAATATTATTTCCAGAACCCCTCACCAAACAGTTATTTAGGAGAAACAGACCATATATTATTCTAAAATGATCATTTTAAATTTATTTATTTAAATTCAAGTTAGTTAACATACAGCATAGTATTGTTTTCAGGAATAGGACCCAATGATTCAGCACCTACATGTAACACCCAGTGCTCATCCCAGCAAGTGCCCTCCTTAGTCCCCATCACCATCTAGCCCATCCCTCCATGAACCCTCAGTTTGTTCTCTGTATTTAAGAGTCTCTTACGGTTTGCCTCCCTCTCTGGTTTTTTCCTTATTTTGCCTTCCCTTCCCCTATGTTCATCTGTTCTGTTTCTTAAATTCCACATATGAGTGAAATTATATATTTGTGTTTCTCTGACTGACTTATTTCACTTAGCATAATACACTCTAGTTCCAGCCACGTTGCAAATGGCAAGATTTCATTCTTTTTGATCACTGAGTAATATTGCATTATATATATGTGTGTGTGTGTGTGTGTGTGTGTGTATGTATATACACACATATGTATATATACACACACACACACACACACACGCACACCACATCTCTTTATCCATTTGCCAGTCGATGAACATCTGGGCTTTTTCCATGCTCTGGCTATTGTTGGTAGTGCTGCTATAAACATTGGGGTGCATGTGTCCCTACAAATCATCATTTTTATATCTTTTGGATAAAGACCTAGCAGTGCCAGCACCCGAAAGGGAGGCACGTCAGTGAGGCAGATGACATTTTGGAATAACCAGTACTCCATCATGTTTTTACTGTGAAGCAAAGACAGTTCTTTATAGGAGCTACGGGCCGGTGTAATGGGTAAGGAAGGACAAAGGGTTAAGTTCCACTGATAAACTCTTCAAAGAAATAGTGTTTCAAACGCTCTCTTCTCCAAAGTGGTGGTAACTGAGAAGTTGCCCAGAGACGCAGCACATCAGAACCTGAGCAGCTGAGTTGGAGGTCTGCTCATTCATCACAGGTCTGAGGAAATCCGTCCTACTCAAAGTAACACGGCAGATAGAATTTCACGGTGGGGATGGGCCTTGCAGGGCCAGCAAACCTGTCTTCCTGTGCACACCTACTCTACCCGGATTCACGTAGCTCCATGTGGACGCTGTCGGTGACAGGGCCTTACCCCTCTATACATCACCTGGTTCCAATTTCAGAAAGTTCATCTATAGGTTGAGGTAGAATATTTTCCCCTGTAAGTTCCCATGTTCCTGGTTCTTTTCCCTCTGAAGCGCCATATTAAAAGTCTAACACGATTTTCGATTCATCTTGGAAAATTGCTCCTTCCCTAGACTATAAACTTAAGAGCGAAAACTAAATCCCCAGTTAATCCAACTGTAGGTGCTTCTTGTTTATTAATCTGAATACATTTATAATGTCCTCTTCTCTTGTGACAGTGTCCTCATTTCTTCCCAGTATGAGACTGCAGTTGTGTCCACCAGATTTTATTACCTGCTTTACCGTTTTCCCAGTCTAATGTACAAACCCAGCGTGCGTACCGTGATCGCATTTCGCTGTCCGTATGTAGCAGACATCGTATCAGCTCTGGCTGACGTAGAGACGTGTGACAGGTCCGACGTACCGTAGAGATGGGCGCACGTCCCCCGTCACGTGTATGATGTAGAGGTGTCGTGTCGCAGCAGCCGTGGCCGACACAAAGACGAGAGCTGGCAGCAGTGGACGCGGCCGCCCCGGCTTGTGTTCCTTATGCCGTCTTCCATCTTGTCACTGCTGGTCTTCACGCGGGGACCGAACCCAAACCGCGTGCCCCGTGTGTATTGACACGTGTGTGGGTTGGTTTAGAGGAGACGAGTCTTGGTCAGTAGCTGGAAGGCGGTAAGGAATGTGTTCTGGGAGAAGGGAGGCTTGGAGGCCGGAAGTGGTGCTCTTGCCTGAGGGCCTGAGACAGGCCCCGAGGGGGCAGCATCTCCCCTGGGCGCCTGGGCTTGGCCCTCAGGCGTGCTGGCCTTGAGACGTGATTGTATCAATAACCAGAGACAATCTGACAGAGCCACGATAACTAAATTTTGCAAGGTAATTATATACATTAGAATGTTTTCCCTTTAAATTGAGAAACATTACTGTCAGGCAGACGGGAATACCCCTGTCGGCAGTCAACACATCTTCCTGTAGAACTCGCTACTCGTGAAGCCCAATCAGAGTCAGAATGCTGCTTTACTGAGTTTAAGGCCAGAACAGAGTAGTTGAGTTGCATGGAAGACAAGCGCCCTCGCCCTGGTGGCCGGCAGTGACCTGGCCAGGCTGTGGCACCGGAAGTCGGGCCGCAGGGCGCCTCTTTCTGCGAGCGGGACCCGGCAACAGGGGATCCAGGTCCGCGTTTGCTTTTTTCTCCGTTCCGTGCGGGGGTATCTCTGTGATGCCCCTTCACACGGCGGTGGCGGCAGCCCGTCAGGGCCGCGGCTCTTACATGTAAGCCAGCGCGGGCGGACTGCGTCTCACACGCCCCTCCATCAGCCACCAGTCAGCCCCAGTGCAGGCTTCCTTGGGCTGATGCCTGTCCCCCTGGGATGTACCTGTGGCCAGTTTATCTGGGCTGTGTTGCAATAATTAAATTAACTTGTGATTTCTTTTTTGAGTGATTTGCTGTCTTCTCTATGTATTTTCTTAATGGAACATTCTAGATGAGGGATGGAGTTTTGAAATTGTTTTGAGGAATAAAGAGGAGAGGGTTATAATCTGTTATTCTTAATAGAGATTAAGAACTTGAAAACGTCAGTTTGTGTAAACATAAAGATATTTATGTAGTAAGTATCTAATTAGTGAATTCCCGGGATGTCTGCATTGACAGTTCCTATTTTATTCACAGAATAATTTGAAATGAGTTATGTTATGGGAGGAAGGTAGATAATGCCATAACGGAAGGAGCTTTTATAGATTGGATGGGCATTTTAAGCTGTCTGAACCTCAGTTTTCATTCCCATAGAATGGTGTGCGCAAGTCCTAACCTCCAGGATTCACTGAGGTGGTGCGTGTGAAGCACCACGTCGGGCGTATACTTACTGGCTACTTAACAAACGGCAGCTCTCGTTCCGATCGGAGTCCTTTGACGGGAAAATGTTTGGCGTTGTTTCTGTGTAGGGATTTAGGATGCCTTTGCACCTCCGCTTTCTTGTCCCGCGCGGAGGGCTCACGTTTTTCAAGATGAGCTCGAGCATTCTGTTTTCCGAAGCCTCCTGTGAGCCCTCAGTATTTGTGAGCGTCCGCCGTGTCTGGAGGAGCCTGGCACACACCTCATCTTTGGGTGCTGATGAGTGATGCTGCTTTTGGCGAGTGTGTGTAAGGTCCGCAGTCACGGCTCTTACCAGGTGTGCGGGTCTCGTACCCGGGCCGGTTACAGCAGTGTCGAGGGGCAGCCAAGGGGAACATCACTGTTGTCGCCATCCCTTCCTGAGTGTGTGTCTGTGTTAAGAATCTCTCAGACCAAAAAAAAAAAAAACAACAACAACAAAACATAAATAAGGGAGTTTAAGATGATGATGAGGGTCCTAAAGGCAAGAATGCGGGATTTGAGGATAGAAAGTTCCAGAGAGGTTACTGTGAGTGGACTACTCACAGCGGGCCTCTCTGAGGAGGAAACACCTGAGCCATGTTGTTGCACGATGGGGAACTAACACGCAAAGACCTGGCACAAAACCTTTCTAGGCGGAGGGACGAGGACGCCAAAGCCTTTGGACACGAGCCGGGTCGGCATGTCTGATTTACCCGTGCACCGCTGCCACCTTGCCCGAGCACCATACAAACGTCTGCATGAAGTGGCTAAATGGATGGAATAATAGGTAGCAAGAAGGCTTCTGCATGACTCTTGGCGTATGACAGTAGGGCCTTGTCAAGTGTAAGGTTCTAGCAAAGGTGTGTTGTTCTTTGTGGTCCCGACTGAAGAGGAGTAACGTGCTGTTTAACCTGGGGAGGAAAGTGACCCCACCTGCACAGAAAACCTTTTCCAGTAATTGCGGGGCTGACAAGTGACCGGCCAGATAGGGCTCGAATGGAGACGTGGGCACCCCTGTGGGAATGGGGGGCACGGTGGAGAACACCTTTTTGGCCGCATGCTGCCTTCGCCTTGTCCTTCGTCAGACTTTTGGTTACTGAAAATTTCCTCAGACCAAGACTTGGGAATGTTCATCTATTACCTGCCTTTTTTAGTCGAATGTTTCTTTTCTATATAAACCTCAAGCAGATTGTCAGCACCCAGTGTATCAGTGGTTTCGGTTTGGACTGGTGGCTCCGGATTCTCCTGTTCGTCCTCCTGGACTTAACACGTGTGTGTCTTCTTGTTGGGTACTTCTGCCTTTAACACGTGTGCATCCATTGTGCATTGGAAGAGGTTCTAGGCGGATTCATTTTAGCATATTTTTGTTGTCTTGAAGTGGTGTTTATGTAAGTCTTTGAAACATTTTCTCTGCCCACTTGGTGAAAACGAGTCAATTTTTGCCTCTCCAAATGGAATACACTTGGGAATTCCTTTGTTATTCTTCCAGGCAAGATCTCCCCAGCAGAGCTGTGGTTTAATTAGCTTGTTTTCAACAATGTTTGTAATTTCTGGTGTTAAATATGCGTCTACTGATAAATTATATTGTCATTTTATATGTGAGGTACAGATGAAAATTTTAGGGTTCCAGGTCTCTCCACAAGAGAGAAGTGTTGAAAATCACAGACATGGTGACATTTAAGACCATGTGATGACTTCACATTGCCATTGTACCCGTTGGGCCATTGTTGAAATGGTAGACGTTCTGCTGGGAGTTTCTACCCAACAGCCTGGCTTCCTCATTTACGCAAAGTCCAGGACCTAAGGTTAGTGCATTTGTACGTCGCATTTAAACAATTACTGGTATCACAAGTGCATGTATGCCGTAGTCGAATGATCTTACTATTCTCTGGTTTTGTAGACTTGAATAATTGTGGTTTTCTCTGAAGTTTGAAATCCCAAAATGAGTACTGTCTCCGATTAGGTAATAGTGCTTCTTTATTACAGCATTATTATGAAATTAAATGAGATAATAAATGTAAAGTGCTGGGGAGAGTGTCAAACGCACACAAGGAACTTAATGAGTATGACTCTTCTTCTGCACTTTGGGACCTCATTCTGCAGGCAGGGTGTCTTTTCTGTGCTTTCTAACTTTACATTCACTGAACTGCTTCATTCCTCCCACCCACTCTGTGTTACAAGACGTTACTGTCTCCATCTCGCAGATGAGGAAGCCGGACAGTCAGATTTTAGGTCCCTTGTCCAGGATCACGGAACGTGTAGTGGCAGGGCACGCAGGAACCCGCGGTCCAGCTCCAAGCTGTGCCCTTCGCCACCGTGCTGTGGGGAGAGAGTGGCTTTTGCCACAACGGAAGTTTGTCCAGTACTCGGAAAATTCCAGAAGAGGGAGGCTTCCCTGGGTTTTAGTCGGGTTTTGAAAATGTACTTATCAGTCTTGGAAATCAGAATGGACCACCTACCATCTGTGTTCTTTTCCCGGTTGTGCCACACTTCCGATCAGATCCGGACTTGCTGTGCGGGTGGTGTTTCTGGGAAGTGTTGGGAGTAGCAGCAGTTTGGTTTGACACGTGCAGAGTAACACAGTCTGAAAACCAGGTTCATGAGGTTATGTATTTGACCAAAACCAGTTTTCGTCAGAGCTTGGGAAGCCATTTCCTTTAGAAGTCTATGGGGTTTTGTTTGTTTTATTGTTCATTCAATAAACGAGACTTACGCAGTGATCCTTGCTTTGTATCTTATTTCTTGCTTTTGACTTAGTGTCAGCGCTGTGTCTTTCTCATTACTGAAAATCTATATCCTGTACGTCAGAAATATTTCATCTCATTTGTAGGAAGCAACACAAACTTTCTGTTGAATATTCCCTAATATAGGCGCTGGCTCAGTTGGTAAAGCACGTGACTCTTGATCTCAAGGTCGTGAGTTCAAGCCCCACGTTGGGTGTGGAGATTATTTCAAAAAGAAAATTCTGTAATATGTGAAAAATTCTCCTTGCTATTTTTTGCTGTATTATCATCTTTAAGGTCTAAACTATTTCCCTAAATACCCCAAACTATAAACGTCTTTACAAGAGTCCAAAATAATGTATAATACAATGTCATGAGGCATTCTTTCTAACTTGACATCTGCCAGATACGCAAAATCCCTGGAAGTGGGCGTCTTGTCTTCTTCACCTGTGAAGATCTACCCGAAGGTAAGTGTTGTACTTGGCCCACGTTAGACAGACACTGTCCATGTCTTCTGTAGGAATGGATGAGTATCGGCCCCTCAGGAACTGACCCCCCTACTCCCATCTTCTTTGCATCAGACTCTTCTATGTACCAGATAGGTCATGCCCACTCCTAATGCATCTGTCCTTGGGTCTGGGCCTTTGCACATGCTACACCCACTCTCCGCCCTCTGGGAGGCCGAGCCTGTCTGATTCCCTAAGGCCAGGTCTGGTACTCTTGTCCACTCCCCAGCACCCATGTTCATTCTCTAGGGCACTTGCCGTACTTCATTGCAGTTGCTTATTTGCTGTTCATCATTGCTACTGTAAACCCTTTGAAGGCTTAGTGCTTGGTTGAGTGATTTGTGGAATGAATTAATAAATGAATGAATGAATACTAGTAGGTCTTATGTTCCTGGCTAGAGGCCTTATTGGCCACAGACTATCCATCATTCACATGCACTACAATCCTGTGTCATTCTTTTGTACATAATGGTTCATCCTGCTCTGATAGTAAATGCACAGTCTTCGTTCCCGGTGGGCACTTCAGTCCTGTAGCTACATACAGTCCTTGGAGCTGCCAGAGTCCCACTCCCATTTCTTTGTAAAGTCAGCCACTTTTTCGTTGATGCTAATTTTTCTTTCATCTCCATTGATTAAACCTCATTACTTGCACCCTGAATACTGAATAAAATGTTTCCAAGCTCCGTAAGAAACCTTTGGGATATGCATTGCTTTTCAATATCCAGTTCATGAGAAGTCTTGACATGCGTAGTGATTTGAATTACAAAATTTTGAGTCTGTTCCAGCATTTTAGAATGCTGATTTGCAGATTAAATACTTACACCGTACTGACTTTCCGTGTTCTTTGGAATACGAGTACAAATGAAAGCCAAAACAGTTTTGCCCTATGTGATAATTCATTGAACACTTTGGAAACGATGGCTTGTGTAGCTTTAAGTATTTCCATACACTGGTGTCATGTGGTGGGATTCTCCAGACCTACTTGGTTCTTGAGAGGTAACCTCTTGGAACCATTAGTCATGATAGTACTTACGTCTGTGCCATCTTTATATTTAATTGATGGGCAATGGTCACGTTTAAAAATATTTTTAGATTTGTTTATGTACTGGCAGAACATTTAATAGTACTTCCAGTTTTTGCACGGCAAGGGATCCAGATTTTATAGCACCATCCCCTCGTTTGTGCAGCAGTCTTAAAATTTGTTAAGAAGAGTTCATTGATAGCAAATTTTTCTACATTTTACTAGCTTCATATTCAGCTTTTTAGACATTTCACATAAGTATAAGGCAGCATTTATATTACTGAGTATTTAAGATTTTAGGTGGCCATTTTCGATGGCTTTAGAATGGTCACATTTTGCCACCCTTTGCAGATTTCACGCTGGAAAATTTAATACATATAGGAAATCATTGGAAAAACCCTCCCGTCTTTTCATGAAAAATTCCATGCCTGTGTGCATGTAAGTGAAAAGACTGATGCCTGGTTGAATTTGGATTGCCTCTCAGGAAGAGAAGCAGTCAGGGGCAAAGGCCAGGATCACAGCTGCCTCTTGACCTTGAGTGAACACAAGCATGTGTGGCGCCCTCTTGGGGAACAAGAGTGCCTTTTGCAGCCGTGGCCAAACTTGTCAGCGCCTGAAACCTTTACCGAGTGCACCTGCCGTGCGAACCCTGCTTGGACAAGTATAAGATAAGCACCAAATATAAGAATAGCAGGCAGAGTAATTGTGTAGCCGGCTTTCTCACGTAGCCCGTTTATACACTGATCCTGGTCTGTAAATGGATGGGACAAGGCAGTGTAGTGAATGAAGCCACCGTCCTCGTGAAGGATCATGTTAGAGAGTTCAGTGATGGCACTGTGCACATGGGGGGCCACCCGCATGCCTCCCTTCACCTGACTGCATCTTCTAATTGCCTACCAGCTTCCAAAAATGCTGTGAGATGGCTTGCAATAAAATCACTATGAAAGTAAATGAAGAAAAATCTGAAGAGAAGTTCAACAGCACTTTTTTTCCTTCCAACCTTATATAGAATTTCTTCTGTATATAATAGAATCTAAAGTAAATCGTCTTGCTTTGTCAAGTAAGAAAATTTTAGAATTGCATCTGAGATGTTTAATTCAACAACCTATCTTTTTTTTAAGTTCTTTTGAACTAGCATCTTATAACTAAACTTGCAGATTGCTTTTCTCTTTTTTCTCTGTCATTTTAGTTTCCTTGTTTTAAACCTATTGTTTGTTGGTTTTTGTTCCAGATACTCAATTTGGCTTGCCTTCTACAAACAAATGCTAAAGGTTAATATTTTCTTGCGTTTTGATCCATGGAATTCTTATGTCTATCTAGTATTTCTCCAAATATGGTATACACACTGCTGATACGACAGTCACCTGAGGAGGTTATCTGTTAAAACTACGGGTCTGTCTAAGGAATCAGACTGGCTTTGTGTGGTGCTCCAAGATCTAAAATGCCCCACTGCATTTTAGCAGTGTACCACTGTAATTCCGATAGCGTTGGAGAGAACTTCTGCATTTTGGGTCTAGATATACTGTGCAGGTAATACCCCAGTTTTGTAAAGGAAGGGATGTTGTTTTAATCTCTAACAAAGTATAAGTCTCTCTGAAAAATGCCTTCCAGTTGGAAATTCTAGTAAAGGCCATTAAAAATCCTGAATGCTGTAGTTAAAGCCATTGTTGTATGAAGCAGTAATGAAGAGATTCTCTCCAAAGCTTTGGGAGTTCTTTTGAATTGGTGTTCCCATATAGGTAACATCATTTCTCTCTGGCTGGCTTCAAGATTCTATCTTGGTCTCTAGTTTCCAAAAGTTTAAAATGTTTCACACGGATTTCTTTGGGGTTATCTCCTTCTTGATCTCTGGGTATCTTTCACCAAATCTGGGGAGTGTTCCGACATTATTCATTTAAATATATTTTCAGTTTCACTGTCTTCTCTCGCACTAGTGCTCTGATGATATAAATGGTGGATCTTTTGTGATGGTCCTAGTAGCCCCTTAGGCTCCCTTCATTTTTCCCCAGTCTATTTTCTCTCTCATTCAGTTGGGGAGTTCTAGTGGTCTGTCCTCAGGTCCGCAGGTTCTATCCTCGGTCATCTCCACTTCATGAGTTTTAAAATTTTGTGTTGGGGCGCCTGGGTGGCTCAGTCTGTTAAGCATCGGACTTCAGCTCGGGTCGTGACCTTGCGGTTCTTGAGTTTGAGCCCCACGTCGGGCTCTGTGCTGACAGCTCACGACCTGGATCCTGCTTCAGATTCGGTGTCTCCCTCTTTCTTTGCACCTCCCCTGCTTGCGCTCTGTCTCTCTCTCAAAAATAAATAAACATTTAAACAATTTTTTTAATTTAAAATTTTATATTGTATTTTTCAGTTCTCTGAATCCCATTTATTTTTTGTAACTTTTATTTTTTTGCTGGGATTTACTAATTTTCTTTGTTTCGGGAATTTGTAATTTATGGTGAAAGCATTTTTATGATACCTGCTCTAAAATTCTTGTCAGATTATTCCAACATCTGATTCATCTGCATGTTGGCATAAGATAATTATCTTTTCTCATTCACATTGTGATTTTCCTAGTTGTTGGTATGACAAGTGATTTTTTTTTTAAAAATCGTGTCCAGGATATTTTGTCTGTTATGTTAGGAGGCTCTATGCTTTGAGTTTTTATTTTAGTAGGTGGCTACCTTGTTTTGGTTTAGCGTGAACCTTAGTATATTTTTGTAAGGTATAAGCACCCGTGATGGTTTACTTCTCATGCTTTTGCAGTGTTATTTCAGCTTGCTTGGTTTTTCTGATGCTGCTGGAGCTCCCACTGAACTCTGCTGTGACTGTCTCAGGGGCAGGATGGGTTTCCCTGGCCAGGTGACCATGTCTATGCTGAGGTCTCCTACCTGTGCTTCTGTCCACCCTGGGGTCTCTGGGAACGGGAAGAAGGTCTTGGGCCCACAAGGCCAAAGAGGCTTCCTGGACCAGGCTGCTGGTTGGGACTGGGCCTTTTTTCCAAGTTGGGACTTCGGGGGCAAAGCATGTCCCCCTTATTTTTGCAATCAGACATTTTTATTAAGGGTTTTGATTGAATGTTAACTCATTTTGGTGAGATACTGTATTTTTTTAGATGTCCTCTTTTAGTTCTTGGTCTCTTTCACCAACTTTTTTTCCTTTTTCCACCCTTTAAATATCGTGATCACCTGTATGCCAGTCTTCTTTGTCCGTGCCCACCCACTCTCACTGTGTGTCGTCCCTTCACCGATTTCTACCATTGGAGCTAATGTATTCACAGCCACCATTACCACTTTCCCCCAAACACAAGAATAAATGTGAAGAACTCAGTTCCTGGGAGACAGAAGATATTTATTCCCTACGTCCTTCTCCCCAACTTACCAAAGATGTACTCATCCTCCTCCTGGGGTCCCGTTTCCATTAAGGCTGGCACTGCCTAAGTGTTGAAGCTAGAAACCTCCATTCATCTTCCAGTCCCTCATTACTTTTACCACCCCCTTACCCTGGTCACATGTAGTGAGCTCAGAGCTTCCCAGGTCTGGCCTTTTGCCACCACCCGAGCTCAGACCTAGCTCTCCCTTTGCTTCTCATGTTCTAGCTCTGTTGCTTGGTGCACACACATTTACAATTGCTGTATCTTCTTGGTGGAGTGACCCATTATTTTTATGAAGTGTCCCTTTAAGTCCCTAGTGATTTAATTTGCTTTAAAGTCTACTTTATTTGATGATAATATAGCCAACTCTGCTTTGTTTTTTAAAAAAATTAATGTTTGTGTGGTATATGTTTTATCCCTTTACTTTCAGGCTGCATCTATCAGTATATTTGAAATGAAACATACATACTTCTTGTAGCAATATGTGATTGAGCCGTATTTTTTCTTTCATACCCTCTTTGACAATCTCTGCCTTTTAGTTGATTTTTAGACCATGTAGTCTTATTGTAATTATTGATATATTAGGGCTTAAGTGAGCCATTTTATTTTTTTGTTACTGTTTGTTCTCCCTGCTTTTTGTTTCTTAGGTTTCTCCCCCCTGCATTCCTGTGGTTTACTTGAACATTTTTTTTAGAATTCAATTTTTCTTTTTGAGTGTGTCACTTCATACAGCTTTCTTAGTGATTGCTGTAGCTATTGCATTACATAAACTTACCACGGTTAATGGGTGTCAGCATTTTACCAGGTTGAGTGAAGCGTAGAGGCTTTACCTCCCTTTGCTATCCTTGACCATCCCTCATTTGTAATATAATTGTATGTAATGATTACATACATTGAGAACCACATTAGACAATGATATAAGTTTTGCCACGGTCATCAAATACAATGTAGAGAACTCAAGAGAAGACTGTGTGACATAATCCCACTAAATACCAGCCTTTGGGTCACCAGGAGCAAGTTTTCTAAAGCTTATTGGATTATTACCTGTCAGTACTGACTCATGGTGCCAGGCCAACGGGCAGTTCCATAAAAGCAAGTCTGTTGGAGGTGATTGGGACAAACGTTGATAACTGAATATCTTTTTGCATTTCTTCAGTTTTATAATATTTGCTAGATAATTGCTAGCATTGTCAATGTTATAGTAATAAATAAAACAAATGTGGTATATTTCTTTGCCAGAGCCGCCGTAGCAAAGTACGAGAGCCTGAGGGGCTAAAACAACAGGAATTCACTGTCTCACCGTCCTAGAGTCCAGGAGTCCACAGTGAAGGTGTTGGCGGGGCCGTGCTCCTGTGAAATCAGTAGGGGAGCAGGCGGGCTACATCTCTCTGCTGGTGTCTGGTAGTTCCTTGGCTTATGGCAGTGGAACCCTAGTCTTCATGGACGTTCTCCCCATGTGTCTGCCTGTGTCCAGGTTCCCCCTTTTTATAAAGATATGAGTCGTACTGAATGTATGGAGTAAGCCCACCCTACCCCAGAATCTCCTCTTATTAACTTATTACATCCGCACTGGCTCTATTTTCAATGGCAATTGAATTAATTTATCGTAATATATGTAACTATTCAGATGCATATTCTAATAGCTATAGTGAAAAAAATATTGTACACTCGAAAGAAATGAGCAAACATCAGATGGGGATTATACGCCCTCGCGCCCTGTGTGCCCTGTCCAGTCGGTGATTTGCCTTGGTCCTGTGGTACCAGGCAGCTTACGTCACAGTTGTGATTCGCTGCCCCTTCAGGTCTGGTCACATCCTTCTTTAATCACATCTTGTAGTATCAAGTTGCAGACCTTTCATTTTGAAAAATCTGAATATCTATGTAAATCTTAATAATAAAGAGTTAAAACAGGAGAGATCTACAAAATAGTGGCGTTGTCACAGTTTAATTTGCCATTCATTTCAAGATGGTTCTAATGACTTTTTCCCCAAGAGTCAAATCACCTTGGGCAACTTTACCTGATTACGTTAGTCACGCTAAATATGAAACTGTCTTATGTGGAATGGTTAGAATTTACAGAGGCTATATTTATACCTTTCAATAGCATTCATTAAGACATACATAGTGAAAACTACCAATAATAATGTAGATTTTTTTTCCTTTTGTTCTAAAACTTTTTAAATGCTGTGCATAGAAGTCAGGGATATGGCGTGAGGCGACACTAAGGTAGGACTGCCGTGGTTGTATATGCAGTAAAAGTTGTACATTTCTGTCATTATCCCTTTAAGTGCAGGGTAAGCCATCACGGCTCAGGAGCTCCGGAGGTGTATGCTCTGTTACAGCACACCTAGTGAGATTTGTCACTCTCCCGAAGGCTGTCCTCTGCTTAGCTTCTGCTTTGCTCTGTCTTGGGGAGGACAAGAAAGAGAAATAGTTTGAAATGAAAATATTAGGAAAATCTTAGATGATATCGATTTACTGATTTTTATGCGCAGTGTGTAGAACCGTTAGCAGATTCTGGGCCTGTGCCATTAATACGTACTTAGGTTCTGCAGGATTTTGTCTTAATATGCTCAGTCCTTATTTATATAAAGCATAATTCTGACTCCATTTGAGTAATGTACATTTAGCATAAGCAGAGTTGTAGGCTGGCATTATTAAAATGCATAGAGTCGACATCCTGGGCTTCTGCTGAAATATGCTTTTAATTGTAGCAGAATTATGGCGATATATTATCCATGGAAGTCTGGTTATATCACAGTATTGGCTTGCATAGTAGCTCTTTGCTCCATGAGAACTGTATAGTAACCCATATGTTGTGGTTATGCGTTTAAATACTCTATAGTGTGTAGATCTGAATTGCTTGATATAGTATTATCTAAGCATATGTTATCCTGTAGAAGATGCATCTTGTAGCCAAGTAGTTTTGAAAAGAATTTGTCAGTTTTAATTATATTTACCAATGATTGAAGGTCATTCATATAAACACACATGGTTTGTTTAACGGAAGCTCTACTTTGAGCTTTTGGAATAAAAAACCGAAAAGACAGGAATAAAGGAAACATTCACTGATAGTACATTTTGTTTACTTTTATAATTTTATTAAACTATAATTCACACTTCTATGATAAGTCTAGGGAAAAAAAATCGCTTTATAGATACCACGGTTTCTCCGCAGATTAAATTTTAGTGTTCTAAACAGGAGCCTAAAATGGTCTACATCAACGAGTATACTAATGAAGCCTCAACCTGCAAAAGGAGGTCTTGGGGGCATGATAATGTGGTAACATATGGCATCTATTTAATAAGTAATGTTCAGAAAAGAATTGGGGCCTGATCGTAATGCATCCTATAGCCCCCGGTGAAGTTTTCTTTTCTGTTGTGTGTTACTACGGCCGGTGTCCACAAACACGGATGGACTCGATGGTGGTGATGCAACATTTCCCCCCGTGCCAATTTGTAGAGAAAGGTCTTCCTGTTCAGCTGATTTAGGAGCTTTCTCTTTTTAATTACATGTTTTAGAGAACAACTATACTTAACATATTTCCTGCGTGCACATATAGTCTGGTTTTGGTCATTTCAGCGCCTGCCGTTTTACAAAGGTAGATGCTCTAGAGTTCCGCATGTTTTGGGTGAGCTTTTGTGGGAGTCCCCACTGTCATTCCAGACTGGCTGACCCCGAATGTCAGCTAGCCATCCTGCAGTCAGGAATAACCGCGTTTTGAAACCATGAATCCCGTGGTCGTTAACTGTTTCCTCATCGGTAAACTATTGTCCTCTTTCTGTCACGTTAAGATCTTTTTGTTCAAAGGGATGAGTTTATAAATGTCCCTATGCCTCTCTTCTAGTTTCATCTTTTTCACATTATTTGTTATAAAGATAATGTTGGCTTATATTAAGCTCCTTTGTTCAGCACGGCAAGGATTTCTTTCTGCAAGTCCAGCCCTACAGGTTGGTTACAGACCTGCAACCTGTAATTCAGTAGAGCGGTGCCCTGTTTACAAAGTCCCGCTTTCCTGTGCTGTCAGTTCGGGCAATCAGCACAAAGACCAAGCGCTTTTGGAACTAAATAAACAATGAGAAAAACATTCAGGGCTGCCAGTAACCCTTCACAGGTAATTTAACAGCCTTTGACTACACGGCATCAGTTGCTGTAGATGTCTGCCGAGTATGAAATCTGACATTCTGTCTTGCAATGTTCCGCCAGTAACTCTCTGCGTAATCTCTCGCTGAGGTTCACTGGAGCCCCTTCAGAGCATTGTGCTTTCATACTGAGCCTAAGTGGTCCTATTATGACAGACATCCACACCTGCATTCTGTCACATGTGCGTGTCATGTAGGTTTCTGATATGGAGCATCAGATTATTTCAAATTGGGGGATTAACTAAATTGAGAATTTTCTCCCGGTCTATGAGGAAAACGTCTCTACTGACAAGTTCGAGCCCTTTGAACTGTTCCAGAAAGGCTTATAATGCTAACGTATAGGCTACTCTACCTCTGCGGAACGATATGGGCTGGACAGGCGGAAAACAAAAAAGCGTTTCTACATCCTATGGCACAGAATTTTAACCATTTAGATAATTAGCGCTTTTGTTCAAAGCCCTGTGTTTATGTGTATTTAATTTAACTTGTTTGCTTTCTGATACATTTGATGGCATTGCTGATGGTCTGGATAATGCTTGCAGTAGCTGTTTATATGATTGTTTATATGTTTCAAAGGCAACAGAAAACATCTGTGAGTTAAAGTGAAGTGACTTGAATCCATCTGGATCAGTCAGAAGTCGTCTTCTCTTGCTAATATCAGCAACCAGATGAGAGTACAGGGCATAAAAGCAACCAGCAAACAACAGAGGTGACCCTGCCTGCACATTCCAAAGTGCCATCCCGCACACGTCACTCACATGCTCGGAACATCCGCACGAGGAAGAGATGGTGAACGCTCCTGGTGTGTTTCTCTTTCGTATGTTTCGTGACGACTTTCAGTAGAGCGTCTCAAGAACGTTTTCTGATGTGAGATGGTTCATTTAAACCCTTTCTTGAGTGTATATCTAAAGAGGTATGAATAAAGAATAGAAGTAAAAGATTTATGTTTTAGATATGTAATTGAGTGGAAAGTACAGATCTTGAATATTCAGACAACCCAAATGTCTCTGGGATCCTGGCGGGCACCATAGGCGTTTGAGACAGCTGGGAATGGTGTTTGGTGATTGGCTCACCTGACGCCCTCCCACACAGGAGAGCACCTCACCATCAACAGCTGTCACTGTTCTCTTAAATTCGTGCCAGTCTTGTAGGTCAGTGTTTCGATTGGCGCTTTCTGACTTACTACTGTGTTTGAGAATCTTTTAAAACATCTATCGAACATTCGAATCTGTGTGTTTGTGTGTGTGAATTTTCTCTGTATTGGTTCCTATTGGAGGTTCTGAAATTTTCATGTACATTTGCAACATTGGTATGTTATAAATGCTAACATTATTCTGGCCTAACTTTTAGATACATAGTCGGAATTTCTCTCTTCTTTATTGACTGTGTTTAGGCATCTTCTATCTTACATTGCATTTCTCATTGCTACCAAGTCAGGCTGTACAGTGTGAAGTCCTGAGAGGGGCCGTGGGCCGTGAAAGCCTTCACAGATGTGGTGGTAACGAATTGAGTGAGAAGTTAGTTAAAACGAGAGGTGCGAGGAGCCCATTCCGTGAATAACACGAGCAAAGATTTGGATGCGAGGAAAATGCCGTGCCTCGCCGGGGGGCCGGCGAGCCGTGGCGTAGAAGTGGAACCGGGGAGCGGCGTGGGTTTGGGGAGACCGGGATTGGCCTGTTCATGTTCGGACTTCATCTTACAGGCAGTGAGAAGCCATGGAACGTTTTGAAGAGTGGAGGAGTAACATCATTGGGTATGTGTTTTGGAAAGGTCATACTGGCCGTGATTAAGAAAGACTCTGAAAGACACAGGTGGAGGCGAGCTTGCGGTAGAGGAGAAGTGACAGGAATCAGAAACGGAGTAGGTGTGTGAACTTTCTGGAGGCCAACTAGCAAGACGCAGCAGAGTGAGTGTGGGGCAGGAGGAGGAGGGCTGAGGAGGGTTTCCACTTTACATCCTGACGCCGGACCGGATAACAAGGCTGTGGAACAAAGACACGGGCGAGTCTCGGGTCGGGGTGGGAGGTTGGCAGGACACAGGTTTCGTGTAAAGCGCGGGAGTTTGTGGTACAGGCAGGGCATCCAGGTGGGGATACGTAGGAGGCACCTGAGAGCCGGAACTTGAGTGCCGGTGAACACGAACGCAAGCACTGTGGACACCGGGTGGTCGGGGTGGTGGAGGGAACACAGTTACCAAGAGGGACAGGCGAGATGCGGCGGACACCAGCACGAACGGCCGCGTGACCGGGAGGACGCTGACCCCACACGGAGAGACGGCAAGAAGTCTTCCCAGTGAGCACCGACGCTGAGCCCCCTCTGGGGCCACCTCGTGGAGGCCACCAGCGGAGGCCAGGCTGTGGCGGCCGAGGAGCTGACGGAGAAGACGACGGACTCTCACCCTCCTCTCGCACACGTGCGAGGGCCTGAGCAGTGGCTCTGGCTTGGTGGCTCCTGGAAGATCGTCTGTGCAGCACGGAGCGGGCGTTAAAAGGTGTGATTATCAGACGAGATACGTAGAGCAGAGACACAACAGCATTCGTATTTGTAACGTAGGAGGAACTCACAGGAATCAAAGTGGAATGAGAGCCCGGAAATCTCAGAAATGGGCAAGAACCAAACTACGTCACAGAAGTAGGGTCAACCGTAGTGGTGGAGAGAGAAAGGGAAGAGAAAACCAGGACTTCTTCACTTATGAAATAGTCTCTTTGTGATTGCTTGTGCCCGGCGTTCTCCAAACTTTGGATTTGTTTTCTGAGACCCTGCAGAAAGCACGAGGCTAGCTGAAATATGAACCCAGATGTTCTTACTATATTCGCGCGATCATTTTTGCTCTAGCTCAAGGCATTAATTTAGGTAATGCTAGAGCATATGCCAGTCAGTACCATGTGGACTCACGAAGAAGAATGTTCAGTGGATATTATATTTCGTTTAAGTGACAAACTTGAATAAAGGGCTGTGTTCCACACAACCTGCTTCCGCTGTTAAAATGGTCTTCCCCCCAACCCAAAAGAAAGATGGGTAGTTTTTAACACTAAAATTATTTGAAAATCTCATATCAACTCTTTATAAATGATTGGATAGTAACTAATTTCAAAGGGGAAAACAAGTTATTCTTATATCAGTAACCTTTTTCTCACATCCTTTTTTTTTTTTTCTTTAAAAAAAAGAAAGAAACTGCCCACATTGTTGATGGCTGAATTTCTGACTCTCTTTTCTCCCTTCAATTTAAAGAGGGCAGTTTCCAACCTGACAAGATTCATTTGCACACATTAGGGACATTACGATTTTTTAGATAAGACTACGTTGCTGACACATATTCTGAGACATTTATGTGCTAAGAAAATTCCGTGTCTGGCGAAGCCCGTGTCCAGCGGAAGACCGCCAGTGCCATTTTGGCACTGTCCAGCGGAAGACGGCCATTTTGGCTCCACTGTGTGTCCCTCGGGGAAGGGTGACGACAGCCCCGTGGGACAGGGTGGGCCAGGTGATCGCCATCTCTGCTGCCAGGATTTGGGTGGTAACGTGAGAAAAGGGCTAAATAGGGCCCCCAGGAGCCACCGCGGCTGTAATGCCTGAGGGGCGGCGCCTGGGTCACTGATGTTTGCTTGTGAGTGTTTCTACTGACCGTGACCGCTTCTCCATCAGTGTGAATGGCAGCCCGCTTCCCAGGCAGCCCAGCACACCCCGCCTGGTGCAGGGCCCGGAACAGGTACACAGTACAGACCTGCCTCCCTGCGCTGGGTGCCGTGAAGAGGCAGGGGCTGGAGCGTGTGTCGCTGTGGCTGGCTTGCACGCTCCATCCACGGATGATTCCCTGGAAAGCTGGTGTCCCGGGTCCACACGTGCCCGTTACCTGCTTATCAACCTGCTCTGGCGGCTGTGGAAAATCAGGGGAAGCTGGGGGTACCATGTGACTTCCCTGAAGCTCTGTTTCTGGTGTGGGACGAGGCTAACTGGCTCTGAGGAAGGCTGCTGAAGAAGGATGTAATGAACTACGCAGAGAAGCCACGTGCTCTGGGCTGAAGGTGCTTCAAAGGAAAAGGGGAGTCCAGGAAGCTCCCTGAAGCCCATGGAGGGTTGCTGGCCCTGGAGGAAGGATGGGATGTGGCTGGGACGGGGCCCCAGGGAAGACAAGTGTGGCATGGTCTCCGGGAAGACTCCTGAGCAGAGAGGTTTTGTTTCAAATGTGGATTATTTTCCACTTACAATTGTACTTTGCCTTAAGCTATAAAAACTATAAACGCATGCTATAAATGTATCCTAAAATATATGCCACATAAAATCGACGCTGTTATCCAAATGTTGGTATGAGACTTCTAGGATTTAGTGGCTTCGTAACTAAGTTCTGAAATAGCACATTTTCCCATTTTCCACTCTTTCTGTTGGCTTAAAATGGGAGTTCGGGATACAGCAAAATCATTTTGAGTCTTTATGATGGGCTTCTTCACAGGATTAATCTAGGAGAAAGATGAATATTTGGTCTTCCTAGAGCTACAGATTCAGCAACATATCTCCATTGTCAAGGGTGATCTCCAAGAGGGACACTGAAAACACGTCCCTGCAAATGTAGAGGACTTACTGACATTCTCTGAAAGGTTTTGCTTTCATAACTCTTCCATATCTTATTCTTTAAAGGTGTGGACATTGCCTGTGTCTGTGAAAAGTGTTAAACTTTTCTACAGGGCATCCTATTAAAGGCAACCTAACCTTAGAACCCATTATTAAAATACCTTAGCTTATAAAAAATGAAAAGCTCTACAGTCCCTTCCCCAAAGCACCACTGTTGAATCTTCGCTTTATATGAAATGAAGTTATCTCTTTGGACACAACGAAGAAAATCCAATAGTTATTGGAGGTGATTGTGGAATTAATTATCAAGCTGATTTGTAGTGAGCATTTTCAGACAACAGTGTTGATTCAGACAAAGTTACATTTGGGTCACCACACTCATCAGACATAAAAGGCTCGGACTTTGTCACCCAAGTCCTCTCAATTCATCCGTGATACCGTTCACACTAATACTCCAGTGGCCGGTAATCAGCGTGTTGTTACCTGTTAAGTGAAGACATTTTCGTCACTGCCTTTATGAGCGCCACCTCTGTTTCCTTTCTCCATCACGCAGCAGGTAGGTGGATAAAAATATTGTAGCATCTAACAAGCAGACATTGAAATTTTGTTCTAAAATGGCAAATTAAATCTGTCTCTGGTGGTTCCAAATTATGTAAAATAAAAAAGAAACTTTTATCACTGATAGGTCTTGTCATTCCTATTCAGTTACCTTTTTAAGAAATTGATGAATTAGAACTTTTTTTCTTCCAAAGAAACTCATCAGCTCTGCTCATTGTTATTCCTGAAAGGCTTACTTCCCAGGTGTAAAGTTCTTTGGAATTTTTTTTTCTTTTTTTACGTTTGATCATCACTTACTTTTCCTAATAATGCTGCTACTCTAATAGCTTTTTATGAACCAAGAATAGGATGTTTTTCAAAAACCAAGCCAACCAGTTATGCCATATGGATCAAAGGGAGAAAAGGGTAGCAAGAAACACCCCCGTTGGGTTGATAGCCACCTCTGTGATTTCGTGAGGTACTTCCCACCACACCGTTTGTCATTCTGGGTAGTGACAGCTTTGGCCACGTCACACTTCCCGGGCCTGTCATTCGCCGCTCACTCCCGGATCTCCCTTTTCCCGTGTGCGCTGGCCCCGGCAGGTGTGATCAGAATCCACCCTGTGCCGTGTAAGCCACGCTGCAGCTGCCGCCATTTGTAGCTGGAGAACCGCTGTCTCCTTTGTAATTTCCCAAATGAAGGTGGAGGTGCCGAAATCACGTGTTAAAACCGAAAATAACAAAAGCAATACTGTGTGTTTTCTGCTTGTTTGCTCAGTTCCCAACCAGAGGCCTGGCACAGAAATCATACTCCACGTTGCTGTTTTTGTCGATACTGTTATTTGGGGATGATTTGATCAGTCCGTTGGTCTTCACGTCGTCCTGAAGGGTAGACTTCGATACAGAAGAAATGTGTGCCGTCGCCAAAGCTTAGCAAAGTAAAACTATTGGGTTTTGCAAGCACGGCAATCAGTAGGGAAAGGAGCAGGCATTCTGGGTTCGAATTTGGAAGAGTTGTAAGCGACGAGATGTTCCATGAGAATCCCTGTCTTCCTCAGAGGCCGGTGGCTGAGAGGCACAGGCCACAGAACAGAAGACAAGAAATAGGGGTTTCACAGTCGTGGCATTTCCCGGTGGCCCTGCTGTTGGTCTCACACTGAGCAATTCTACCTTCAGCTGCGCGGGAGTTAGCAAGGATGGAAGGACGAGAACTGTCAGGCCCAGCTCCTTTGACTTTGCTTTGAGAGATCTTCTTAAAAATTATACCATCTATTTGAACATTTGTTCCACTTGGCAGTTCATAAACAACTTGTATCATTTGATAACAACCCTCTGAGTAGTTAAGTCATACCTTGTTCTTTATGGAAGATGAAATTGATTTTAGCAAAGCTAAGTGATTTGTTCACACTTCCATAATTAACACAACTAGCCCTGGAATGTTATGTACTATGCCACCAACCAGCGTGAGCCACACCCCACTTGCCTTTAGTAAGCTCGGGAATTCTGTGATTTTTAATGTCTCTGCTTACAGGAAGGAAAGTTACCAGGAGAAGGAAAAAAGCATCACATCCCCTTTTTAGAGGCACCTGGACCATCCAAATCATCCCCACCAAAATCCATCATAAAATTTAACAAGACCGGTGAATTAAATATTTACTTTTTGGTTATAATAGGTGAATATTGGTTTTATGTTCAACATTTAATCCACTATCAGAAAAATTTTTAGGGGCACATGGGTGACTCAGTCAGTTAAGCATCCAACTCCGGCTCAGGTCATGATCTCGTGATTCATGAGTTCGAGCCCCACATTGGGCTCTGTGCTGACAGCTCAGAGCCTGGAGCCTGTTTTGGATTCTGTGTCTCTCCCCTCTCTCTGCCCCTTCCCTGCGCGCTCTCTCTCTCTCTCAAAAATTTATTTGAGAGAGAGAGAGATTTATTTTTGAGAGAGAGAGAGAGTGACAGAGTGAAAGAGAGAGAGGAAGACACAGAATCCAAAGCAGGCCGCAGGCTCTGAGCTGTCAGCAGAGTCCAACAGGGGGCTTGAACTCATGAACCGCAAGATCACGACTGAGCCAAAGTCAGTCGCTCAACCGACTGAGCCACCCTGGTGCCCCAAATCCACTATCAAAATTTTATGTGCTTTATGTTTGAGTTCTTTTGGGCTTGGTATATAAGTATACGTATGTCCTTTTTACAGGCCTTAAAACATAATTTCAGTTCATTGCAGTTCAAGCTTTTTGATATTCATCCAACAAAGAGTATTGAAAACCAACTAGGCGCCAGAGTGCTCCAAACTTAAAAACATGAGATGATGATCAAGAAAATCTCATACTGTTCCTGTGGCTTATTTAATGCTGAGTTCTTGGTTAGAATTGCTGGCAGCAATTACAAAATGCAAATTCGTTTCAGCAAGTGCGAGCCACTCTGCTGGATGGTTTCCGGGGGTGACAGGCATTGAGGAGCAGGTCCTGCGGTTTTTAGTAAACAGAGTATCACGTGACTGAACCAGGTTTCTCTGGGCCACTAAAGATCTTTGGGTTTGGTTGGGAGTTGGATGAGAGTTGAGGTTCGTCCCTGTTGAAGGTATATTCGTGCGTTCCATCTTCTCAGTATAACTCTCGGCTACACGAATTACCTTTGCCAGTACACCCCGTGCAACACGTTAGTGACCCGAAAGACCGACTCCATCTTTGGTGGTCGAGCGTGATTCTGATTAGATCCTGTTTTAATAAGAGAAGACCGAAGAACGCTCTTTCCTTGGTGTCTTTCACAGGCATCATGTTAGCTTCTCCATCTGAATCACCCTGCCAGTTCAAGAGTGTACCTTACTTCGTTCACTCCTCTGATAACATTTACTTTTTGAAAGCACCCTGTAAACCTTAAGATGTTTCTGTTCAGGACGAAAAACTGAAACTCACCAAAAAAGGTTTGAAAAATATTGCTCATCTTGCAGTACAGAAAATTTGTTTCCTTAAAAAATTGAGTACACAGAAAACCGTACTAATATAAATCAACTTCTCAAAGGCTACTATTTTTAAGCCAATATATGCTAGTTTCTTTAAAGTTACAGATGCTTCCTACATCATATTAGTTCAGCGTATTTCTTTCTTTATGATGTAATTGAAACGAGGAAAATTGGGAGTCTCCCACTGTTCATTGAGAGTGACAGCGAGAACAAAATGTAAGCTTTGGAAAAGCTTACACAAAGAAGGAAAGTCTTAGTCTTTTAACTGATGAACTCTCCAAACTCTGGGAATTTAGAAACGATGGAGGTTTGGCTCTAAGTCTTTCCATTCCAGAGGCACCACAGAGAGGAACGGTTGGCTGGACCGCCTGGGAAGGGGCGCGCTGCCCAGTTAGCGGAGCGCGAGTGCGCTCCGCTTAGATCGGGGTCCCCTGGGAGCCTCTGTGACCTGGTGGCCTGGGCCACCGAGAAGCCAGAGCAGTACAGGGAACAGCGGTTGCTTGACCCAAAACAAGAAGGGAGAGAAGCGGGAGCCGCGGCCTGGGTAACCTCGGCCAGGCTCCTTCAGGGCAGATGGTGTGGGTGCCTGAACTGCCGGCAGCACCAGGACGCCAGGGCGGCCCCCGCCACGGGACAGGGGACCCGATGTGTTTGTCTCCTTGAACTTCCCTTTTCTGCTTCCTAACGTGAAATAGCTTCTTCTTGGCCCCGCGCGGAAGAGTCGTTGGGCTGGACCGTGAAAGCGGTTGGGGAGCTCGCCGTCCTGTGTCATTGTCCCAGGGTCACTGTGCGCCCTACACGGCGGCACCCACTGCATTCGAAGGCGTGGGGCCAGGGCCTCACGGCGCAGGTTCACCTGTAGGTGGAATGGTGGCTCACGCTCCCCGTCGTGCAGCGCCGGCGAGGGTGGACTTCGAACGCCGAAATTCTGCAATTTCAGTGAACAAACGTAAGCTCTCAGGGGCGGTATTTTACATACCTCAGCGTGCTGTGTGGACTACCGGAGAACTTTAATTGAAAACACACTGTGGCAGCATGTTACCCTGCTGCCAGAGGAAGCATTTTGGCATGTTGTGTTGATAGGAGACTACTATTAAATTAGGAATTATCACCCGAGTAAAATGTACACACTCCAGAGAGGCTGCTTGGTTAATACTGTTTCTTGGGCAGCAAACCTTTGCAGACCGTTAGCTTACAAAGCACTGCTGCTGATACGATCGTGCACGAGAGTCATGGGATGGTATAGCCCCTCCCCATTCAGGAATACGATCTGGTTTATGATTTGCATTCTTTGCCGCATGTTTACTTTAAGCAGCCACTTAACTGCGTGTAGATTTGGAAACATCTCCAAGTTTTTGCTCTTAAAGGAAAAAACGTATCATCAGATTTCCCTGCAGTACATAGAGAAAGCTGACACGAAATTCAGATGCTCCTCAATTCTTATAAAATGTGGGTTGAGACATATACACATACACTCTCAAGATTTCAATGCGTATGTGACTAAAGAATACACCTTGTTCTGTATGAGGCAAGTAGAATTCCTCTTTAATTTCCACTTTTCCTCATACTTACTGTTATTTCCAAGAGGAGGAAGGGGGAGAGTGAGGTTTCTTAAATATGGTATTTTTATCTTTCTTAATAGACTCTCTAACATGCTAATATGTGTGAATGTGATATTATAATATGTGATGTTGTATGTACCATTCTTTCTAAAATATGAAGACTAGTATCTTTCATGTAAAGGCATTTTAAAAATATTTTTTGTTCTAGATGCACAACCTAAATTTTGACCAGAAATTACATGTGTGTTTCAATGATATGTTTAGTTGTTAAAGTACACACATATATTAGAAATACATACTTTTAAAATGCATTTACATTGAGGCACGTGAATGGCTCAGGCCGTTAAACATCTGACGCTTAGTTTCAGTTCAGGTCTTGATCTCATGATTTGTGAGGTCGAACCCCACGTCAGGCTCTGTGTTGACAGCGTGGAGCCTGCTGGGATTCTCTCTCTCTCCCTCTCTCTCTGCCCCTCCCCTGCTCATGCATGCGTGTGCTCTCTCTCTCTCTCTCTCTTTCTCTCTCCGTCTCTCTTAAAAATAAATAAATAAACTTTAAAATGCATTTAACATTGAGAAGTTAATACTGCATAGAAAGCACGTGGCTATATCTGTACAAGTGAGGTTTTTTTTCAACCTTTGAATCTCTAAGTAGATAAGTCCAAAGGTGTTAAGATCACATTTATTTTACAGCTCCTTTGATAGATGATAACATCATCAATGTCTGTCAGATTTATTATAGCAATCCGAAGAGCATGGTGGAATTATTATAGGTTAGCCTGCATTCCCAAACCCAGGGAGAATCCACGTGAAACCCTAGGCTCGGGTGCAGGGTCTGCGTCCGTCTTCTCAGACACGAGTGCTTGCTGGAAGAAGGTCCCACCGCCTGGAAGCCTGACCCCCCTCCTCTGTTGCTCACGCTCCGTTCTGGCAGCACGAGAACGTCTTCCTCCAGTGATGATAATGATACTGGGAGGGAAGAGCGCATGAGGCGAGCGCCAGAGGGATGGTGACACTGCCAATCTCGAGTCTCTGGTTTCATCAAAAGGTGGAAAAATACACTCAACAAAATTAAAATTGTAAAGCAAAACTGGAAGGAAATAAGGTTAGAAAAAAATGGCAATAGCTAGGGATATATGTTTAAAACCATGTTCAAGATCTGAGCAATAGAAACCACAAAACACCATCAGAGGAGTTACTGAAGACAAGACCTTGATCAGTGGAGATCCCACGCTGATGGGTGGGAAAAGTCAGTACTGCTAAATGTCAGTTGTTCCCAAACTGATCTGCAGATTCAACGGAACCCCAATCACAATCCACGTTTGGTAGAAACTGACAGGCTGCTTCCAAAATTTATGGGGGAATACAAGAACCTGTGATAACCAGAATAATTTTGAAAAAAGAAAACAAACTTAGAAGACACTCAGACCTGATTCTAAAACCTACTATAAAGCTAGGTAGTCACTTGGGTTGGGAAGGTGGGAAAACGGGTCAAAGGGATGCAATTATGTGCAGTGAGTAAGTCCAGAGATCTAATGGAAAAAGAGTACCTTCCGGGAGCTCTCACCACAAAAGAAAGAAAGAGAGAGAGAAAGAAAGAGAGAGAGAAGAAGAAGAAGGAGGAGGAGGAGGAGGAGGGAGGAAGGGAGGAAGGGAGGAAGGAAGGAAGGAAGGAAGAAAGAAAAGAGAGAGGGAGAAAGAAAAAAGGAAAGAAAAGAAAAGGAAGAAACTTATGTGAGGAGATAGAGGTTATTACATGTTAATTAGGTTGACTGTAGTAATCCTTTCACTGTATGTGCATATCAAATCATCATGTTGTACACCTTAAATATGTACAACTTTTATTTAAGAAATTAAAATAAAAATCTTGAATTAACTAGGGAAGAAACTATAGTTAGAGGCATGAAACACCACATATTCCATAAATAGACCCCCATATGTATGTGGTCAGTTGATTTTCAAAAAGATGCCAAGGAGGAAAGATTAGTCTTGCACCAACTTGTTCTGGAATATTTGTGTATCCATATGGAGTAAAATGAAACTTGACCCATACCATTCCCCAAATTAATTCAAAATAAATAAAAAATTTAGGGGCACCTGGGTGGCTTAGTCAGTTAAGCATCTGACTTTGGTTCAGGTCATGATGTCACGGTTCACGGGTTCAAGCCCCGCATCGGGCTCTGTGCTGACAGCCCAGAGCCTGAAGCCTGCTTCGATTCTGTGTCTCCCTCTCTCTCTGCCCTTCCCCCACTCGCACTCTGTGTTTCTGTCTCTCAAAAGTAAACATTTAAAAAATAAACAAATACACAACTTAAAAAGTTAAAACTCTAAACCTTCTAGAAGAAAACATAGAAAATCTCTGTCTATCCCTTGGGATAGATACCCAAGATATCTTGAGTAGCACATGAAAAGCACAAAATGATTTATAAATTAAACATTATCAAATTTGAAATGTTTTCCTTTTCAAAAGATGCCATTAAGTAAGGATAAAAGCTGTACATACATTTGACCTAGTTTTTGAATCCAGAACACTCAAAGAACAAATTATAACTCAACAATAAGACAAAAACGCAAGTAAGAAATGGCAAAAAAAAAAAAAATAATAATAATAATACAAATGGGCCGTCAGTACATGAAATGATAATTAATTAACATCCCCAGTCCTCAAGGAAGTGCGATGAAAACACAGTGAAATACCACTACAGCCCCATGAAAGTTGCTAAAATTTAAAATATGGATAATAGCAAATGTTAGGAAGATATGCTGCATCTGGAGTTGTCCTACTTTGCAAGTGGGAATGTAAAATGGCATAGTCACTTGGGAAACCAGTTTGACAAGTTCCTATGAAATTAGATCTTCACCTACCATATAACCCAGCAATTCCACTCCCAGGTATTTACCCCCAAGGAATGAAAACACATGGCCACACAAAGACTTGCCCATGAAGGCGCATAGGAGCTTTGTTCAGAATAACTAAAAACAGCACACGTGGCCATCAAAAGATGACTGGATAAGCAGGTTATGGTCGATGGAATACTGCCTGGTGACAAAAGGTGTGAACTAGCAACAAGGATGAGTCTCAACAGCGTCATCCTGAGTGAAGGCAGCCAGACCCAAACAAAGACATTCACAGGATTCCATGTAAATGAAACTCTAGGAAAGGCAAATCTCTGGTGACAGAAAGCAAATCTTTGATTGCCAAGATGTGGGAGGTTATTGACCTCAATGAGGGCACACAGTTGATGGAATTGTTTCATATCTTCTGGGGGGTGATGGGAAATCTCCAGTGTTTGATTGCGGTGATGGCAGCCCGACTGGATGGATCTGTCAAAATTCAACACAGCGTTCACTCAATGTGGGTGCCTTTGACTGTACATAATGTATGTGCCACAATAAAGCGTGAGCAGATGACTCCAAAAGTAGGGAAGGGAAAGGCACATGGCATGAATCGTCCTATTTGGTGCTTTTGAAAATTCTATGAACGCGGCATTTTAGGTATTGGAGTTGTATTTCTTAGTCATAAAAACCAAAAACATTGGTGATTTTCTGTGATACTTCTTTTCATTTTCCTTCGTGTTTACCTCCTGACGTGCTGCATCCATAAATTCGATCATGAAAGCGGTGTTAAAAATTCTCCAGAAAAATCAGACACCTAATATTAAGTAGCTTATAGGGTCCTGAACTAAGATTTTTAAAAATTATGCTTCACCAAACTCAAAAATACTACTTTTTAGAAAAAGTGGTTCCTGTGACTTATTATTGACACGCTCTTAAAGATCATTGCAGAGCGGGTGGAAGGCAATAAACATCATTGAGGCTTGAAGTACCTGGGGTCACAGAACGTTAAGGATACGAAAATGAAACGCTGTCTGTGCAGGTTTCAATTAATTCCTTCTGTGAACCTTAAGTTCATCGCCAAATGCCGTACTTAGTTACTTACTGTATCCCAACCAAGTTCAGTGGGACTGGTTTTGGTTAAATTGGGCAATTGCCAAGGGAATCTAAAAAATTACAGCAAAATTGTGGTCATTAAAGTAAATTTTGTCTTAATTTTATCTTTTTTTCCCTTAAATTCGTAGATTTGATTCGCTTTGACACTCTCTGATTATTTTCTATTTCTGCATGCTATTAAACATTTGAAATTGTGTGTATGACAACAGAAATCTCTTTCAAAAGCAAGAGAATTGACAGGGTTTCCTGAACATTTCAACCGTGGTTTTTATAGCTCCACAGATGATTCATACACAACGTAAGACGTTAAGGGCTGAGCTCCTTTTGAACTTACTTTTGCAGCGGTGATCTCTGGGAAACTTTTCTGTGAGCTTTCACAAATGCCACATTAACTCTTCTTACAGAAGCCAAACAAAAATTCACACTCAGCTCTTGACTTTGGCATCCGGTCTCAGCCGCCCCCAGTTGTGTATGGATGAGATTAGTGTGCCATACAGCTTGGCGAAAGGTGAAGTTGCCCTATAGATGAACTGCAATCTGTTCTTTTGTGTATTTTACTAAAGAATGTCAACCGAACTCGTGGGGAAGGGGAAATGCTGATCTGTCCTCCCCTGTCTTCAGGACACAGATGGCCCAGACATGTTTGTGGCTCAGAGAAGGTGAGGGAGCTGCTGAGCTGCCAGTCAACAAAGATTGATGAAATCTGAGACATTCGGAGGAGAGAGCTGGCAGGGCACCAAGGGCATTAGCATATGAAACCGGCCTCCACTGTGGACTCAGCTTCTTCCTCACACGTTGAATTTCCGGTTAGACTCTGCCGAGTTTATTTAAGTACCTGCTTATAACAGGTCAGATAAATCATGAGAAAGTTCCATTTTGTGCAGCTAGGAAGCTGGAAACCCATAGAGTAACACGGGGAGACCAAAATCTGAGGGGAGCGGAAGAGGCTCGCGCAAAATCTTACTGTTGCTGTTCTGGTGCACGCACTTTAATTTGGCTTATGTTTAATGGAGTGCAGTGCCTTGAGACCTTAAACGGTTCTGGTTTTGACTAGCTTATCTTCTGTAATAGATTTGGTTTCTAGAGCTGTACATTTTAAATGGTTTGGCACCGATAAAAATTAGAGAAATGTAAATATAATAGCAGTTAGACAATTTTATTTTTAAGATTAATAGTCTCTCTTTTAGTGAAGGTGAGTCATCTGTGGTCATTTTTTCTACTTAAAATGGTGTCTTAGCATTGTAGCGTCTGCATATATATTCTTCTTTAAAATCAATAAGTGTTCAATATTGGTACTAAATTTAAACATGGCTATTCTATAACATGTCCTAAAATTTATCCTTACCTTAATGGGCCTTCCATGGATATTATGAAGTAAGTTGAGCTTTATGTTCAGTGATTTTTCTAACATTTCTGAGCCGAGTAAATCTTCACTGTGGCCATACTGCATCACTTTATCCGCTTCATCCACTCAGACTCTCAGAGGTAAGTCCCAGACTCAGCATTCAGAGCCTAACGTTCAGCTCGGAGCCCTCATTAGAGTCCCTTGGCTCTGATGAATTTCGTTACATAATTTTGAGAGAGAAGAGTAGGTCTACAGCTCACTTTTATACACGATCCTCCTGTAAGTTAGTGCCTCCCGGCTTAGAATGGAACCAGGGAAGCTGGTGAGGACATCCGGCCCTTAAGACTTCCCACATCCTCACATCTGAACCGCCACATGTACGAGAACGGAAGTCACGTTTCTCATAGCCACAGGTGAGGGCAGGAGGACACTCGTTCGTTTATCCAGCAAAAGTCTACTGAGCACTAAGCAAGGCACTGCTGGGAGTCACTAGGACACATTTGTGACCAAAACAAAGATTCTTGCTTGTGGAGCATCTGGTCTACCAGAAAGAGCCAGAAACCCAATGAAAGGCATAGTAAGCAAATCATGCAGTTCGTCACAAGGCGAGGTACCATGAAAAAAAGAATGGAGGAGAGGACCGGGGATCGGGGTCTGGAGGTGGACCTGGGCGAGGAGGAGCTGGGCAGTTACAGTGTGACATCGGGACGTCCCGGGGGGCCTGGTCGAGTTGGGGCCATACGAGCGAAGACCTGAAGAGATGAGGGAATTCTTCGTGGATCCGTCTGGCACGAGAGTGCTGTGAACAGAGAGAACGGCCAGCACAAAGGCCAGCAGGACGGGAGCACACTGCGGGGGAGACGGGAACGTCTTTACGTGGCAAGCTGAGGATTTGTGTACAAAAGCTGTGTAAAGTCCAGAAAAGCTGGGAGAATAGCACAAGGGGGAACTTCAGACTTCTGCCGGAGATGTAACTGTGGCTGACGGACCCTCCCACTGGGAAAAATTCGAGTTTACTTTGCATACAGGTGGAAATTATCAATGAGGAGAAATCTTCAGATGGCCTGTGTCTACAGGTCTTACATTGATCGTTCGGCCATCAACTTGTGTCAGTGACAGCTCCGTCAGTAAGAAACTATGCGTGCTTCGGCAAATTCTTTCAGTTCAGCTAATATTGTCCACGTTGGGAGGTAAAGTAAACCGTAAGAATACCTGGGGCTAGTCATTCTTCAAGCCAACAATCCTTTCTTGAACATCAATTCTATGTAACGTCCTATGGCAAGGTACAGTGCTGAGTACAAAAATAAGTAAAACGTGGCCTATGTCCGTGGATACAATGTATGCATAAATAAATAAAAGTAAAATGGAAGAAGACTTCCACCTGTGCCCACGAAGGAGTAGCTGGTATAGGATGGGTCCTCACACACCATTTAAGAAAATAGAAAACTAGATGAAATATATGAAGCAACTCTTTTCAGATCCCGGACGCTGAGCATTGAGGGCTGTGACCCAAAGAGAAATGTAGGGAGCATACAGCTTTGTAGCTTTCTTTCTGGAAGCAAATTTCTCACCGTCGTTCAGGGAGAGCCGGGCAGACTCACTCAGCCCGGAGTTTAGAAGCCCAAAGTGGCTACGGTTTGCAAAGCAGCGTCCCCAAGAAAAGGAAGGAACTCTGCAGACAAAGAACTCCAGAAGTCTGCCGGGCTGTTCTGGAGGCTTTAGCCACATAATGGCCCCCACGTGGCGAGGCGCCAAGTCCGGGGAAACGGTCAGAGAACAGGTTCTGGGGAGCCGTAACCCCTGGAGCTCACACCGGACAGGGCGCTCGCTGTTCCAGTTCCCGCAGCCAGACAAGAGCAGACTCAGGGTTCGCTCAGGGTCCAGAGGATCGTGCTGAGGTAGGGCCACACCCACCCCAGAGGAAGGGCCGCTCTAGACCGACCCCCGACAAAGCTCAAAAGCAAGCTGACCCACAGGCAAATATAACCGCCCGTCAGAACAAACGTCAACACTCTTGAGGGAAGACAGAGAAACCCAAACGTCCAGTGTAACATTGGTGATCGCTGTCAGACAAAAATCATTTCCAGGCCTGCTAAGAAGTAACTAAACATAACCTACATTCAGGAGAAAAATTAGTGCAGAGAAACAGACTAATAAGGAGGACTCAACGTTGTCAGAGACACGTCTCCACAGAGTGACCTACAGAGCCCTCACAACCCCAGGCTTTTTATAGTAATTCATAAGCTGATTCTAAGACTTACATGCCAATGCAAAAGATCCTGATAAGTGAAAATAATTTTGCAGAAGAACAGAATGTAGAATGCTTACACGACCTCATTTCCAGACTTAATATAAAGCTACAGTAATCAAGACAGGATGGTTTTGGTGTAACGTAGAAATAATATGCTCAGTTGATTTTCTACAAAGGGAAAAAGGATAGTTGTCCCCCCCCCCCCCCCCCCGCCAACACATCATTGGAAAATATGGATACCCATGCAGAAAAAAAAAAAAAAAAAAGTGGATCATGATCCTTGCTTACTTCACACTCTTCACAAAAATTAACTTAAAATGCATTATAGACCCAAATATAAAAGCTAAGTCTGTAAAACTTCCAAGAGAAAAAGTAGGAAAAAGTCGTTTTTGACCTTGGTGTAGGCAAAGACTTCTTAGCTAGGACACAAATAGTACAGCCCATAAAAGGAAACACTGATCATTTGTACTTCGTCAAAATTGGTAACTTCTCTTCAAAAGAGACCATTTAAAACACACGGAGTCGGGGCACCTGGGTGGCTCAGTCGGTTGAGTGTCTGACTTTGGCTCAGGTCATGACCTCGCAGTTTGTTGGTCCAAGCCCCGTGCCGGGCTCTGTGCTGACAGCTCAGAGCCTGGAGCCTGCTTCAGATTCTGTGTCTTCCTCTCTCTCTGCCCCTTCCCCGCTCATGCTCTGTCTCTCTCTGTCTCTCAAAAATGAATAAACGTTAAAAAAATTAAAAAAAAAAAAAAACAAAACAACAGAGTCAAGCCGCAGACTGAGAAGTATTTGCTATACATATATCTGAGAGAGGACTTGAGTCCAGAATGCACAAAGTGTAACCTACAGTTCAATTTCAAGAAGACAAAGGACCAAATAAAAAATATGTAAGAGAAGATACCCAAGGAGCTCGTGAAATGACGCTAAACATCAGCAGTCGTCAGGGAGATGCACACGGAACCCATAATGCCGCGCCACTGAACGGCCACTGGGGTGGCTATGGTTAAAAAGACTGTGTGAAGGAGCCACGTGCGAGCGAGGACACGGGGCACCTGGGGCTGCCATCATTGCCGGCGGGAACGTAAAACAGCACAGCCAGTTCGGAAAACCGTTGACCTGTCTCTTTTAAAATTAAACATATACTCAACTTACCATATGACCCAGCAATTCCACTCCCAGGAGTTTACCCGAGAGGAATACAAGCATATGTCCACACAGGGATTTATGTTTGTTTACAGTAGCTCTGTTCCTAATAGCCAAAGCCGAGAACAACCCCAGTGCCAGACAGATGAACGGACAGGCAAATTATCCATAACGTGGAATATTACTCGGCGATAAAAGCGAAGGAACTACTGATATATACAGCAGCATGGATGAATTGCAAAACCATTATGCTGAGCAGAAGATGCCGGACACAAAAGATTAAGTACTGTAGGATTCCATTTATTTTAAAATTTGTGACAGGCAACCCTAATCGATGGTGATGTGCACCAGATCCGTGGTTTCCTGGGGCTGGAATGGGGGGGGGGGTGGGGCAGGAGGAGGCTTTTGGGGGTGGAAGAAATATCTTATGTCATGTTTTTGGTGATAGTTATGGAGTCCAACTCACTGGACCACACACTTCTCTAATTTATTGACTCTAAATTGTTCCTCGATAAAGTTGGTTTTAGAAAGTCAGCTGGAATCTGGAGTGTCAAAAGTGAAGGACAAGATACTCAGCAAGTAAGTAGCCGTGAACAGTGTTTCCTAATGAAACAAGAGCTCTCTGGAAAAATGCATTTCTGAGCTGGATTTTAAATGCTTGAGGGTCACCAGGTGGCCTTCAGGTCAGTTAAGTGTCCGACTCTTGATTTTGGCTCAGGTCATGATCTCCGGATTCGTGGGATCAAGCCCCACGTCGGGCTCTGCGCTGACAGCGTGGAGCCTGCTTGGGATTTTCTTTCTTCCTTTCTCCCTGCCCCTCCCCTGCTTACATGCGCTCTCGCTCGCTCTCTCTCTCTCTCTCTCTCTCAAAATAAATAAACTTTAAAAAAGAATGCTTGAAATAAGTGAGAAATGCTTTGTTGGTATAGGAGGTAGGACACAATTTGAGTGAAGTAAACACATAGAGGAAAATTCTACTCTGTGACTGGCCGATACTCTTCATAACTGACAAGAGCACAGTAGATGTGGAAAGACTGGGGACTGTCCCAGCTCAAGGGAGATGAACAGGCACTTAATACAGTGTGTGGTCCTGGAGTGGGTCCCGCACCAGAATTTGTCTTTTTTCTTTCTTTTCTTTGTTTTGGTTTGGCGGGCTTTTTGTTCTAAATGACACTGTTGCGGTACTGGAACATTTGATGAAATTTGAAGAGAAAGCCCCTGTTCTTGGGACTCACACGGTGAAATATTGACCAGTAAGACAGCATCAGTTCTGCAACTTACCCTCAAATGGTTGACAAAAAGAAAAATAGTAACGTGTACATAGAGAGCAGACAAAGCAAATGTTGAAAACGTATACGGTGAGGAATGTGGCAGACACATAAGGGGGTTCTTTGTACTATGCTCACAAATGGTAAGCTTGGAATTATTTCTGATTAAACAGTTAGGAAAAATAAAAACCAAGGTGGGTCAAGGGACTGTTTGCTGAGAGTTCTGCACATTTCCTGTGAAGAAATAACTGAGAAGAACCACAAAAGTGATTAAAATGAAAATTTCCGGAGAGGTGGTGTCAGGGGATTCTGCATTCTTGTGTAAAGCACTCAGGATGCAGGGAGGGGGGCAGTGGGGGCTGGAGGCGGACAGGTCGCCTAGACTCCCAGTTGGCGTGCGGTCACGGGATGCGTATACAGGGGTCGGCGCTTGGAGTTTCAGATGATGGGGTGCCACGTGCAACACGTGTCCGCTGGTCAGGAAACCGTTCCCAAAGGATGGCGGTGGCGTTCAGGACCCAGCGAAAGGGAGATCAGAGGAAGGCGCCGGGACGGGCTGCTCTGCAGAGTGCAAGCGTGAGCAGGAAGCAGAGGGCTTGAACAAAACTCGTGACGGTGAATCTGCAGAGTAGAGTTTTTATGAGTGCTCAGGGGGAAAAAGCTTATTATCGATTTCTTGACTACCAAGGCATACAGGCAATGAAATTCGCAGGAGATGCAACGGAATTTAGATGTTACAGAAATGATGAGCTGTGGCTGTACATCCAGGCTCTTTTTAAGGACATGTTAGAAATCTTAATTTGTCAGCGTTTGCAAGTGTTTTCTGTCTCACTTCTTTTGTGAAAAACCGTTCAGATCATGCAGCCGTTCCTTTCTGAACATTCTGTTAGTTGGGTGTTTCTTGAGTCCAACGTCTGGAAGGCCGGTGTGGCCCCATTCAGACGGATGAGGGAGAAGAAGGAAAGGAGGGCAGGGCTCTGTGGGCCGCGTGGGTGGGAGCTGCTGGGCCAGCGAGCAGCGTTAAGGTCACATACATTTGAAGATCTCGCAAGGGCGGCCGTGAGCGGTGGGAGCATCCCAGAGAGGCTGGGGGACTGGGGAGGAAGCTGCCGCAGTCACTAGACAGAGAGCGACGCGTCCCGGGCCAGGCTGAGGTTTGGGTAGGCAAGTTGTGAAGTGGGCAGTTCAGGGCCGAGTGTAGAAGTGTTACAGGGGCGCCTGGGTGGCGCAGTCGGTTGGGCATCCGACTTCGGCCTAGGTCATGATCTCGCCATTCCCAAGTTCGAGCCCCACGTCGGGCCCTATGCTGACAGCTCAGAGCCTGGAGCCTGTTTCAGATTCTGTGTCTCCCTCTCTCTCTGCCCCTCCCCTGCTCATGCTCTGTCTCTCTCTGTCTCAAAAATAAGTAAACGTTAAAAAAATTTTTTTTTTAATTTAATGAAAAAAGAAGTGCTGTACCATCCTGGAAACTTGAATGCCCATCTGCAGTGCAAACCGCATTTTCCTTGAATTCTCGAGTGACTTTGCTGACCGTGCTTGTGTGGCTCTGGGTTGTTCTATCTTATATCCTAGTGTATGTCAGTTGTATTTCTGTGTTCCCTCTTTTTTTTTTAAGGTTATATTTTTCAAAGCATTGGCGATGAATTCTGCATTATGTTTTAAGGAAGACACAGGAAGAGGGTTGGGTGGGAGATGCACAGGGGAAAGTGATTCACTCAGGGAGATTCTTCTGGAGGTACACGCCTCACCTCGCTTAGGTCATGCTCTTGGCTGCCCCCTCCCTTTTCTCTTTTTCTCCTCCTTAAAAACTCTATAGTGGGTCAAAGAAGTCGGCACACAGTGTGAGCGATTGGTTGTGTTACTTATTTTTATTCTGGGATGTGCGTCTCAAAATAAAAATCAAGTTTTAAGAAATTTTTTTAAAGATAAGGATTATAAAACCATTGATTCTGATTATTATGTTAAAATTATCTTTTCAACTTCCGTGGCATGAGTAGTTATGGTCTTTAGACATTTTTAAAGCAAATTCTTTTGAAACTTCACACAGTAAGTGCAATGCTGGGGTAATATCTAGAAAAAATGCTTGCGTTCACTTTTAATGCTACACAAGTAGTGTTGAGTGTTAAAATGTTCACAAATTTAGTGATGTTATTTTATGGTGACCAGCCTGTTTCAAAAATTGCCTGCCATAAGGTGGTTCCTACTGGAAAGTCAGGCCAACCGGCATTATCTTAACTTTTAACAGTTAAAGCTTTTGACACCATAAAATGGATGAGCGTGTCCCTCCTGTGTAAGTTGTTAGAGCTCTTGAAGAGAAGGAGAGAGAATAGGACTTCAATTAGCCACCTTGATTTGAGAAATGCTCATCACTTATTATAGCAATAAACACGATTGGTCACTTGGAGTCTTAGGACATATCTTACCTATGTTCTTCTGGCATCCTGGATGTTTTTATTTTAAAATTTATTTAGGAAAAGGAAATGAAATCAGGAGGTTACTAGAAATAAGTATTGAATAGTCTCATGCACAAAAGGCAGGTGCTCTGATTTCATTACTCAGCCTCAGTACACAGGGAGTGAATAGCTTGGAAAATGATTCTTTTAATATGGGATTTAGAATTAGGTTACAACTTCTGTTGATGAAGAAAATGTGAGGATCCGAACGGACATTAGACATTTTAGATTAGAAAGAGGAAAGGAAAGTAATGAGTCTTATTTCTAAATGAATTTAAAAAGCAATCTGATTTTAGTTCGAGCAATGCCGAGAAAATAAAATAAAAACTATCGTACTTTATTTACTAACCAATGAATTGAATTGTCTGCCTTTTATTACAGATATAAAGTAAAGACTATGAAGAGACAATCATTTTTGTAGCTATCAGACTTTCAGCAACATATCTCTTGTGGTTTAAATAACAGATAGTTTAAGTGTTTTTCCATTACCTTTGTGTAAATGAAAAATGCATAAAATATTTTAACAAGGCAAAGTAATCCAAGGAGATTGTTATTTTGCGTTACAAATTAGGTTATTTCTGTCATAAAATTAAAGAAAAAAAATCAACGTTAGGACATTTCAGCTTAATATCATTTACTGGAAGGAACATGTAACAGATTTAATGAGCTAGCAGGGTCACCTGAATCCAGCTGTTCCCGACCGGCTTTATGAAACCGAGAACGCAGCTAGCAGTGGGAGGTAAGCATTATTACAAGCTCTCGAGGAGTTACAAAATCGATTTCTGCTTGAATGAATTAATTTAGATTATCAATTTATAACCAGCTACACGAATCCCATCAACTCAACAATTCAGTGAATGATCAGGTTCAACCCTTGTAAGAGCTTCACAATTAGGGGCCTGCGCGGCGTCTGCGGGTCCCGCCCGCCCTGCCGCGCGGCTAACAAAGTTACTGCCGAACAGAAGGGGAGGGGGGTGTTCGCTTAGGGGCGCTGCGGACGGAAAAGGTAGCATCTTAAAAAATAAAGGAAGAAACGACCGTGTGTGTGTGTGTGTGTGTGTGTGTGTGTGAGAGAGAGAGAGAGAGAGAGGGAGAGGGAGAGGGAGAGGGAGAGGGAGAGAGACTTGGGGATTTTGTTCTCTGAGCCATTTCGACCCCATGAGAGGGTCATCTTGACCATCCCGGCTGAATCTAAAATTCACCGAGTTTGGGACGTAACTACTGACCTAGGCCCCGTTACGGGTGCTGTGCCAGCCACGGCTGCTTTCTTGTCCCCGAAACCGTGGAGGTTGGAGCTGTAAGCATTGTTTCCCGCGTGAACACGGGCTGGGTCTGCTCCTCGCCTTCCCCCTCGAAGGAGCTCTCGTCCGCAGGCAGCTCCTTTCCATCCTGCTCCCACCTCGCGTCTGTCCCCTGCGCCGTCGCTGACAGCAAATCGGGGCTGACACGCGGCCGACTTGGCTCTGCCCCCCTCCCCGCTGAAGTTAGGGCGTGAGCGCTAACGTTGTTGGCAGTCGCGTCACCACCTACAACCGCTGGCTCCTGCAGCCGCTGCCCCCACCCCACCCCGGACCTCCCTGCGGCCCCGCCCGGCCGGCCGGCCGCTGACCTTGACCAGGACGGTCTCCGCGTCTCCCAGGAGCTTCTTAGAGGCAGTGGCTTCAGGCAGACGCGCCTGACGTCGTGCGACTCCACAACTAGCCCCACGCGGGTACGGCCCTTCTCTTGTCTGCCGTGAGGACGTCACTTCTTCCCAAGACGGTTTTGCTACCAAATCTGAACTGGCCCTATTACTCTTGACTGATCTCCATTGTCTCCTGGAACCCTACCACCTTCCGCACCTGCGCATCTTGCGCTCCTCACCCCCACGTTCATCGCTGGGGGTAATCTCTGCCGGGCGTGTGAGACTCGTGTTCTCTCCACCGTCCAGGTGGGGAACCCGGGTGCCAGCGATCAGTCGGGACTGGCACTTGGGACTCTCGTCCCCACGGTCCCTGCTGTGGCACGGCTGGGATTTGAACACAGGCCTTTAAGGGCCTATTTAACCTTTGTTTCTGTGGGGTAGTGTTTCTGTCCATCTTCTTTCTCCTGGGGCAGGGACGGTTTTGCTTCCTCTTCTTGACCCGATCCATCGGCCTGGCTCAGCAAAAGCAAAGTAAAAGTGCTAAACAGAATTACTTTTCGAATGAAGTAAACCGCTTGTACCTGGCCCCTTTCTTCTGTGTCTTTTAGCCCTGCCTCTGCCTCTTGCCTCCTTCAGTGTGGAACGATCCCGTGTCCTTCCACTAGAGGACCTTGCTTGGTCAGAGCATCTGTATCTGTGTTCTCCTCCTGTCCAATTTTCCATAAAATTCGTTGCTGTCCCCTGCCCCCCCCCCCCATAAAGTTCCTTTCTCCTTTTTTATACATCACACTCAGATCATTACTTATTTTTACTGGATTCTCTTAGGTTTGTTTTTGCTGTGTACTTGTCTGGACCTTTTGGATTTTGAACCAGGTAAATATATTGTCTATTCAAAAGTAACTAATTTTAAAAGGCGTGATAGAATCCTAGCTCGGAGGATTCTTAGGAGAATCAAAAGAGAAAATGGTTGTAAAGGTGCTTAGCAGTCTGTACAGTGATTAAAGTGTGAAGGGTGAGTGTCACTCAGCTGTCACCGCCGAGTCACAAGGCTGAGTGAGTTGTCTCTTCCAAGGCACAGCCTCTTTGTCTCGGTTCGTCTCCCAGCATCATCAACCCAGCGTGATTTAAACCAGCGTGGGTTCCAGAAATAAAAGCTGTGTGCGTGTCAGAGTTCTCCTCAGATAACTTCACACTGGAGGAAAATTCTGGCCTATCGTCACGTGGCTAAGCAGTAACTATGCTAGGAAGTCGCCATTGGGTTTAAGTTCACAAAAGACCCACCCACATTTACTCTTTGATTTTGCGCCCTTTTTTTCTGCTGGAAGTTTTAGTCTGCTTTATTAATGGAAATATCGTGTTCGCTATGTAGTTATAGTTAATATTACCCACCTACCCTGTGATCGACCTTATGCTAAGAGCATTGCGGGACATAGGTAAGCATGAGCTCAGGGTGCTTCCATTAGAATGGCGATACGTGTGCTCAGAAGACCCTTGGAGAATGATTACAGTGATCAGAATGATGACGTCAGCACCAGGTTAAGGGACTCGTGGCCTTTTGTACGATGTGGTAGATGTCCCCTGAGATTCTGTCCCTCTTCCGCCCCCCATCCCAATGTGCTTTATTTGTTGTCGCTTCCAGAATTGTCTTTTTGCAGTCCCCGTGAAAAGTGGATCGTTTCTGTTCAGAGTCCTCAATGCCCATTGTGTGAGGTCCTACCAGACCTGAGCTCCACTGGGCGGAACCAGGCCTTCGCCGTGTTTGTTTCTTTTAGTAGCTAACAGAGTTCCTACCGCAGAAGGAAAAAGGAAAAGGGCAGTTGGGGGGTGGGGAGGGGGACACCTTGGAAATATGTGCTGTAACAGTAGGAGTTCAGCACGGAGAGATCGGCATGGGTGGATCATGAGAAAGGCTCAGTGAAGGAAGCCACGCATGACTTCAGTAATGTGTGTCGTGTGCTATAGAAGAGAGTGGAATCCAAAGCTCATAGAGCCAGCCTTCCATTTTCCTTACAGAAATGTAAACCGTATATTCACGTTTGCATGCATGAAATGCACACAGCGTTCTGAAGAGCGACTTACATTTTACGCTGCAGGTACCTGTATTGTTTGAATTACTCCAGAGTTGTGTATTCATGTGAAACTTTTTTTTTAAGTGGGAAAGAGAAAAATTGACTTAATAAGAAGAGGAAGATTGAGAAGAGAGGTAAATGGAATGGGGAATAAATTAAGCAAAAGCTTAGGCAGTTGGTAGTTTTGTGGGAATAATGAATGTAATCATTAGAGTCTGAGAAGGTTTGGGGAGTCGAAGTGGATCGTAATAGTGTAACTGGAACATCATGATATTATGAAATGCTTCCGAGTTGGCATTGAACTGAGAACCTTAAGGTGTTATCATAAACTTTGAGCCCGAAAGTTCCATATTTTACGGATTTCTGTTAGAGAAGAGCTTTCTTTTTCTTTTTTAAATTACACACCATCTTTAGATAGCAGTTAACAGCCTTTCTGTGCAAAGAGCCAAAATTTTAGGCTAAGTAGGAACGAAAGGCACCAATTGTTAAGGTACCAACACAAAGATACTTTAGATAGTAAACTACTAGAAGTAACCAATGTGAAAGGAAAACTATATTTAATACATAACAATCATTTCTAAGTTATCCGAAATACAAAATATGCATCTTCAACCCTGGTTTTCTTTCCCCGCCCCCAATCCTGATGTTCAGTTGTAGAGAGGAGGAGGAGGGATTCTGTTTTCCCAGGCCCTGTAATGTAGCATCATCAGATTTAGCAAACAAAGATGCAGGACATACGGCTCGATGCGAATTTCAGATACACGACAAATAATGCGGTATTTGGGACATACTAAAAAAATTCTCTCTTGTGTGTCTGAGATTCACATCGAACTGGGGCCCTACAGGTTACCGGGTGACTCTCACGCTATTGCTTCTGTCCCCCTGCAGAAACCATACCCAGACATTAGTGACAGTAGCAACAGAGAAGTCGACATTTCAAAAGCGTATTTTGCAAAGATGGAGCGTGGTGGATGGCGTGGTTACCGAGTCCGTGATTGGACCAGTGGCCCTCGCTTGGGGGTGGTTTTTCCCCCCTGGGGACATCAGGGGGGCGGCGCTGCTGCCGGGCTCCCCACGGGGCACAGGACGGCCCCGCGGCAAAGAGCGTGCAGTCCAGAGTGCCTCGGTGCCGGGCCGAGGAATCCTGCCCCGGGCTGTTGAGGAAAGCGGACACGAGCCACTCGCGTCCCAGCCTCCGTATGAGGCCCCTCGCTCTTCTGGGCCTCCGTTTTCTCGACTGCCAGTTGTCCCGCATCAACGGAAACAGAAGGGGGACGAGCGAGCCCTCGTCCCCCGCTCGGCCCATGCTGGGTCCTGGTACGGGTGCGGAGCGCGTGCCAGAGCTCACGGTGAGCGTGCACGAGTGTGGGTGGGCGGTGAACCCGGATGGGTGTCCGCGGGTGAGCGTGCGCAGGCGGTGAGCGTGCACGAGTGTGGGCGGGCGGTGAGCGTGCACGAGTGTGGGCCGGCAGTGAGCGTGGATGAGTGTGCGCCGGCGTGAGCCTGGATGAGTGTGAACGGGTGGTGAACACGGATGGGTGTCCGCGGGTGAGCGTGCGCAGGCGGTGAGCGTGCACGAGTGTGGGCGGGCGGTGAACATGCACGGGTGTGCGTGGGCGAGTGTGAGCGGGCGGTGACGGAGCCTCGGCCCGCCCTGCCAGCTGGTCACCCGGCGCTCTTAGCGTCCTGTGCTCCTTTCTGCCAAGAGAGGCCTGACTCCGCCCTCCACGCGGAACAGCGTTGCCCCTCCCCCCACCCCCGCCCGCTGTCCTCCAGCAGCTTATTGGAAAGTCAGCCTAATACCTTGACTTGAGCTTCAACGCAGCAGTGCGTGCTTTGTTGTTGGAACGCAAAGCTGCGGATTCTGTTTTGTTTTTATTTGAAGGTAGACGTGGTACTTCTATAAGCAACCTCGACTCCATGCTCCTGAAAACACTGTAGCTTTCCTGAGTGAAACATATTCCAGTTATTTCAATAATCCTTTTGAAAGCCTAAATAAGGGTGGCTCGTGGTTGTGCTACTGTTCACATGGAAGGAGTGCTTTCCTGGCAGATGGTGTCAAGAGTCACGTTGCGAGTTTACTTCGCGAGTCGGAGTTACCCCTTTTTACTCAAAATGTGCCACTGTGGCTCTGTTTGACAGCTCTGGACGGACGTACACAGAACTTGCTAAACTGCTCTCTTGCCCTCTTTCCTTCGAGGAGTGTATTTTTACATCGTTAATGGACAGGAGTCGCTGGCGGTGCTTGGACCAGCTCTTGTAGGCTTGGAGAGGGTTCTGCATAGCGTTCAGAACCTGCTTCAAAAAAATAACTGGGAAGATCAGAGAAACGACTGTTGAAGGGAACCCCTTTCCTGCTAACTCTTTGTCACAGTTCTGCAGGAAAAAGTAACTTCTATCATTTAACCATTTTTGTTAGTGTTGAGTGAAGGCATTCCACAAAAAACAAATGGGAAGTTCCTCGGATAGATCCAGACCAGTGCATTTAAATCCCATTCAGGCGACAACGGGAGGGTTTCTAGGGCACCACAGCCACGCGGCCGCCCGGCCCCTCACCTTCGTGTTGTTTGCCCCCAGGGCACACACTGTGTTCTCCGTGTCGTGCCTTCCCCTGTAGGATCCAGTTCGTGTCAGATCCTTGTTAGCAGGTGAGATGGCCACAGTGGTTACACTGATTCAGTCGTGGTAGGGAAGGCACAGCCTCAGGGCCCGGCCACTCGCTGCAGGGGCGCGTGGCGCCGTCACCCAGCAGCTCTGGCCGCCCCGCAGCACCGGCCGGCAGGTTCCAGCGGGATGGGACACACACCCTGCGGACCCGGCCGCGTCCTGGCCGCCGCTCGTGGCCCACGGCCCCCGGCCCCCCGGAGGTGGTATGGGGCAGAGAGCAGTGAAGTCCACGAAGTGCACGAAGCAGGTCTCACGTGGATGGATTTCTGTTAGTGCCGAGAAGGGGAAGTAACTGTTCGACCGCCTGCCGAACACACTCCCTGCTGGCCCCACCGCCCCCGGAGCGTAGCCTTGGTGACGTCGTCTCGCCGATGGCCTCAGGGCCGGGGCATGTCATAGCACCTGGGCAAAAGGGCAGTGATGAGAGGTCCTTCTTCATAGAAGAAGGCCACGTCTGAGAACTGACGAGGCTTTGGCCGTATCCGGCTGGTTCCCGGGGCTAACCTAGGACGGGAGACCATCATTCCATTGCCTTCAGAGCTGAGAAAGAAGAATGCATCTTCCTGTTGCCGTGGCTTATCTCAGAGGCCATTCTCCGTCACTCTCAGTGAGCGCCCTGTGTTGGGGAGCGTGACAGAGCAATGAAGAAGCTAACTCCCTGCAAGAGATGTCTCCTCGTGAAATAACGGTGGCCGTATCAGGAGGGGCAGAGCCAAGTTCACGTAGCCTTCGTGGCGCAGACGGCTCGCCTTCTGAGAGGTGCCTCATCCCCTCGGATTCCACCCTCAGAAATTGTCTCTCAGAATGGAAACCTCAGTGGGGATGGGCTGTCTTCGTGAGTTTCACGATTAAATCAGCCTTAACCAATATTCGGGGTGCAGAATGAAAGCTGAAATATCTTGTTATTTTTGTTTTACTTCAGCCATAATCAACTCTAATTTTTCAAGCATATGTTTCCATTTTACTTTATGTTGCAAAGCCTCTGGACGCAGTCCCAAGTCCTAAGTGCTCACCTTAACTGCACCTCGTCGAGGTGGTAAATGGCCTCTTCGCAGCTGACTGCGGTTAGAGACAGCTTCCGGCAGCGGCGGGGATGGGCAAATGACCTCGGCTCCTGCGGGCCTCTATCAGCGGTGGTCCACGTTATTGATAGTAGCGGAGATATTGACAGTCTGTGCTTGGAAGGAAAATAGGAGTTTGATATGACATATTGTGTGTCTCAGCAAGACTCATAAATAATTTTGACAAGTTTTTGTATGCATGGGAAAGTCCTTGATTCAGCCTCCCATAAAAATAAACTTCTATTATGGAATGTATTTGTCAAGTGGCTGCTTGATGGATGGAGCTGCGTTTACCCCTTGGCAGTTCGATGAGTTTTAGATGCACAGCTTACCAGAGAGGATTTACGGGTAGTACAGAAATAATTATTCAGTATGAAATGCATAATTCCTGTACCTGAATTTTCATTTTTTATTATATTTTGTTTCTGTTGCATTTCTGGTCTCTAAAACAAAAGAACTTGCTTTCTGCGACCCCCCCCCCGCCGACCCCCTTGGAGCTATTGTTTGTGGGAGGTTTTATGTTGAACAATCTGATTCCACCCAGACCCTGTCCCAGACTTAGCGGGCATATTTTCATTGAATGGGTAATTTTAGTTTTGTAACTTAAGAGAGATTTACTAAAAACAAAGAAGATAAGCAATCTGCAAAATGTATTTGTATTAATGGGATTGAGCACTTTGGACATAGATGGTCTTATTTTTCCTGAAGTTATCACAGTTCTTTACTTATTTTACTTATTTGATTGCTCATCTACATTTCAGCTCCATAGAACAGAATTTGAACTTCAATTCTTATCTCCTTAAAGTAAACTCTGTCTTTTGTTTCCTCTGAACTATATTTAGAATTGCTTTCCCATCAACCATGCACCCCACCCCATAAGTTAGCCTCCTCGAATAAGTTAGAAGCTTCGGAAAGTGTTAAACTCCCACGAGCGTATGACCTTGTTGGGCTTGTATTACGTGACGTGCTGGATGGTATCTGGGGGGACCAAGCAGACTCTAACTTGGAGATGCATGTTCGGGAAAACCAGAGTGAACAGTGGGTCCGCAGGAATCTTGATTCTCCGTTAGAACCTCGTGCTGACTTTTCATGAGAATTTCCACTTGCTGAATCTCTATTAAGGTGCCGCTTGGGATCCAAATGGGAAGGTGTGGCCAGAGCGGGAGGATAAGCCGGCCAGGCCTGTTTGAGAATGTGGCTCTGAGCTTCTTTGTGTGCTGAGTTCCTGATGCGTGGCTAATGCAGTCCTCTGTGCCTTCTCTCTTACTGCTTGACAGTGGTTTGTTAATCTTACTAGTCTGCAAAATAGCAGCTAATATAGCAGTTTAATAAATTCTGCTCTTACGTTTTATTTCCTTCCTTGTACTTTTTTGTTTGCTCCGATTTTTTTTTTCCTGACTTTTCTTCTCTTTCCTGATGCTTGCCTGATTTCTGTGCTTTATAGGCACCCATGCTACAGGACCTGAATTTCCCTCTAAGTAATGCCTTAGCTGCAACCTCCAAGTTTTACTATTCTAGAATTTCTGAAATCTTTCAGCTCTACATGTTTTCTGATTTCCATTTCCATTTCTTCTTTAAACTCTTAAGCTATTTTAAATTGTTCTTATACTTCCTGATGTTGGTGGGTTTCTAGCTTTTCTACTTGTTACTAGCTTATCACTTAAAGCACTGTAATCAGGAGTGCCTGGGTGGCTCTGTCGGTTAAGCGTCTGACTTCAGCTCAGGTCATGATCTAGTGGTCCGTGAGTTCAAGCCACGCATCAGGCTCTGTGCTGACAGCTCGGAGGCTGGAGCCTGCTTCGGATTCTGTGTTTCCCTCTCTCTCTGCCTCTCTTCCAGTCTATCTCGCTCTCGCTGTAGCTCTCAAGAATAAACAAACATTAAAAATATGTTTTTAAATAAAGCACTGTAGTCAGAAAATGCAGTGTCAAGACCCACAGAATGAAACAGCTGCTGCCTTCAGGGGGCTCTCGGTCACAAGTAGAGAAGAAAATATGTTAGTAGGTGATTACCCTGCAACACAAGAGGTGCTAGAAGGGAAATTGGTATCAGATGCCACAGGGACGCACATAGAGGCTCACTCAGCTCTCCGCAGTTGTGCTGTGGAGTTAGAAGCTAGGTTTGGAAAAGTGTTTTCTAGACGGAGAGGTACATGGTACTCTAGGCAGGAGGAGTAATCCTTGCAGTGCATGGGCTCCAAGTGGGTAACTTTGGTGTGGCTGCTCAAAGACCATATTTATGTTTGGGAGTATCCGGGGGTGAGGCTGCAACATCACACTAGGGACAAATTGTGAGGATCGTTGTGTGTGGTGCCTAGGAGGTTAGACGCGAGTGTCGGATGTTGGGGAGCCCTACGTAGATTTTAATGATGACCTCTTTGCAAGTCGCTGGAAGGATACAGCAAAGATCTGCCGAATACCTGCCATGTTCCAGGTGCTGCCCCCTGCGCTGCAAGCACAGCCCTACACGGAGACAGAAATGGCCACAGGCCTTGCTGTCCAGTGGAGGAGAAGGGCACCGTCACCATCACACACACGACTTTGTTGTCCAGTTCTGAAGATGCTCTGTAGGAAAAGCACCGGGTCCACGGAGGTCGAGAACTGCGGCATAACCCGACGTTAATGGTCGGGGAAGCTTCCTGAGAAAGCGGCCTGTCCACTCATCTTGGAGGAAGAGCCGCCTGATGGCAGGGCCTGCAGAGGGTGGTCTCGGGAGTGCGAGCGTCCTGGTGCACATTCTCAGTTCCTTAAGACGATTTCCTAGCAGGAGGATCCAAGAGCCGTTGATTCCAGAGCGTTGGTACACATTGCCAAGTCGCCCTCCCCTGGACCGCCCCCGCTGCAGGTGCCCGAGAGCGCTGTCTCCCCTCTCACCGTGTGCACACGGCCTTCATTGCCAGCATAGCGGTCTGTCCAGCACATAGCTCTTCGGACTGCTGGTGAGGCTCGCGCTCTTCCGAACGTTCCTTACGCGTGTGTGCCGTTGGCTTTGTGAACTCTTTGTTCGTCTTTTAACTTCAACGATTTATCTTTAAGATAAACATTTAGTGTGATGTATGGCTTCAGTGTCATACCTTTTTATTTCAGGGTTACAGGAGCATTTTGATTACATTCTTTGATTTTTATGGTCTTACTTTTTAAGAATCCAAACCTTTAATCCATTTGGGACATATTTTGGTATAAAGTCTCACCTGAAGATCTAATCTCATTTTCCCCCCAAATGGTTACTTTCCCAATGTATTTGCTGAGTAATCCATGCTTTCCCTCTCTGATTTGAAATGCCACCTTTATCTCATCACTTCCCAGGCGTGTTTTATTTTCTCCAGATTCTTTATTCTGCTTGGTGCACTAACTCTCTTCTCTCGCCTCAGGGACCCGTTCTTTTTCTTACTGCATTGCTCTCGTGCTTTCTTTTAATATTGGATAGGACAGATTCCCTTCATTTCTCTTATTTCATGCATTGTTCAAGAGTATACTTTAAGTAAATTGCCATCTTTGTAATTTTAAAATTTCCTTTATAGAACACTGTTTCTCACCAGTGACTCCAGCTTTTGATCATTCAACCAGTTATTTTCCCTGTATGGTAAATATTTGGTAGCAGTTGTGTCTAGAATTTTTCGATTATTGTACTTATATACCATTTATAAAAGAGCTATTTATTTTTGTCTATTTTTCTTATATCAAGCCACTGAACTGTGTCCTATTAGTGCAGAGCTGATTGTTTTAGACATCATAGGTAGTCCCATATATTGTAATCCGCTGGCAATAAGTGGTAAACAGGGAAATAACCAAACTATAAGTACATAGTTGAGTGAATGAAATAAGCATTCCCCCCCCAGCCCAAATGCGTGCGCCCTGTATATCTCCCTAAGAATACACAGTTGGTAACAGACTTATTTTTAAATGTGAACGCCTCCAGGAGAATTAAACCCGTGTACTCCTTGTTCAGTAACTTGATTCCTAGCTAAGTGTTGCATAACTTGAAATCACTTTTTATGAGGGTGAATTAGGGAAGAGACTAGGAATTTTATGGCGATGGCAAGTAGGAGAATATTTTGTTAAACACTCACTATGGTAGGAACTCTGTTACTCGTCCAATACAACGAACCGTTGTATTCAATAGTAACTCCTGTGAGAGTGTTATCCTTATTCCACAGTAAAGCGAGTCCAGACAGATAGTTTTAAGTAACTTTTTCAGGATTTGAAGTCACGTAGTTTGAGTCCAGAACCGAACTGCTAAGCACTGTGCTGTATTGCCAAGAAAGCAGACGTGTCATAGGGCAGAAGTCGTCCGCGGATTTTGTTTTTCATTTATTGTTTCTGAAATCAGGAATCCCGATAATTTCTTCTAAATCAAGGTCGCCTTTTGCCATCAGTAACGTCTTAGACTTAAAGAGATAAAATGAAAGGTCTTGAGTCCTAAAGGTAGGACTGGTGTAGTAGCAAAAGACAAAAGCACGAGATGGGAGAGTGTTTCTCAGGGGACAGCCCGCAGATTTTGTTGTTTGGCTTGGGGCTGTGGCTCCAGCAATTACCTCCTGAGAGCCACCGTTGGCGATTTGTTCTTCAGGAATGAGGGGAACTACTGACACGTAGCACAGCACAGTCACAGGGATTATGCTGAGCCTGTGAGGCCATACCTAGGGAACGAAGTACTATATCAATCAATTTACGTGAAATTCTAGAGGAGGCGAGACTAATCTGAGGCGAAAGAAAGAAAGAAAGAAAGAAAGAAAGAAAGAAAAAGAAAAATGAGACGGTGGTTGCCTCTGAGTGAGGAGAGGGAGAATGGGAAGGACAGGGAACTTCCTGCAGTGAAAGGTTCGGTTCGGTGACATAGTGACAGAGCATGGGTTACAGCGGGTGTGTCCACTTGTGACAGCGGTCCCGTGAGGATTTGCCCGTTCCCGTGGGTATGAATTTTACTTTAAAAAACTGTGGATAAGAGCGTTGAGTGGAGTTGTGAGGGCGGGAGGAGATGAGGATGTTGACGGTGGCGAGCGGGGGGCGGGCTCGTAAGGGCGTGTTACTGGCTCCGTGTCCGCACCCGGGAGCCTTTACCAGCCAGGACCGGCTCACGGGTCTGCAAGGCCCCGCGCCCCCGGGGGGTCCGGCAGCAGCACCGAGGCTGAGCCATCCCATCCGGCCGCCAGCTCCCCGTGTCTGTGTTTCTGATTCCCACACGGGGGGAGAAGGGAAGGAAGACCGCCTTGGAGCAGGTCTCAAGGCATCTGATGAACTTACTCTGCGAACACAGAGCCCTCAGCGTTTCGTGGAGAAGAGCAGGAGCGCCAGGCCCGGTGCGCACGAGCGGCTCTCGTCCGTGGCGTGGCCGCCGTGCCCGCGTCGGGGGGCAGCCGTCCCCAGAGTCCCCCGGCTGGCGTCCCCGGGCGCCGACGAGCGCCGTCCCGACCAGCGAGTCCGCCAGCTGCCCCGCCCCGGGTGCCGCTGCCGAGGCTTCCGGGCTCTGGCAAGTTCTCCAGCCCCTCCAGCCTCTGCTGCCTGCGGCGCCCTGAGGACTCACACCCCAAGGTGGACGGACTCACCCCTGCCTGGAAGGAAGGCCCTTGCTTTTAGAGGGACCCATGACCTAAAAAGTGAAACAAAATAAAACGATGGGTTTGAGAGGGAAAGCAGGTGACACAGCAGTGAAAAGCCAAACTTCTTATCCAGCTGGAGCCTATAAACTTGACATACGCCCTTTTACCTGAAAACAGCTTATTCTGGAGACATGTGGGAATTTGGATAGTGACCAGTGAGGAAGAGGGACAGTGACTGTGACTGTGACACAAAACTGCAGACCAGAGGTCGCTTTCCCAGGGGGGCAGGGGCCCACACACTTACACTTGGGGTGAAGCGGCCAAAAAGTTTTGTGGGCAATTTACCCCGTCACTGGCAGAAAGACCCTAAATGAAAACGGGACCAGGGACCTCCCGGAGTTTAGACAGGAGCAGCTTGGGCAGGAAGGACACGGATCTGAACCAGGCCCTTGAGAAGGAGCACCCCCAGCGAGGGCCAGCAGTAAGACCCACAGGAAGGCACACTTGGGGGCACGGAAGGTTCGCGTTGGGGTGTTATAGGAGGTGAGATGCGGTGCCCTCGATGAGGCAAGAGCTTTGCCTGCCTGACATTTTTAAGCAGGGAGAGGATGGCAGGAGAGTAAATGTGAGGAACATGATTGATGAAAAGACCTTCTTGGACCTCACTTCCAAATTATTTGAACTAATTAATTAAAAGTTTTAATTCAGGGGCGCCTGTGTGGCTGTCAGTTAAGCGTCCGACTTCAGCCCAGGTCACGATCTCACAGTCTGTGAGTTCAAGCCCCGCGTCGGGCTCTGGGCTGACAGCTCAGAGCCTGGAGCCTGCTTCTGATTCTGTGTCTCCCTCTCTCTCTCTCTCTGCCCCACCCCTGCTTGTGCTCAGTCTCTCTCTTGTGTTTCAAAAATGAATAAACAGGGGCGCCTGGGTGGCTCAGTCGGTTGAGCGTCCGACTTCAGCTCAGGTCACGATCTCGCGGTCCGTGAGTTCGAGCCCTGCGTCGGGCTCTGGGCTGATGGCTCAGAGCCTGGAGCCCGCTTCCGATTCTGTGTCTCCCTCTCTCTCTGCCCCTCCCCCATTCATGCTCTGTCTCTGTCTCAAAAGTAAAATAAACGTTAAAACAAAAATTAAAAAAAAAAGTTATAATTCAAACCCATTTGCTGCCAAACGCCTGGAGCCTTCCTTGCACTTCGTATTCCTTTCTGGCTTACACGTAAGGCAGCCTTCACCTGTCGCTGATGAGTTACACTCGCAAACTGACGTACGAATACATTCAAACGGAGAGCGTGGTGAGTGGAAACCTTGCAGAAACACTGACGCCATCTGAAACCACCTCGTGGCGGTGTTTCTTGGGCTCCTGTAGATGCCCCTGTCATGGCAGCAGCCCAGTTCTGACCGTGGGTTTGCAGAGGGAGAGGGAGAAACACAGGGTGACTTGCAAGGATCCCCGGTTACTCCTCTGCCTGCTCCTGCCGGTGAAATTCGCCGAGAGAGAAGCAGGGACGTGCTTTCCACCGGGCTCCCTGAGACCAGCCAGTTAAAGTGCTGTGTTGGAGGTGTGCCCGGGTGACGTGGCCATGCACACACTTGTGTGGACTTTAGTAGAGCAGAGGAGGTGGACGGCTCACGGCAGAGTCGTGTGCACAACTGACGAAGCCTACGGCGGGGTCCTGTGTCACCAGAGCAATAAATGGGTCACTCTGGGTGGTTTTTCTAGCACCTCAGGGCCTCGTGCCCCTAGAGTTGCAAACTTTGTTCTCGTAATGTTTGCCATATCTTCGTGGCCGGGAATGAGTGTGTTTTGTATCCCAACCGCTTACACGGTGAGATACGGTGAACCCACCATGCTGGCAGTTTCCGTCCCAATGGAGTCGGCACCAGTTGTTTGAATGCTGTGGGTGGATTCCTAATTCCTCCCACGTGGACCCACAAGGAGTGACTCCTGCCACTCTCTTGTTTCCCCTGAGGACGGGGGAGTCCTTTTTGCAGCATACACATCTCTGTGTATTGGAGTGATATACTGGTTTCACACGCCTCCCAGTTATGGGTCTGTCTAAATGGTATTTTCCTTAAGGAGAAGCACCAGTTTGGACAGCAGACAAGTCTTTTGTCTATAACACACCGCTCTTTCATGCTAACAGAGAACAGTCCCTTGCCAGGCACCATCAAATCCTCATAAAAACAGCGGAGAACTTGGGGCGCCCGGGTGGCTCAGTCGGTTGAGCGTAGGCTCAGGTCACGATCTTGGCGGTTTGTGAGTCCGAGCCCGGCGTCGGGCTCTGTGTTGACAGCTCGGGGCCCGGAGCCTGCTTCGGATTCTGTGTCTCCCTCTCTCTCTGCTCCTCCCCTGCTCACACTCTGTCTCTCTCTTAAGAATAAAAATAAAAATTACAAAAACAAAAAACGGAGAACTCGGCATCCCTGAATGGCCCGAAGGAAGCTGTACTTTATCTGTGTCAGGCCGTGAGCAGAGAACCTGACGGGAGCCAAGCACCTAGTACACTGGCGTGAAATTAATGGGTTAAGCCACTCCTGGTGTGTGCTCAGTTTTCATTTTCCTTATTAGGTATTTTTAATTTACCAAATAATTGACTTGTAACAAGTGAAACAGCACCAACACAAATGAAGAAAAAGATCACATCTCACACCCACGAATTATCGTCCACAGCTCCGTATGTACCACACCTTCGTACAGGAACGAGAGCATGTGTCCCTCGTCGCTGTTTATGGAAGGGAAGGGATGTAATACTATACACATGATTCTGTAATTTGCTTTTATCCTTTAGATCGGTAGATAAAGATCAAATTATTCATCTGAGTAAGTGCACAGCATATAGCGGTGTGATATTCACCGTTCATAGTTTATTCACCGTTTCCCTTAGACGTGGACGTTTCTTTGCCTCTGCAGATGGTGCTGTGTTAACTGTCCCTGCACATGAAAAATATCTGTGCTCACAATGATACGAATCCAAGCGGTAGAGGAAAAGAAGATAGTAAGGAAGTATTGATCCATCTCACGATTTTTCCAAAGTCAGAACATACTTGGAAGCAGCACTTAATGCATATTTGTTGAACGAAAGAATAAATCCTGAATTTTTCACCTCCGTATTTTTAAATTATCAAGTAGAGTCCACTTAAATGGCACCATTTCATAAACCGAGTACGTCTTAAACTTGCATTGTAATTCCACTTTAAAAAGGCTTACAAGAAGAAATTATAAATTATGGGGCCAATCTGGTATATTTGTTTGAAATACTTTGTCAATTTTGCCCAGTGACAAATGGACTTTTTGTGTTTGGGAAGGTTTTTTAATAGCTCGGTAAAATTTACATAAACCTTTATTAAGAAGCGTGGGATTTAAATTCATACCATGCCTCAATATTTATTACGTGGTATATGAAAACGCTTTTTTAAACCTCCAGCAAGAAGTTCCCACCTGGCCACTGATACATTTAAATGGTAAAGGAAGTGGCTCTCGTGAACACCTGTGACAGCCGTTCACTGTGACAGTCAGGCTCCCACCTATAGACTGTCCCCGCTACTTCCAGGAATTCTGGCTTTGAGCCCCCACTTCATCCACTTTGTGAGTTAGCCAGGATGAACACCACCACCAGGCTTTCCGACACCGTCAGGACAGACGGGTGGAACTAGCAGGCTCGGGGGGCGGGGCGGGGGGTCCGGTGTGTGAGGGGCTTCAGTGATTTATGATTACTTTAACCCCAACGTGTTTCCCAGTTTTCCTGAGCTTTGTAGAAGACGCATAGCAGTGACTTCAAACAAAAGTTATTTCTTCCAAATTATTGAAACTATGAATTAGGCTAGTAATAATAGAAAGGTTAGCAGCAGCTACTCCCCGTGATCTCCACGGATCATGCATCGTAGTAGAATTTGTTCTAAAAACCTCTGCAGTTGAACAGGGATGAAGGGGAAAAAATCTTAACTTGGTTGTGAATTTGCTGTTTTGCAATTCAGTTTGTTACAGAAATGTTAACCTAATTTCATAATAGAAACGGGGGATATAAATACCTCATTTCATGAGCAGCTTATTTTGTTCATTAAAATAAAACCTGTTTACACTTTAAATACATGCTAGATTCAGGGACTAGCTCCATAGAGAAGTTTCTCTTTTCTTTCTTTCTCTCTCTCTCTCTCTCTCTCTTTTTATTTTTGTCCTCCAAATTGACCCTGTATCTAGCTACAGAAGAGGCCCATTTTTTTCATGGCTCCTAGAAGGTCCGGCCTATGACATCACAACCCTGGACACCACGCACATGATTCTGCAAGGGGAGAAGACCCTGCCTGGGGCCCGTAGTTGGAGACTTTTCCCCCTAATGTTTGCTATATGTATTTAGCCTATAATTGAATACACAGCCATGTTGCTGTGCTGCAGATTGCCTACGTGGGAGTCAGGATGCATAGTTAATGCCTGATTTAAAAAGAAAAATGGATGCAGTGACGTGTGGGCAATTTTAGGAAAGTGTGTTCCGTGTAAATTCAAATAAAGGTTTGGGAGAAACTCGTTTTTCTCTTTCTTCGTGAAGACGTGATGTTTCACAGCAGGAATTGTTGTCGATCCATATTTATTAAGTGATGAGTAGTTGTTTTTTTCCTTTGCACTTTTAATGACAAATTCAAATGGCAGCAGAGAAAAGAATCCCTCCTTACTTTGGAGCACACCCCTTCCTTCCCTCCTTTATCCCTCTCGAATAAAAAGCCCCTAAAAGGCTTTGTCTAAAAGAGAAAAACATGTGGTTTAGTTACCGGAGGAAAGAAAGCCAGCAGAAATGTTCTCTGGATTTCTGCCCGTGAAGCAAGGTGAAAACAGAAGCATTCACATTTAGTGAAATGTGTGCTAATTGGAGGACTGGTAGCGCGGTTTAAGGGAGCATCACGTACTCCCTCCAAGTGCAAAGGCGGGAAGCTGAGTGTGCCGCCCGCCGCCCACTGGCCCTTGCCCTAGTTCTTTGCAGGGCCCCCTGGGGCCCCCGGAAGCTCTGAGGAAACTGTCCCTAAAGCACACATACCCTCTAACAAGAAAGCAAGTGAAGTGTTCTGTGTGCCTTCTATTTTTGCCTGTGTGTTTTCTTGGCTTCTGCCTATTGAACCTACAGATAAATGACATCCAGAACATTACATCGGCCCGTTTAGGCTCGGTGCGTGAGTGTGTGCAGTGCTCTTTCTGTTTAGCTGGAGCTCTTGAGGAAATTTGTTCAGTGCTCGACGTTGCTATTGCCAAAAAGACTTCAGAATGCAGGTCAAATTCTATAGAAGCCTTTATGTTTTCTAAGGAAAAGCCTTGAACTGTGTGTAACTGCTACCAGATGAGGGTACTGTGCGTGTTGGGTGCCCGGTCGCGGCCCAGTTAACACGTAGGCGGGGCGGGGGGGCGGGGGGGGGGGGGCAGAGCAAGCTGAGAAAATCAGTGTGTTCACCTCGTGTCTCCCCTTATTCAGGAATCGAAAGTTTTACGTTTTCTAAAGAAAGTAGGTAAGGCTTTTACTAACTTTGAGATTTAGGGGAATTAAGAAATGACAGTTTTCACGTATCGGTTGAGTACCTGGTCACCGACTTGACTCTTCTGGGGTTGGTGCTCCAGACACAGAATCTCTCAGTGCTTCTTCTGTCCTCAGATGGTCCCTTGTCCTTTTCCCTCCTACTGGCTGACACGAAACACCCCCATTTTCATGTCTTCCAACGGAAGTCGTCTCTGCTACTTTCTTGAAGGTCAAGCCATTTTCTTCTCTCTTTCTTTCTTGTCCTTTTATCTCCCTCCAAGTAACTCCGAGTTTGCTTTTAATAAAGATGCGCACAACTGCACATTCTTAACCAAATCGGGGCTTTCATTTCAGATAAATGATTCCTCTAATCTTGCCACTTACCCTCTTAAGTAGTCAGATTCTTTTTCTTTTGACCATTTTTAAACCATCAACCAAAATAAAATATGTGATAAATGAAGTTTAATGTGTTGAGGGTAAGGGACATGAGTTACTTTGTCACCATTAATCTTTTTCATTGACATTTCAAGTACTTTTACTTGTTTTTTCTTTTTTTTTTAATCCAAGCTGAAAGTAAAACTTAAAGATGATTTATCCCTATTGCTGTTTTTTCTTTCTTTACAACTTGTATGAATCGAACGGGACCGTGCAGACGAACAGGAAGTCAGTTTCGGGGTGTTCTGCTTCAGCAATAATAGCTACTCCACATCAGCGAGTTGGAAATTGCATAGTAACTGAAGAAACAGACCTCCTGTTATCTGGTTTCGAGAATCGAGACGCACGGCGTGTCACACGTTCTACTGTGGAAGTTAATGGCGTCGGAGGAGATTGTCTTAGTGGAAGCACGACACCATAGATTTCCTTCCCCTGTCTACTCTATGCACCCGTAGATTTAGGAGAGAATACCAGAGAATCCCTTTTGCTTTTGCTGTTGTTCAGAATCACGTGCAAGGGATCTAATTTCCAGAATATTTCTGTGTGATCTGAAGACATGTGAAAGAATAGACCTCGAAAGGAAAAACGTAAGGCAATAAGTATTTTGGCCAAAAAAATCACTAAAGAAACGGAGGTAACAGTTATTAGTAATTCAGTTAAGTCTGCATCGTGCGTACACTTACCTCAGCAGCCAGGTATCGATGCTTATACTTACTGAATCTAACGCTCATACGCTGTGCGAAAACAAGGTGACGCATAATGAGCAATAAAAAAAAAAAAAACAAAAGAAATATTCCTAGATCTCCCAACTGGCTCTGAGTAAATGAGATGTGCTGCAGTTCAGGGAAAGAAAACAACGTGGAGTTGTCCAAAGAATTATATGAAGATAATGGAGAGTTTATATATATATGTTCTTTATTGATCATTCACAGAACTTCGGGTTTTCTAGCTAGATTGACAGCTGAGTTATTTGCCCATCCCTAGTGACTGACAACAGGTAATGGAAAGGCTTTTACCATGATATAACAGCACAGAATATTTCCTAATTTACGACTGCCGTTCTCATCAAAAGGACCCCAGCAAAAAACACGAGATTTATCACTTCAATTACTGGAATTTCACATTTCGTTTAGGGAGACATGTTTCTGTAATGTGACAGGCTTTACAGATCTTGAACTTCTTCAGACATTGCAGCTATCAGGGTAATCGGAGAGAGAGATAAATGAAAACAGTTGTTATACTTTTATAACTTTTGATGGCGTCTACTGGCAAGAAACGAAACAGACCATCAATGGTGGTCTTGGCTGTGTCCTATGTATTTTCAAAAGCTTTTGTTGTTGTCGTCAGATTAAAAAAAAAAAACAAACAAAAACGAAAGCTTTTAAATATGAAAGTGGAGAGGAACTAGATTTAAACCATTAAAATATTAGAATTTTAAATGGAATTTTTTGGTATTATGATTTTGAGTGGTGCCAGAAAGCCCATACAAGGAAAAATATTACTAGAAGCCATGTATTTATGAACATTAAAATGATGGACGTTTATTCGCTTCAACATACAGAGCAAGAGGTCTGTTCTGTGAGTCAAAACCTTTGTCTTTTCCTGGTTAACCTGCTTGATAGCTAGAATCGTGGTTTTCTCATTTTATTTGGGACTGATTTCTAACTTCTTAAATTTTCTTAAATTAGTTACTTAAAATACCTGGTTGGGGCGCCTGGGTGGCTCAGTCGGTTGAGCGTCCGACTTCGGCTCAGATCGAGATCTCACGGTTCGTGGGTTCGAGCCCCGCATCGGGCTCTGTGCTGACAGCTCGGCGCCTAGAGAGAGCCTGCTTCGGATTCTGTGTCTCCCTCTCTTTCTCTGTCCCTCCCCCGCTTGCATTCTCTCTCTGTCTCTCAAAAATGAATAAACATTAAAAACAATTTTTTTAAATACCTGGTGACAGTTAGGTGTTCTTTTGAACTCAAAGCACTAAGTAGTTTTAACTAATTTCAGTATGAGAATCATCACAATGATCACTACTACCTCCGTTGTTAACGTTACTTCTGCTGTGATAGGACGGAGGAGAGGGTACGTTTCTGATGCAGGACATCACTGCATTGGTGCCATACTGAACCCTGTGAACTGCCCTGACTCCGATGCTGTTTGGAATGATAGCTGTTATGTGGCAGTGAGGTTTAATGGCACGGTAAAATTAATAATGTGCTGTATTAATCTCCAACCTGTCCCACCAAAGATACGGAGTTTAAGATAAGGATATTGGTTCAACCAAATCGGTTATAATTTTCATCCTGCGAGTTTTCCCTTGGTCTCGTTATGATCAGATCACGTTTTTGTCTTCTGTGTCTGATTCTCTGCCCTAGAATGACGTTACCTTTCTTTCACCCTTGCCTCGGTGCGTATTTCTTTTCCGCTCGGAACGCTTCGTCTCTTAGTGCTCCGCTCCAGCCACACTGGCTTCCTTGCTCTTTCTCAGACATGACAAGCGTGCTCTGCCCTCAGGGCCTTTGCGCTTACTATTCCTCCCGTACACAGCCATGTGGCTGCCCCTTCTACTTTCAGTCTTTGCTAATGTCACCTTTTCATCCAGGCCTTCTCTGAATGCCGTATTTAAAACCGCAGCCTTCCCTAACCCCACCATCCCCACACGGTCCACATGATGCCATTCCTGCAGGTGCCGAATCAGAGATTGCTGCACAATGCTTCATCAGATCTGTATTTTGGCTATCAGTAAATGCTCGTGGCTCATCTTCAGACATATCTGAAATCATCTGAAACACTTGTTGTTTTACTTATTTAATTTGCGTTATTTTCCTGTCCTAGAGGAGAAGCCTCGTAAGGACAGGGTTATTCACTGCTGCGTCCCCCTTATCCCAGAAAAGCACCTGGCACTTCCTATGTGTTTAACAGTTCAGATGATTAAAGGAACAGAGGAGGATATGGCATTACGAATAATCCAGCAAAAGGTCCACTGAGCGAAGTGTAATTAGACTCAAAGACAATGGTGTAAATACAGTTGAGGTGGGAGCATTTGACCCGTAGCAGTCCATGGTAAATCGAGAAGCAGAAAAATCAAGTGTAGCATTTGAACAATGTAATTAATAAGATGAGGTTAACAAACATATTTAACTTGGCATCATTAAACACAGCATTGACTTTATGATCAAGGTTCCGTGGAAAATGTATGGAACTTGTAATTAGCTTTGAAGGAAATTTTAGTAAATTTAAAAAACCAGGAATTACCAAGTCATACTCTTACTGCAATATGATAAAAATAGAAGTTTAAGCGGAAAAAAGTAACAATCACCTGTAAATATTAAAATACTTTACTATATAACAGGGAAAAAACAAGTAAGTCAAGAATATAGTGGCAGACTATTTGAAAAGGAATAAAAAATAGAACGTCAGAACCTGTAGAAGCTGACTGAAGCTGAACTCAGAAACGCACTCTTAAATGCTTTCATAAATGTTTTTGTTTCTTCATTGAATTCATTCATTTGTTGAATTTCATTCAAAACGAATTTCATTATTATTTCATTCATTTCATTTCCTTCATTCAGAAAGGTGTAAATGTAAACTGAATTATTTAGAACAATCCAAAGATTTCATTACAGAAAAGGAGTAATAAAATAATTCAGTAAAAGCAGTAATCAGTGACCTAACAAAGCAGAAAAATGGAAATTAATAAATTCAGGATCTCTCAGATAGAAATGAGGCAAACCTGGAAAATCAAGAAAAAAATTCCAAATGAAAAATTTGTTACAACAATTGATTAAAAGAGGAGAGTAATTTAAAGAAAATAAGCTGTATAATAACGTAAGGTTGACAGGGTTTGAAAATGTCAACAAATGTACAAAAATAAATAGAGACCTGTTTCTCTTTCTTTCTTTCTTTCTTTTCTTTCTTTTTTTTTTTTTTTTTTTTTTTTTTTTTTGTGTTCTAGAAAGTTTTATGACATAGGAATTGCAGGTTTTGCAACTTTGAAAACTTTAAATTTTTTGAGCCTCTGGTCTTCTACAAAACACTCCTATATAATAATTCTTACATGCCCTCCATGCCTTGTCACTTCCCAGTCTCGGAAACCTCCCAGAATAGAGACCTAAGGTCTTCAATAAAACGTAGCAAATACAATAATCTATTCACATACACTTAAAAATCTGTAGCATATTAGATAATCCCTCAATGACATCAGTAGGTTAAATTCAAAAGTCAAGTGATTATCTTGATGAAAGGATAAAGGATACAAGAGACATTTGATATAAAACCATTTTCTAATGAGAAAAAAATGAATGAAGGCAATAGATGGTGGGGTTTTTTTTGTTTTTTTTTTTTAACATTTATTTATTTTTGAGACAGAGAGAGACAGAGCATGAGCAGGGGAGGGTCAGAGAGAGAGGGAGACACAGAATCTGAAACAGGCTCCAGGCTCTGAGCTGTCAGCACAGAGCCCGACGCGGGGCTCGAACTCACGGACCGTGAGATCATGACCTGAGCCGAAGTCAGCCGCTTAACCGACTGAGCCACCCAGGCGCCCCATAGATGGTGTTTTTATATTTTCTTTATCCAATAAAAAAAATGTGAGGCAGCTTATACAAAATGCATAAACACTACACAGCACATAGAATAAAATCCAGTACTATATCATAAAGGTAAGATTTTTGGAAAGTTAAGGGACATGGCCAGTGATGAGAAACTGACTGCCTGTACTTAGGGCTGACCAACAGGGTCACTCAGAAGTGCATCATGTAGAACCTTCCCCTCAAAATCAAGATCGAAACAAGATTGCATGTGACCACCACTGTTATTTTAAATAGCTCTGGCAGTTCTGGTTAATAAAAAATAAAATTAGGGACGCCTGGGTGGCTCAGTCAGTTGACCATCTGACTTGGGCTCAGGTCATGTCTCACAGTTTGTGGGTTTGAGCCCTGCATCGGGCTCTGTGCTGACAGCTCGGAGCCAGGAGCCCGCTTCGGATTCTGTGTGTCTCTCTCTGTCTCTCTGCCCCTCCCCTGTTCATTCTCTCTCTCTCTCTCTCTCTCTCTCTCTCTCTCTCTCAAATAAACATTAAAAAAAATTAAAACAGTAACATTAAAAATGAAATTAAAACTAAAGTAGGTATAGAAAGAGGAGAGTTATTATTTTGCTCATAAATTGTTCTACGCCTAGAAAGTTTTGTGAGAAATTTTGAAAGTATGAAATTTTGTTTGTTTTTTTATTTATGTTTAATGTTTATTTTTGAGAAAGAGTGTAAGTGGGGGAGGGGCAGAGAGAGTGAGACAGAATCTGAAGCAGACTCTAGGCTCAGAGCTGTCAGCACAGAGCCCGATGCGGGGCTGGAACCCACAAACTGTGAGATCATGACCTGAGCCGATGTCAGATGCTCAACTGACTGAACCACCCAGGTGCCCCTAAAACTGAAATTAATAGCTCAGTAAAATGGCTGAATACAAGATTAGCATACAAAAATGAAGGACCTTCCTATATTTTGGCTATAACCAGGTGTGGAGACATAATCCATTTATAATTCTAACAACAACAACAAAAAAGAACACTATGACCATTTTAAAAGGTTAATTTCTATATTTGAAAAACAGTTTTGATTGATAAGAAGCTGAATTAGCAAAATGTTTAATATTTTCCCAATGGGAACACAAGAGTTCTTCTTCCTAGTCTTACTTGTACTTGTAGTTCCAATAAACCCTGAGCAGAAAAACTAAAGTTATAAGATTTGCACCCAGAGTTATAGTAATTAAAACAGTGTGCCATGGATGGAGGATGGCAGTGTGACTGTCATTACTGAGTGTTCCCTGTGTCCCAGACACTGATCTCAGAGGTGGCATATTGTACATGTGATCCTTGTACCGGCCACAGGAAGTAGATATCATCTCCTTTCAAGATGAGAAAACTGAGCCTCGTCTAAGATTTACTAAATGACAAAACCATGATTCAAAGTGAAATACATCTGATATCAAAGCTCTAATAAAGTGTAACAAAGCAAGAGATCAAATAAATGAATCAACAGCAGTCTATTATGTGTAATCAATTATATATGTATGTGTATGTATACGTTCTTAACGGGGACTCACAAATCAATGTAGAAGGGGTATACTATTTAATATTTAATAAATTGTGTGAGGCTCAGGATAGCAAATAATCGATTTTATAGAGTATTATGGGACACAGTTCACAAAGATAAATGTTAATTCACTGAAGAGTTAAATATAAAATAAAGTATAAAAATTTACAGAAATAGAATTGAACAATTATCAAAATCCTGATGAGGAAACGTCCCCGAATTTTAACCAATAGAAGAAACAACAAAGGAGCAGATTGATAGATTTAGCTATATGATAAGCTAACTTTTGTATGTCCAAAGTTCCCAGAATAAAAAGGGAAGCAGAAGACTGAGAGGGGCACCTGGGGGGCTCAGTCTGTTGAGCATCTGACTCTTGATTTCAGCTCACACCATGATCTGAGGGTTCTTGGGATCAAGCCCGGTGTTGGGCATCATACTGGAGGCGTGGAGCCTGCTTGGGACTCTCTCTCCTCTCTCTGCCCCTCCCCTTGCTCACGTGCTGTCCCTTTCTCTCTCTCAAAATAAATATAAAAAAAAAGAGGATTGAGAAAATATCGGGGCGCCTGGGTGGCTCAGTCAGTTGAGCAGCCAACTTCGGCTCAGGTCATGATCTCATGGTTCGTGGGTTCAAGCCCCACATCAATCTCTGTGCTGACAGCTCAGAGCCTAGAGGCTGCTTTGGGTTCTATGTTTCCCTCTCTCTCTGCCCCTCTCCCACTAATACTCTGTCTGTCTCTCTCTCTCTCTCTCTCTCTCTCTCTCTGTCTGTCAAAATAAATAAACATTAAAAAAAAATTTTTAATGAGAAAATACCTTTCATCAAATAACGCATTAACGTTTTATATTTTTTTATATAAAGAGGTCATGCAAATCAACAGGAAAAACACTGCAAACAGTAAATAGGTAGGTAAAAAAGACGACAGATCAATCGTAAAACAGAAAATACAACTTATAAAGAAACATCTGGAGAGGTGTTCATCATCCTAGTAATTAAACAAATGCAAAGTTCATTTTCAAAAGAAAACAGCGATTGTATACTTTTTAGCACACTAACAAAAGAGAAACACGAGGACTTTGATGTAATGTGCATCTGCTGTGGATAATAGTTTTAATTGGCTTTGACTTTTTGGGAAATAACTTGACAATATGAAACATGTACCTCAAATTTTCTCATCCTTTGATGTAAGAAAGAGAGAGGGGGTGAAAAAGAAAAATACTTCCCCAGTGCTATTTATAAAAAGCAGCTTGAATGTCATGGGTTGGGAGAAGGATGCGTAAACCCCCCGCAGTAACTTTGGATAGCGTTCAGGCATCGTCAAGGGCACGCAGGGTGGTCTGGAGTACTGCTCCCTGGTCAGGCGGACCAGGGTTGAAGTTCTGCAAATGTCAGTCGGTAGCTAGGTGGCCTGGGGCAGCAGCCTCTCCTCTAGACTTGAATTGACTCCTCCGTCAGACGGGGGTAATACTGGAATGTACTGCCTCTCAGAGTTTATGGGTAACATAGTGCATGTAAAAGTTACCACGTGGCATGCATCATGTAATAAGCCTTGAGTTATTAACTGTTAGTTTGCTATCATTAATTATTATAATTAATGGATACTAATTAATTATTATGACCAACTGATATGAATTTCACTTTTAATTATAATTAATATTATATAATTAATAATGTATCATATAGAAGTAGAATGAATAATTCATAGTAGCAAATTTTAACAACCCCTCATCTAATTGAGGGAATAAAGCAGCCAAGTAAAGCGGCTGAATTCTCGGGGTTCAGCTCCTCGGAGCCACCTCTGATTTGAGCTGCTGGCAGCCGACCGCTTGCTCCTGGCCTTCACCTCCTACCTCCCAGAACAACCCGAGGTCGACTTTCTTAGGTTAATATCACTTCTAGTTTGAGAACTTTCTGGGAGGAGGAAGGTTGCAAGGTGCTAAGGCTGTGGAGTCCTAGTTGTGAAATGTCAGGCCCTCTGGCTATCAGAGCACCTGCTAGAATGCAAGCATTGCTGGTGTAGAGTAATTTATCTCCTTCTCCGGGTGGAATAGAACTGACTTTCAAATGGAAACTCTGTATTGGGTTACCTCTGGTAGCTCATTTTATGTACTACCGTTAACAGTTGGAATAGTTCGAAATTAGCTATCGTATGTAAGACACTAGTCGTTTTGTTGTTGTTGTTGCCTGCTCTTGGTCAGTCCGCAGCAGACCCTCCGTCTGGAAAGCACTGTGCCAAATTATTGTTTTGTTTTGTTTCAGAGGTCTGATTGCGGGGAAGGAAATAAAAGAAATGGCGGGGGCGGGGGGGGGGGGGGCAGGAATCTCAGACCTTCCCTCAAAATTCCTCATCTAACCTGGAAGCAAAGACTGTTGCCCAAGTGCAGTTTGTTCTGTAACAGAAGGTGTGAATTCGTGATTAAGTTTGAAAATAAAGTTTTGTTTGTGGGCTCGCGTGAGAATCCTTACCTTAAAGAAGTTAAGCCATGTGGAGGGTTTTTTTGTTTAGAATGCGTCTTCAAGAGCTCCTATTTGCGTGTCTGAAAAGAATCTAAAACTGGGCCTCTGGTTTTAGGTGTGTATTTGGAGCTCTGCGCAGGTAGGGCCGGGAGAGGTAGCGTCGCAGAAGAACTCAGTTAGGGCTGATTGACTTACTTGTACATAAAGTCCCTCTATCATCTGTGTCTTTTGCTTAACCCATCCTGTACTTCTATCACGTAACCATACCGCACGGAAAACGTACGTAGAGGACACGGAAAGAAACATACTTAGCGTTTCTGTGTTCAGCCAGGGCTGTGAAATAATGCAGCGTGGGATTCCAAGATGCTGTCTCCAAGCGAGCCAGCACTTACGTGACCCGTCGTTAACCACGTTCGTTCTCCAACGTGCCATCTTCGTCCCATTTTACTTTTTATTAAACAGTCAATCGAGTGATTCTGAAAATTTCGTTTAAAGGGCGATAAATTTAAAATTCCATGTAAATGGTGTCTATTTTTAAAGGAATTATCTCAAAATAATTTCATCTCATAGGCATGCACTGTGGCAGATGTTTGCAAATCTTGGTTTAAAACTGATTGAAATATTTTAAGAAAACTGAAATAATGTCAGTGGTAAAATTTATTTTACCAAGTGCAGATGTAAGACATCAAGTTCTCAGACTGATGGCAGAATTAACAAAAAACACCATCTGGTTCAATAATTATCTGAAAATACCCATATTCTTGGATTTGTTTAATACCATTTAGTTCCCAGCTTTATTTTATCTGGGTTTGCACACCAACCAGACTAGGTTGTACAAAACGGAGACTATTTCCATCTGATCATTTTAAAAAATGTGTGTTTGCATGAATAATGAATCTTTGAATTGTTACTAAACAAGCAAATTATTTGCGTATGTGTCACATTGGTTATCAAGTTTGCACATGTGACAGCTTCAACAGCCGTCACGTAAAATGCATAGAGCTTGTAACCATATGTTTTTGCTTGACAAAAAGCTAAAACTCAAGATCAATTTTCAATATGGAATGCACAAATTAACACTTTAAAATGCACCACAATATGTACAGCTTGGCAAAATTTGCAGAAATAGCACGTTTCTAGATATTAACTGATATCTTTGGATTCGACCTTAAGGTATTCAATCATTTTGATTAAAAGACTGATTTCTCATAAAACCACAGTCTGTTGGAGGCGCAAAGCCAATGACATTTGAGCATTCATATATTTTCATAAACTTTGAACAATGTCAGTGAGACACCTCTTCAATCTTGGCCACACAACAGCAGGGTATTCAATCTTTCTTTAGCTTAAGACAGAAAATTTGAATATCAGCACAGGGTTATAAATGTGGCAGTTCACATGGTGTGCTCTATGTTGACTTTTAAGGAGCAGATCTGTGCAATGTAGGGAACATTTCACTTTGCACTCTTGACCACCATTTCCCTCTCCCTTCCCAACCTCTCCCCGCCACTCCTCCCCCAGAGGCATTTGGGGAAAAGGGTTTATGTTCTGGTTTTGTAAAACAGTTCCTCTGAAGATTTTCTCGGGGGGGGGGGGGGGCCGTGCGGGGGAGAGAGGGGCACTGAGCTCTTAAAAATGGCTTCTCCTGATACCGAATCCTACTTGTGATCATCGAAGCACACCAGTGATACGGATGCCCCAATATTCCTTCAGCAACTTTTCCAGCTTTTGAACATAATAATTAGTCATTATGCTGCCAAGTCTACCTGTTCCCCTTTGGCCTCCTAAATGAGGTCTTAGCGAAAATTGGATGTTGTTCAAATACTTCCTGTTTTAATTGTGTTGTTCGGTGCAGAGTGATTATGCTGTATGGCGGGTGGGATGCGGAAGGGTTCGGTTTGTTGTAAATAACCTAGTGTTAAGTGTATTAACATCCACCACAGATAACACGTCTGTCTCTTCAGAGTGTTGTCTCGCAAGCAGCTTGGGCAAAACCAGATGAGCCGTGAGGGGAAGATGAGCAGTTCTGTCTTGCCCAAACAGAAAAGGCGACAACGTTCTGTTAAGGAAGGAGACGAGGAAGGCACATTTTCATATGTTGTATTACATGACAGATGTCTTTTTTTTTTTTTTTTTTACGTAAAGTCCCTTTAATCTTGCTAAATCTTCACATTCGGCATCTCCCTAAATATTGGATGAAAAGCATTGTTAGTGCTCTTACACAGACGATGTTGGAACATGGAAGTCCGTGTCGACGGCCGTGATCCCACAGAATTACCGCGTTGTAACTAGATCTCCCGAGTCACCGCTGGTAGTCCAAGTTTTTGCGTTTCTGATCATCCACACGTAGCCCGCCCCTCTAAGGAAGAACAAACGCAAGTCTTACACTGGTGAAGGTAGGATCCGTTCCTCGTGCCCTCGCAGGAGAGACGGTTACGCACTGTGACCATCGTTTCAGTAAAATTCGCTGCCTGAAACAAAGGCACAACCTGAGCGAATCTGCAGCTCTTCCAGGCTGGCACGGCTCGATTGCGTAACTCCCCGATGGAAGACACTTCAGAGATCCGCGGCTCTGGCAAACCGATTCAAAATGCAGTTCGAGAGGCGGTGGTGTTGACCCGGCCCCCGTGTCTCACACGTAACCGCGGCGTCTGCTGATCTTACACGCGTGGCCACACATACACCTCCGGCAGGGGCGTTGAGCGTGGGTCAGAGTTGTGTGCCTCAGTGGGTGACTGCTTCCAGTGCTCACGGGCAGCCCTGGCTAAGCAGGGTCGTGTCACTTCGGTCATTAATCACAGACACCCGTCGAGCATCTCCTGGGCGCCAGGCACCGTGCTGTGTGCGCGGCCACGTCAGCCGACTCTGTTGTCCCTGCCCTCCGGGAGCGTGCGTTCCGGATCTAAAGAGGCATAAAGTGACTGCAGGTTGTGACAGATGCCCCAAGTGGAAGAAAAGAGCAGGGGCCCCGCGGCGGAGAGTCGCGATGCTCGACTGGGAACGGGGGCTGCGTGGACCTTCCTCAGGGAAGATGTCTCGGGGAGAAGCAGCCGGCTGCTCAAGGAGGCGAGGGCTCCGACACCTTCCAGGCCTTCTGAGGGAGAGACCAATGTGGCTGCGTGTGGCAAGGGACAAGGCACACAGCTTGTGAGGAGGCCAGCTATGCCAAGGAAGAGCTATGGACTCTTATCGGGGGAGCTCCAGGATCAAGTTCCAGTTCAAGAATCCTCTGTCCTTCGTGGAGGGAGGACGGAGGGACCAGGGGCAGAAGTAGGGACTTGCTAGGAGAGCGGCGGTGTGCAGGCGGTAGTCGTGGAGACCGTGGAGACGGGGCTGGCGGACTTGCGGTCCGTTGCAGGCGGGTGTGGGGCAGGACCACGGGTTGAGGGGGACCTTCAGGTTCCGGCGGGAGCCAGACCAGCACAGTTCCCTGATCTGCAGCGGACGGCAGCCTTAGGAGGAGGTCACCTCGGGATGGGGTGTGAGGGACAAGAAGCCGGCCGCCGGTGGGACTCTGGGGCCCCGTGAGGTTTGAGGTCAGCAGGGCCAGGGAGCCAGCCCTGGAGGCCAAGGAACGATCAGTGGACAGGAGGACAACAGGAAAACAGTGGGAGAGAGGCATAGCTGTGTCCAGGGCTTAGGAGGTTTAGACGAAGAGGGTCCTTTGCGTGGCTCGTCTTGGGCCAGCGTTCACACCCCTGTCCGGTGGAACCTTAACAGGACGCCTGCTCGGTTCTGGAGGCCGGGAGTCCGAGATCAGAGGACCCGCAGGCCCGTCTGCCCCGAGGCTCCTGTCCGTGGCTTGCAGATCTGTGTCCTCACATGGGCCTCCCCACCCTTTCTTACAAGGACACGAGGCACATCGGATTAGCCCCCCTTCCCAGCAACCTCATTTTACCTTAATAACCTCTTCACAGGCCCCGTCTCCAAACGCAGTCGTGTTGTGAGGGCCTGGGGACCGGGATTCCCGCCCAAAAGGGGCCGCAAATGCTTACTTTTAACAGATGCCCCCCAATGACTGACGCCATTGGGCCTGGAACCCCACTTTCCGAACTCTGAGGTACAGTTTCCGCAGGATCCCGGGCCCTGCAGAGACGGAGACCAGAGGGCGAGCGGTCCCCGCCCTCAGGGGCCGGGATTCCTACGGGAGCAAGATGGAAACTCCGAAAACGCCTTTGAGAATTTGCGCTCAGGTGTCAGATGTGCCCGGCGGCAGGTCACGGGTGCGTCCGGGAGCGCCCGGGGAGCCTGCTGCCCGCGGCCGCCCCGGCTACACGGCGCTCTCCCGGCGGGCCGCCGGTGTTGCTCGAATCGCCCAAAACGTGTACCGGCAAACCGGCGCCTCCGTCAGCACAGCGTGCGTGCGGCTGCTCCCGGCGCCCTGGTCGTGGCCGCCGATGAGCTCGCACAGGCGGGGCCCGGGGCGGCCGGAGGACGGGTGTCGCTCCCGCCCCGCTCTGGTTGCTCTCACGGGCCCGCGTGCGCGCAGAGATACCGTCGTGGAAGTGGTGTCCTTCCGAGGCGAAAGGGTGGAAGTCTCGTTCCCTCTCCCGCGCTACTCGCCATCAGGGCCTGGCCCACGCGGCTTCTTTTGAAATGAGCCCCGGCGCAGGGGCAGGGCCGTGTCCCGTTTGGCGGCGCGGAAGGAAGGCGAGAGCTCTGGATACCTGTACGGTCACCAACCACCCCCCACCCCCTCCCCCACCCCCCTCCCCCTCCCTCCACAGAGGAATTGCGGGGAGGCTGGGAGCACGTGTGGCGCCGAGGGGCTGTCCCTTCCCACGGCCGGATGGCATGCTGGCCCGAGAGTGGACGCTACAGTGCCTGCCGCCCCGCCCCCGCCCGGGTCGTGTGTGCTCGCGTGTGCGGGGACTTCACGTCTTCGGCAGCCCCGCGCTCCGTGCGGTGCTCGCCTGGCCCCGAGTGGGGTTTCCCGCCCGTTGCCGGGATGTGTCGCGCTCTGGTGCGACCTGTTGTCAACGAGCCTGCGTGCGGTGACGAAACACTTCAGAATATCGAAGAGCTGTAATTGCAGTAATAAAAAAGAACTTCAAACGCAAAGAACACGACGAAGCATGAAAGTTACAGAGGGATTCCTACCAAAAAGGCTTAAGAAACGGGGTCACGTGTGTGATGTGCGTCACGAGGGTAAAATTTAAAAATACACGTGAGAGAAATGAATAAATAAATAACAAAAATAGAAGTGGTTGTAAGAACCATAGTGTTAAGTGTAAATAAATGGCAACAATAAATTATTGAGAACATTCCTAAGAATAGACCTATCAGATTAAAGGTTATTAAAAAAACCAAGTAGTTCTGGGAGAAAAGTTACTTCTGAAAATCACATGATCTTTTGGAGGTTGGTCATAGACTTAGAAGAAAAATGGTCTGAACGTGATTACACCAAGTTCGTGAGTATACCCGAACTGTGAATTTTCAAGCTGGAAATTTAAAAATTTTGCTCATGAACTTCATTGGATTTAATAGCTGCCAGCAACAACAATCAGACCTATACATTACATTTCACTTCTATAGGTGGGAAGGTATTATACATTATTATCTTATATTGTTATCTAAAGAATTGAGATTATATCTCCACAAATCACATTGTGGATTAAATTAAGGCTTTCACAGGCTCTGTCTGAAATATAATTGGGAATTATCTGCATAATTTGGATTGCTTTCAAAATGTGAACTACTGGAAATATGAATTGTTAGCCTGGCATTTAGAATATGTGCCAGATTTCTCTGATTCTAATTCTGTAGCCTGATGAGAAAGTGAAAGGAAATGCTTTAGAAATACATTCGACCCAGCCAGCACACTCTCTTTTATGTATTCTTTTGGCCGGGATGGCTAGGTGGTCTGAAAATACAGTGGAGGGGGTGGGAGCCTGCCTCAGGCTGGAAGCTCACCTGGGAGTGGCCACCACCCGGGAGGGGGAGTGACTTCTAGAAGCATCCTTGTAAGGGAGCCAGGGAGGGAGGGTGGGCGCTCTGAGAAGGCCCTGTGGGCAGTCGGAGAGCTGCCTGCTTGGCCCCAGGCTCTGCTCTGTGACCCCTGTGCACCCCCCCCCCATCACCCCCCCCCCCCCCCCCCCCGCATCCCCGAGCAGGAGAGCTCGGCAACCTGGCAAGACTCTCGGCCACAGTGACTTGCCTTCTCTTTAGCAATCTGCCATCATTAACAAACACTCATTAAGTCAAGGTCAGTTTAACCTTCTAGAATCACAGGTTTGCTGACCTGAAAGCTGTCACTCCCTCTTACAAATGGCAGTTCACGCACCTGCAAGGCCCGGTGCACATGTTACGACAACACAGACCGCAGGTCTCGTGTATCACCTGTTAAGGGCCAAGTTGAAGCGACTGATAAAGGAAGTTCAAACTTTCTGTGGTGTTGAATAGGGTAACGGTCATCATTTTAAAAAATAGCTTTAAGTGCTGGGAAAACAGTTCTTAAAGTTAATAATGCAGTGAAGCAATAAAATCAGTGGATGTCAATAATATTTATTTTGTCTTCTTAAATTTTTGCATAAATTAATCTGACAGTGGTTCTGCGCATTATCTCTTTCCTTACCTCTTTCTCATAAGAGAGAAAATAGATCAAATTTTTTTAAAAAAGGACATTGACAGTCTTTAGAGTGTAGAGAAAATTGATCAAAATATTAATTAGACTTTTGTTTTGCTAGTTTGCATCAGACAGATGGAGCTCTGATCTCTAACAGCATCATGACTCACGAAGCCGCGTGTGTACTAAAATGCCATTATTAACACAACAGTAGTTTTCAGCAGTTGGTAATTATTGGCATAATTAAACATTTATCAAGAAACGAGTATTTATCATTCATTAAACTTTCATTAAAAATCCATCTTAGCACAGGCTAGATTAGCCAGTGATTTTCAATGATAACTTCTTAACTTCTGGCAGGAATATAGAACATTTTCAGAATAACCAGAGTTGTACACAAGGTAACGTTCCAAGAATTGCGAGCAATTACAGGATTTCAGATTCATTTTGTATTAAGTGTTTTTTAAGACTTGGACCCAGAGTGAGAAGGTACTTGGCAATATTCTTTAGGGTTTACAGCATTTGGCACTTTTCAGCAGCCTATCTAGCAAAACATGTTACCCTTGGCAAAGAAAAGTTACTGGTGGGCAAGCTCTGTAATGCTATTTACATAATTTAAATTCCCCCAAACATGGAGTGTTTACATATTTTAGGACATGAAAGTTTCTATTATAAATGGAAGCCGGCAGAGAAGCAGACACCAGCAGGACACACGCTAGTGCCTGGGCCTTGCAAGTGTGCGGCACGCTGACGGGTCGTCTTCCAGTTCACGGGCCACTTTCCAGGTCTCCGAAAGGCTGCCGTGTCACTCAAGGGCTTTATCACATAACACACGTCACTTTGGGTGCAAGCTGTGGTTGGGGGTTACGTTCACATCGATTGCCTCATTTAAATAACACACTTACTTCCCAGAATTGGCAATTAGGACCTAATGGTAGGGGATTTGCTGTGTAGAGAATTGCGTCTGCTGGCCGCGCTCAACTCCCTTTATTCTGCTTGTTCTGGTGGTCTTTCCTGGTTAACTGTATTCTGCCGTCAACTCTCCCGCTCTGATTCTCCACGGAACCGCCTGATGTTACCAAGCCTTCGTTCTGTAGCAGAAGTCGAAATCTTATCACGTGGCAACTTTTGCTTTCCAACCTTGTGTAACTTTTGCTTTCCAACCTTGTGTCCTCGTGGCATTAAGATGGGCTTGGACGCCCCGGCCTGTGGTTTACGCAGTCACACTTTACCCCAGACGCTAACTGGAAGGCTTCGTACACATTTACATGCTGGGTGCCCTCGCCGAGGACACACGGAAAAAAAAAAAAAAAATGGTATTATGTAACTAAGGCTGCCCAGAAAGCATCTTCACATGTATGTTAGTGCTTCAAATCTCATTCGATATTCAGCAACTTTGTTTTTGTTTTCTCTTGGGCAAAAAATTTACTGTATCAGTGCTTTTGTGTCACAAGAATGAATTGAATTTGTACCCTTTAGTGCAAACAACAATAGACAGAGTGGTAACCTAGTGGAAAACAAATAGACACCCCGTCCCTTTTGGGGATTCAGAGAGGTTCAGAAAGATGAAGCTGACGGTGGAGAGGTGGCAGATAAAAAGAGGCCAAAGCAGGAGAGGATCCGGCGGCCATTTATTACCGTGCCATGTTCATGGTGTTTGCTGAACCAAGGTGAAGAGTAATGATTCAGACAAATGACGTTAATCATAATAGCTGGCCCTTTGGCAAAAATGGAATGCCTAGCATTGCAGCAGGAGACCTAATCAGATTCTCCAAAACTTGCTTCGGAAGGAGAGAATTTTCTGTCGATGGCGTCCCACGGGATACATCATCTTTAAAAGAAACGGTGATAAGAAATTGCCCCTTCTTCCCTTCTCCTTTCCCTGACCCCCTTACAGATAATCACGTTAAACTCGATGATTAATATTTATAGTGAAACTGTATTATTTTTATATCTTCTTCATATTTATCTAATGTGATAAGGTGGCAAAAGCTGTAATGACTAGTCAAGTCATATTTTCCATAATCCTGATAATCAGAGTTTAGCTTTACTCACTTGGAAATGATTTTAAATGGCCTGGTGTATCATGAAACCAAGCAGTGTCACATGCACGCACACACACACACACACACACGCGTCTGTATTCTGCGATTCTGTGCGACAGTGTAGAGAGGTCTGTTCAGGAGTAGACTGTGTCAAGTGTATTCTGAATGCATTTGGTGAATATCTACTCAAAGAGGGCACTTACTGTCTTCCTTGATCTTTAACGCATGTTAAAAGCTAGCAAAATAATTTTACATGTCTTTGCCCTGTGTTAGATCTGTATAGGTTTCTTAAAAATCAGCCTTACCAGTAGAATAGATCTGTTATTTTTTATAGATGCAATTTCATTAACAACAAAACCAAAATTCATTTAGTCCTAAATACTTTCCGATTTATCAATTAGGTACATTTGTCATCACTTCCTCACACATACTTTGGCACCAAGATACTTGGAGCTTAATGCTATTGTGTAGAAGGGAAAACAATTTAGAGGCTCAGCTACATATCATCTCTAGGGGAAAATTATGTTGACATGTGGGAGGTTAATGTACACACTTTAGATTCTTTGCTTGATTTGCTGTTTTCTTCTTCATAACTCTAGGTAAACAGTCTGTGCCGCCATTTAATGCACAGGTTAAGTGTAGTTGCGGGCGATTATACATCATTAAAGTAAGTCCCGTTCAGCCGTGGAAGAAAGATGGAAACACTTCACTTGCAGCCGCTTGGGCGTTCCGCGTGTCCTCTTGTGCGGCACCGCGGGAACTCGCTGCCGCAGCCTCCCGCGCGTTGTAGGGTAGCGGCGTGGAAGGAGCCACGCCATTTTGGCTGACTAGTGTTCGTGTGTTTCTGCCTTCTCCATCCCAGTGAAACTTTGGTTTGAAGAGAAAAAAGGAAAAAAGCGCTGTCCATTCAAAACTTTGTTTCTGTTGTTGTTACCTGGTTCGCCCGGATGCCAGTTCATCTTTGAACACGGAGGTTCTTTCACCGGTTGGGAAAGAGCGGGGGACGTCTGTTCTGTTAAGCAAGAGGCCTCTTGCATTGTCTCGTTATTTTATTAGCATACTTGCAGCCCTCCAAGAGGGAAACAAAGCAAAGAATGCTTTGGCCACATCGACTCAAGGGCAGTATGGCCGATGGAACAGATAGATGGTCCCGATACGTTGCACCTCAGACCCCAGCCCACTGTATCTGGTCAATAACCAATTTATTACTGATCACAGCCAATAAATAGAATCCTGTAGACATTTATTTTCAGCTAGCAGCAGCAGGCATGGAATAAGGGGTTTTTTTGTTTTGTGTTTTGTTTTTTTGGGGAGGAAGACACTGCCATGCACAAGAAGGTACATGACTGATATGTCCTGCACCTGAGGCTGCTGTACGTCGTAGCTAGACAGCTCGTCCCAGGAAATCTTGTGTGTATCTGATTACCAATGGGCATCGCATCCCGCTCGCCTCTGGAATACATTATAAATGCCAGTTCCTGACTTCTGAGGATTCTGTTAGCTGAGATATCTTGTGATAGGGAGAGGTATCACACCAGAATAGGATCTATAGGTATTAGTGTCAAGAAGAATAATGTCTTGCCTGCCCTTTCTCCTGGGTTATTGCATGGGTTACACAACGCTTGGGATGAGTTAATAGAAAACAAAGAAACTGGAAGAGGTAGGAGTGGGCGAGAGGTGGGGGAAGCAGCGGCATTGCAGAAGTGCAGGACCCCTGCTGGTGCCTAAAATAACGTGGAGCCTCTTCTCCCCCAGAGCAGGAGCGTGCACGCGAGTCCCAGACATAATCGTCGGCATCTCACTCCCCGTGATGCCGAGGCTAAGCAGAGGAGACCTGATGCAGAGGTGATGCCCACAGTTCCGAAACCGACTTCTAAGTTTTAGCGAGAGCTTATCCACCTCTGCGGCCGGATTACCATGATGATGAGAAAAAGCTCGTCATTCTCTGATTTCATCCTCCTTGTGATTTACGGAGCAGGAAACAATGTCGATAGATGTGGGGGGGAAATCTGTGGTGTGGGAAAGGGGGTGGTGCCACTTAGCGGCTCCTCTCTGAGTGCGGGCCCTTTATTGTTTCACGGGAGAGAATTCATCCCATTTGTTGTTACAACGACATACCTGAATGAATCAGGTCTACCTTGTGCACGCCCAAGATGAGGAAAATGATTTATTATCCGTCCCTTGAATTTCTCTGAGCGTTCTGTCTAAACTTAAAAGGGGATTACATTTGCGATTAAATCCTAACAAATGTTGTTTTAACTAGACTGCAATATATGTTATTGACAACAAGCGACTTTTCTTCTCAAAATAACACTGGTGCTTAGGCATGCAATTTACAAAAATGACAAGAAAGGGTGGTACTTTTCCCAAGGTGAATGTGAGCTGACTGATTAGCTGGTATTTTAACTTAGATTCTTGCAAATTACAGACATAAGAAAACCTGCAATTTATATGTACTTTAGAAGTGAAAGCTTTAATCCCGTGATTCATGAAAGTAAAGTGGTAATAATTTAAGTACCATATTTTATTTATCCCTCAGACTTGTCAGCTGATACCAGAAGTATTTCTACTATTTTGGGGTTGCTGCCTTTGGCCACCTAATTGCTTCTTAGGAAGTAAGAGGGAAATTGCTTATATAACTACACGGATTGTCTTTGGCAACATCGAGCCAAGGCATCAATCAGTCCATCTGGGTAAAATCACAAGCTGACTCCGATATTGCTAAATATTTATACTGTCAAATACACACAGACATCCAGATGAAAGGAGGCATTCATTAGGAATTCTCCAGCTTGTCAGTTTAAAGATGTAGATTAGAGCAAAACCTCCCACTATGGTACTGAGTGCTCAAGAAAAGTCTATATTTAGCCATTCTGAGCAATAAATATCATCATATTGCCTCATTTAGGTAAATAGAGAATAAATATTGTCAAGATGATCTAGAGATAATGTAAACAGATCCCTGTTCAGACTCTGTGTTACCGGGGAAATTCCAGGACAGTGATGTGCCGATGATGCTTTTTGGTTTAACCCTTTTTCTTAATCACATCCCCCCTCCTCTTTTTGGTAACAGAGATTGTGTTGCTGACAGGTTAGGGGAAGAGATGAAGGAGAAAATCTTTTTAACCACAAAGGTGACTTCGAGTTATGTGACTAGAACGCTAATTAGTGCTCGTGCTGCAGTATTGTCTCGATAGTTGCAAAAGCTGCTGCCGAAAATAAAGATATCTGTAGCAACACCGAAGTTCGCTTCAGAGCTTAACAGAGCTAATGAAGCCCGTCGGTCCCCAGGGCACGTTGCCACTCAGAGGCCAGGGCGTTACTTGATAGCGTCCCGAGGTCGCGCTCGGACTGGGATTTCTTTCGGAGCACGCTCTTCTGAAGTGAGGTTTTGCACACTGTGAGGCTTTGCCACGAGAGACTCAGATCTGGACCTTGGCGCACACGGTGCGGTCTCTGTGCTGAGACTCTGGCACAGCGCCCTCGGCGGCGTGCGGCTCCCCCGTTCCCTGGGAGCAGAGGATGTGCCCCTTCGCGGGCACCTGCTCATCGCTCTTCCCCGGTAATTGATGATCCCAGAAGTTACACTCAATGGGAATTTTAACTGATGTCAAAGTTTTAGTTAATTACACTAGATGATTTTTTTGAGATTAATAATTAACATCTCTCTTTATAACTAAATATCCATAATTAATCAGCAAATCATAACGTGAAGACTAATTAACTTCAAACTCCAATCTTAACAGAAAATCCATATTACTCTCCAACATCATTAATTACCAGAGTAATCAAAGTTCTCCCTCATGGGATAAAACATAAAGCTTTGTGGGTTTATCAGCTAAGCTGTTGGCACAGAAGAATTTCCAAAGTAACTTTAAATGGCATTGCCGATTACACAACTACTGGATTGTTCCCACACATCTTCATTGGCTGCGTGTTGCATCGTCAGGACACTGCTCCCAGCAGCCGGCTGTGGACCCAGCAGAGCGGAAGCTTCTCCGTACTGTCTGGGTTGGTTTTTGGTTTTTGGTTTTCGTCTTTTTTGTGTGTTTTTCCCACAGGAGGTTCACACAGCGATTTCTGGCAAGCAGGTAATTTGGTTCAGCGGCTTTAAAACTGCATGTGCTCCTTGTTTCTTTTCCTCTGCCTCACAGAATGCTACTTAGCTAGTGTTAAATGATCAGCGACAAGCTGAAGAATACACCTGACATCGTTCACAGGCGGGAATTTGTTTTCAACAATAACAACAACAAAAAAAGGGATGTCCGTGAGTTAGTAAGTGTTACAGAAAACTGAAAAATTAAAGGCCGTTGTGTAAAAAAGGGAGGAGTGCCGCGCGAGGCAAAACCACGAACGGGCACATCACGGGACACGAAGCAAGACCGTTGTAGTTTCTGAGAGACGGGGTGGCACCACTCTTCAAAAATTGAGAAGTGTCTTTTCAGGTTTTCATGTAGGAACTCAGGAATTAAAAGTGTATTTAAAATCCATGTTTCAATTATTGTATCACTTGATCTTCCAAATGCACACATCGAAAAGCATTCTTTTGTGTGGCAGCTGTAAAAGTCCTCAGCAATTTCTACTGTCAAGAAAAGTCTGAATAAATAGAGGCTGTTAACTTAGGCAGATATCTGAGGTTATTTGGTGGCAATCAAGGACTCACAGCGCTTCAACTAATGGGTTATGATCAGAAACTGTTCCTAATAGCCAGCTAGAGGGATCCGAATATGAAGATTTCTATAATTTTGTTGTCAGCTTGTGATGTACTCTAGTGCTAATTATTTGGAACAATTATGTTTTCCTAATAACAAAAGAAGCAGCCGTGAATTAAGCAGGCTTACCTTCAGATCTTTAGATAACAGTTTAAATGCACTTGCCATTAAGAAGTAACATTTCTTTTTGCTTTACGGAGCCCTGATTATTGAAGATGCTTGTCTGTTAAAACTGCACTGTTTCCACTTCTTGTAGACCTGTTCGAAATGTCAGTTTACAGTGATGATTCAGTAACTAGTATTTTCTCAGTCTTAGGTTTATGCCTGTACCTCCCATAGGCTGCTTACTTCAGTTAGTTATTCAAAAACCATAATTAGGGCAGTAATTAACGTGTGGATCCTTCAAAGAAGACTGCTGGAATCATAGGACGCCTCTCATCGTCCTCACTGATGTGTGCACGATAAAGAGACTTAGGGCAACGTGACAGCAGATTTGTATTCTTGCACATTAACTGCTGCGGGGAGGTTCAGACAGGACCTTGGTCCACAGAGCCCCAACGTTTGAAAAAAGTAATTATCCACACTGTTTCTATAATTCAACTAGGTGTTATCCTGCATTTGCAGCTGCCAAATCATTTGTTCTAAGTGTTTTTTTTACATCTTATGAATACTGGAAAGTTTTGAGTTTTGCACATTAGCTCTTAACCCATTTCCAAACAGAGATGCCCAGCCTGCCTGCTTGCACTGCCTGCTTTTTTTGTTCTGTTTTGTTCTGTTTTAAGGTTGTGTTGTAATCCATTATGGAGGGAGTCTTTCTCGACAAATTGATTTCAGGCATTTGATGGTAATTTGAGTTGATGCAGGTTACGGTTTCAAAATCATAGTCATAAGGAAAAGGCTCAATTTCAGACATTTCCCCAGGGAAATTTTTTGGTGAAATCTCTGTTTTCTCATAAGCTGGATCTGTTGTGTTCCGGCCATGGTAAATGAGTTGTATGCAATTAGATTTGGCCGGCCCGACACAGGGAGGCACAGGAGGCATGGGAATGGTTGTGCTGTGTTCGCCACTGTCGACCTGGCCTCCTCTCGCTGGCTCTTTCGGTTGGAACACCTGGCCTTTAGCTTCCTGTAAACGGTGGCCCTTTTCTTCACGTTGTCACTCGAAACCCCATACAGCGTTTTACCCCTCAGGTGGCTGGCTGGAGCGGCCCCGGTAGCACCCGGCCTGCCCTTCCTGACCGCAACCGCCTTGACGAAGCCTGAGGGCTCTGCGCATTTTGTCTTCTGCAGAGTCTGTGGGTGTGGGGTATTGGATACTGGGTACTGGATATTGGTAGGGCACAGTCACATTTAGAAGAAACACCTTGGGGTGCCTGGGTGAGCGCCCGACTTCAGCTCAGCTCATGAACCCACAGTTCATGAGTTCAAGCCCCACGTCGGGCTCTGTGCTGAGAGCTCAGGGCCTGGAGCCTGCTTCGGATTCTGTGTCTCCCTCTCTCTCTGTCCCTCCCCTGCTCATGCTCTGTCTCTCCCTCTCTCTCTCTCTCTCAAAAATAAAAATAAACATTAAAAAAAAAAAAAAAAGACACCTTGAGGCGCCTGGGTGGCTCAGTCGGTTAAGTGTCCGACTCTCTGTGTTGGCTGAGGTCATGATCTCATGGTTCGTGAGTTCTGAGCCTCGCACTGGGCTCTGGGCTGACCGCACAGAGCCTGCTTGGGATTCTCTCTCTCCCTCTCTGTCTGCCTCTCCCCCACTCACGCTGTCTGTCTGTCTCTCTCTCTCTCTCAAAAATAAATACTTAAAAAAAAACCAACCTCATTTATACTGAGTGGCTGTGGATTGACCCCCCCCCCCCCACCATGTTTGGTCTGTTAAGGAAAAAAGATTACGGGTACTGATCTTCATCCCACACGGGATGAAAGACTTCTTCCCGTCTGTCTCCTCAGCTGCACTTACATCTTCGTGCATCTTGACACCGTCCTCATCTTGCCGTCTGGTCTGAGCGCACAGTACGCCTGTACTTCTCGTAGTTGGAGGGGGTCACGAGTGGACTCTATTGGCTTCAACCACAAGAGAATCAAAGTATTGAGTATTGTAAGCACAGTACCAACCTGTAGCTGAGGACATGCGTTTAATAGTCTGCAGAGAGACCCCCTTTGCCGATCGGAAAACACAAAGCTGCCCGCAGCACACCCCCGCCCCTAAGCGCACACTGTTTAAATTAACCTGTGTCGATACTGATGCAGTTAATTACTGTAAAGTCAGTAAACTTTTTACACGTTGCTGATCCACAGACTTTAAACACCATTCTAATTTGTGAAACGCAGCTTTGCAGACTGCCATGGCCTAGCACACGGGGAAGAGCACAGCTCCGTGTGAGGCCACCAAGCTCTGTTACTAATACTGGGTCCTGCTCAAGGTGTAGGAGTTTTTTTTTTTTCTTTCAGAAGCAATAATTACTTCAGAAGTAAGTGGTTCTGGAGGGAATCAGGAATCAGGGTTGTTCACCATGCATTAAGCACTGCTACAAGCCAAGCGTGTTCGCTGCTGGGTGCTTCGCACACTGTCCCCAGTACTTCAGATACCACTGTGGCCATGTTCTAAAGACAGGGAAAGCAGTCCAGAACAGCTCAACATGGTGTCTGGGCACTTACCACTCGTTGTGGCCAAGCTTTCCTTTCCGTCTGGATCTACCTGAGTCTGGAAGTCTCCTGCAAGTCCCATTGTTAAGGAAAAGATGGGGTTATTGGCAGATAAGAGCCTTAGCCATAAGCGATGGTCAGAACCCTGACTCTACAAGAGAGGACACCAGTGACCGTAGCTGTAGGTCCCCCTTTCCTGAGCTGGAGAAAAGCACACTCACTCCCTCTGGTTCTCTACACACACAGAATCCGTGGCTTGGCATCAGCAGTGGCTTGACATTATTCTCACATCATTCTAGTCTGGCAAGGGACCACTGCAGGTCTCCCCCATTTGGTTTGTATTGGATTACACACACACACACACACACACACACACACACACACACACACATTTACTAAGCAGAAAGCCAGTATTTAGCTCTAGATAACTGAAGGATAAATAGAAAATAGAAAGCAATGTTAATTGACCACGATTACAGCCATCTGGTGGACAGTCACATCCTTATTTTTATATAAAGCCACATTCATTTAAGAGATGGCGTTTCCATAATTAGAGTGTAGCGTGCATTCACAAATGTCAATACAAATAGCAGAGAGAAGCTCCCGGGGTCTCCCACAGACATAACACCAAACCTAGCCTGATATGAGTCCACCTTCAGTGTTAGATAATGTGCGTCTCCTTTTTGTAGGTATCTAATATATACACGTTTGGCTTCTCTGAATATTGTTGCCCTTTGAATTAGCCTTGCTCATTTCAGTATCGATAAGATAAACATAGAAATAAATGATAATTCAGCCTAATGATGTTTGTAATGAACAGACGCTAGAAGTTTATATGAAGCACAGGATTTACGCTGCCTCTAGAAAAGAAATGCGGCGCTAGATGGAGCAGACTCATTCCAGGTGTTAAAAAGAAGTCCTTGAATTACTCCAAGTAACTAGAGGTGAAGAAAAGGAAGTCCTAGTATTACATAACTGTAGAATCTTAAGATTCCTTCGATGGAAATTGATCCAGTTGGCCCTTGAATGCAGAAATATGTCTCATAGCATTTGCGGCTGGAAATCACCTAGACGTGCTCAAGAGCTTTTCATGACGAGAAACTCAGTATTTATATGTAGTATATTCACTATCTTTAATTGAGGTTTAATTTACATCTAGTAAATTTAATCCAATTTGCAGTTGGATGAGTTTTGACAAATGTGCAGAGTCATGTAACCACCACAATCAAGTTATAGAACATTTCTTACACTCAGTTCCTGATAGTCCTTATAGTATTGTCCTTTCCGGAATGTTCCATAAGTGCACTTGTACCGGGTGTAGCCTTTTTTTACTTAGCATCATGCTTTTGAGGTTCATCCCTATTGTTGCGTCTAGCAGTCCTTGTTCCCTTTTGTTGCTGAGTAGTATTCCACCGTATGGATGTACCACAGTGTGTTTATCCGTTCCTCTTTTGATGGACATTTGGATGGTTTCCAGTTGTGGGTGATTATGAATATACCCACCGTAAACACTTGGGTACGGGTCTTTGTGCGACACCTGTTTTCATTTCTTTAGGAATAGGATTGTAGGGGTCATACGGTAAGAAATTGCCAAACTGTCTCCCGTTATGGCCGTACCGGTGTGCTTTCCCACCAGTAATGTATGAGAGTTCCAGTTACTCCACATCCTTACCAACACTTGGTGTTATCAGTCTCTTTTGTCCTAGCCACTGTAGCAAATGGGTAGCGATAGTCTCGTCATGCTTTAATTTGCATTTTCCTAGTGACTAACGACGTTGAGCATCTTCTCATGTATGTATTCATGTGTGAATTGCTGTAATTTTTAGAAAATTATTCCTCATAAGAAGTTAAAACGTATCTCTGATGCACTAGAGCCACCCAGGTGGTGTGCAATCCCTCCTCTACATGGCAGCTTGCCAAATACTTTGGAGACTCTTTTCATCTAGGTTTGCCCCAAATCTAGATTTGCCAAATCTGTCTCCTTAGTTACTTTCTCCTCTGTCCTTCTCTCCCTCCGATGTTCCTGTGGTTTCTGGAAAACTGCTGTCTTCTATATCACATACTTGTGGATATGTTCCAGTTGGTACCTTTTAATCGCGTTCCTCTATTAAAACATGGCTTCTAGCACTGAGTGCAGCGCCCTCCTCCGCAAGCACCGTGCTTTGTCAAAGTGACCAAACATTGGGCTCACCTCTGTGGCGGCCGTAACCTTCTGTTGTCAAATTTAATAAGCTGCCCCTGTGGCTTTACCTAAGCTCTTGCTTAACATGCTTAACTTGCCAAGTAAAGTGCCCTGCATCCGGATGTTAGAGTCCAGCCTCCAGCTAGGTCTATCTAATTGACAGATATCAGTACGTAAAAGCACTTGCAGGGAAGCCAGCTGATTTAATAATCAGTAACAGAATTTTTTAAATTGCTAAACTGCTAGCTTTACTTTGGACACTTAGAGCTGCAGAGCAGTTGTGAATTATTTGGATTACCTTTAATCTTTGGTGTATATACTAGTATATGCTTCTGTAAAAAAGATAGCGAAAAATATGCAAATACAGGCAGTGTAAGGTTTGGATCCCTGGGACCAAACTATAAAACACTACTGAAAACGTTCCAGAAGATCAGAGCAATTGGCCTTTCCTTACATCTTTAGAACCTTTATGCAAAGGTTTCATAATTTACAGAACTGGTATTAGCTGTGTTTTTAAGACTACATAGAAACATTTTGGCGGGGGGTTTTGCCCTTTGAAAAAATGGGCAGATTTAACTTGCTTACCTATGGTTTCGTGAAAGGGTTGGTTTGTTTTTTTGTTTTTGTGTTTGTTTTGTTTTTTGCTTTGTTTTTATAAGGAGATAGGCCTTTAGAACTAGATTCCCTGATGGCCCTGACTTTGACTTCAAGGAACCACTAGAAGTTTCCGTGCTGTTCACAGTCCTGTTCAGACTGGTTTGGGTTCCTGGGTGTCATCTTTGCTTGTGTAGCTTCATTATTTCTCACTCCCGCATCATCGGGAGCGGCCCTAGGCCACCCTTCTGACCAGGAGGAGGCCCTGAGTCTTAAAGGGCCCTGTGCCACTGTCATGTACACGGCCCTTTTCTAAGACCTCAAAATTATGAGTGACCGTGAGGTTCTCAGTGGTACGTTTTGAGATGGGTGGAGTGAGATAAACACACTAATTGTATTTTATTGTAAGTAAACTATGGAAACATGCCAGATGTGACTAAAACCAAACGATTGGCTTACTGGGGAGAAAAAAAAAACTAACACTTACTGTTTCGTGTGGTGTGTGAAATTCATTATTTTCTGCTACAGATCACCACGTGGGTAACGTTTGGGGCCAAGGTGGAAGGCGCGTCTGGGTGTCAGCTCCTGTGGGTACCTACGTAGGCTGGCTGCCACCGCACGCGGCTCTCCGTCTGAACGCACCGGTGCAAATTCCGTCATTGCCAAGACCGTCTTCTAGGATTTCATTGTAAAGTACAAGAATGCACTGTCAGCAATAGGCGTCTGGATGAGGAATGGAGGTTTTTTTTTTTTTTTTCAGCTTGATTAGGAAAACAGTATGTATGTGCGTAAGGTGCATAGCTCTGATCGCAACACCGAGTTTTGAAGTTTACGTCTATCTGGAAAGTCAGAGTTCCTCATTTTAATCAAAATGCATGTTACTAACGGAACCATTCAGTTTCCATTGTTTCCTTAAGATTATAAGCTCTCAACCTATCTGAGAAGAAGTGTTTAAATTTCTCTTTCTGGCTTAAGTTGGGGCATCGGAAAAGTAATTGGCAAGTCATTGGCTTCCTCCACGTAGAGCCTGTGCGTGCAGAACAGTGGAGATGGTGCCCTGGAAATGTGGCTGAAATTTCATGAACATGGAACATGAAGCATGCCAGGCCCATCTGTACCAGCCCTTATGAAACAAAAGCACCAATTTTGTCATCATTGTCTTTTGTTCTCCGTAGTGCTATTCATGTGGCTGTTTTATGAATGCCAGAGTCTGGGGGCGCCCATCGACTGTTCGTGCTCAGCTCTCAGGCTTGTCACCCCACCCCGCACCCTGTTCTTCCAACAAATGGAAACTTCAATGTCGAATGTTGAGTCATTTTATAAGGTTTTGTGCTAACAGACCAGAGGGCTTTGTTTTTGGGTTGCAGATCAAATATGAATGGGGGAGGGGGGGAGAATATGCTTTTAAGCAGAAGGAGCAAATCTACTGCTTATACAAGTCTCAGAATTTATAAACCTGCTATTTGATTATGTTGATGTCAGTTTTTATTATCTTCATGAGTGGGTATTTCCCATCTTAATGCACAGTATTTGCATGTTATGAACCAGACAGTTTAAACATGGCTTCTTTTAATGTTCCTGAATTTCCATTCAAATGATCAGAAGTAATTCTTATTTGAAATCACACTGGGCCAAGTATGATAACCGTAAATCCATTTGAGCTATCATGCTACGAACAGCCCATTAATTGCCGAATCTAAATAACGCAATCAGTTACTATACTGTGGAGGTGGAGGTATGTTAGATACTTAAGAGAATGGTTTTTCATATCTAAGCAGGGAAGGATTGGCCATACAATCTCATTTTCAAAAGACAACAATGTGAGACCAGTCAGTAGAGGTGTTTTCCATAGACTAAGCAGTGGTCAGAATCAGCTTGCTCAGCCTGTCCCCAGAGTATCAGCATTATCCTGGAATCAGAGCATTCTCCAACAGGGAGAAGCAGAGAGACGTCTAACCCGAGGGTTCTGAAGCACCTGCTGAGAGCCCTGGGCCCTCTCCGAAAGAGTGGTAGGGAATCGAGTGGCTGCAGACCTCACCGTGGCCCACGGCAGCCAAGCACTGCTCCCTGTCCGTGTGTCTGATACTTGGGAGTTCCGGGGGAAAGTGTCAGTAGTCCCGATACTTACAGCCAGCGGAAAGTGCGCCAGCCCCTGGCCGAACCACGGCCTCACTCTGCAGAACAAACAGCCCCCTCCTTCGGCTGAGCCCCTGGAATGGCTGTGTGAAGAATCCGGGTGCTAAGGGCCTCCGTTCCCTGAAATTTCCTATTCATGGTGTTGAATTTAAGGCTGATTTTTAAAAAAAACAAAAACAAAAACCTCTCTCCGGACGTACACGTTGTCCATGTGAAAGTTTGGGAATCTCCTCTCAGGATTTGGTGGTTTTCCTCACACCCGTTTCTTGCCCTCTCTCAGTGAATGCATCCAGGCTACGTTGGGGCCAAGTAAACTGTTATGGTCGTGGCAGTTTCTTTGTAGGCTGAAAAGGAACGAAGTCTTTTTTTATTAGTAAGGCTATATCCAAAATCCAGGCTAATTTTGAGTATGTGAGTTGGAATATTGGACATTCGGACTCTACATAAATTCAAGAAGTGGGACAATAAAACGCAGTTGAGTAACAGAAAGCTCATTTTAAGAAAGAACCAAGCTCAGGTGGGCTGGCTGAGTTGTGATTTTTGGAACTGGTTGGTTGTTTCTTTGTTGTCCCGGGAAAAGGACGTGTATGTGCCGGGCGCTCTGTGCTGGCGTACTTCCTAGCATTACCGTGTCAAAAATAAAAGCAGGAGAGGCAGTGGTGTCTATTCCAGCCGATGGGAGGAACTAGCAAAAGGGAGGCCTAGACAGCAGAAATTACTCAGAACAGCTGAGAAAAAAAATCAGGCAAGGCCCGTTCTCAGGGCCTGGATCTTTGAGAGCAGAAGGGTTTCGAACACAAGACGCAGGGCAGCTCCATGGCGGGCAGCTGTTCTCGGCACGTTTCTGTAATGGAGCATTTCCTAGGAGGTATTTTTTTCCCTTCATTCCCTGTTCGTGATTTATCTGCTGGACTTCCTGGAATTTCTGGTAAGAATTCCAGATATCCAGTAATACTTTTCAAAGCAGAGTTCCTGCTATTCGATGCCCTGGCACTCTGTCAATGAGGTAGGGCAGCGACTGTTAGATCACCAGGGTAATACAGACGTGTGAGCGCAGTGATCAGGTGGACGTATAGAAAAGCTGAGACGTGCGGTGTCACTCGCTCTCTTCTGCCCTTTGGCAATTCCGCTTTGAGTTTCTTTCAGCCAGCAAATGAGGAATTAATTCAGTACTGCTATGCTGATTGTCTGGCGACTCCCGAGAAAGAGCGGGACAGTTTTGCTCAGAAAAACGCCGCGGACTTTTCACGGTGAACAGAGGTGAAGGTAAACATGAATTTCCGTATTTCAGTGAATGTTACTCCAGGTTTCACGCACCTTCCTTTTGTTTCTATTCGTGAAGCGGCTAATCAGCGTTGTGGTCTGATTTCGGTACGAAACGCCACGTGTTGGGATTCCTAACTCATTAGCCATGCGTTCTAAGGGGAAATTGCCGGAATTGTCTGCCCTTTTGGGAACGGAACCGAGGCGGACATATACCCTCATTCGTCTGCAGTGACATCAGGCCTGCGCTCCTGTTGTGGTGTTCTGTCCGTCACCACCCCAGTCACTGTCAACGGTACTCTAGCGCGGGGGAGAAATTGAAGTCCCCTTCGTAATACATCGTCTAGCGGAGACCTCACTCCAGTCTTCGGGTGTCGCTTGCTGGCATTTCACACGCTCCGATCTCCCTCTTCTTCCTTGTCTTCCAAGAGCGCTGGTCTTAACGGTCTGGCCGTCCTGCCTGACTCTGATTCTTCTTCACTCGTCAGTGTCCCCCGGGGCTCTGAACTTCGCTCTTGTCTCAGGCCTCCACGTCCTGCCTGGGTGATTTCACCCCTCCATGACCTTGGACCGCCACCTGTATCCTGGCAACAGCCAGACACGCGGTTTCCCACCAAGCCCAACCTTTTCCCTGGCCCTCAGCGCGTCGTCAAGAAGAGTTGACCAGACCCGTCTTCTTGGTTCTCCCACAGGAATCTGGTGCTCAGCTTGGCTTCTAAACTGAGAGCTGCGCTCAGTGAGCTCATGTGGGAATCCTTGACATTTTGTGCCTTCAGAAAATCAACTAGATTGTTTTCATACATTTTTATAATTATGTTTGAAGTGTTTGCTTTGTTTTGAAGTGACGAGGCAAGAGAGCACTTTTGTAAGCACTTATTTGCAAATAAATAATCTTGATCAAATGAATGCAAGTTAGGGACCTTCTGAAAGTCAATTTGAGGTAAATTTGCAGAATTCCCGTCACACAGTTCCCCCCAGACTTACATTTTACTCTCAGTGTCTCTTCTGCTCCCAGTCATTAAACACAGTCTGCTGTGGGTGTAAGTTCAGCAGCGTGTGACTGAGAAGGGGAGGAACATGTTCAAATTCTAGAATGTTCAAGGCCACCAGGGCAATGTCACACTGTTATAACCCCGTGGGTGAATGCGTCCTGAGTCGCCACTGTTCAGGCTCAGAGCAGGACTTAGGGTTTTAGGCTCTCCTATTGTTACAGGGAGAAAATGTTTAAATACTTTTTTGATTGGGGCGCCAGTCGGTTGAGGGTCAGTCGGTTGAGCCTCCAATTCTCTGTGCACTTTTCTAAAGCACCGATCCCATTCAGGAGGGTTCCACCTTCACGACCTGATCACCCGCCAAAGGCCCCACCTCCTAACACTATCACTCATCCCCTTTGGGGATCAGGATTTCCACACGTGAATTTGGGAGGACACAAGTGTCCGGCCTATAGGACATGGCTCCATACTTCATCCTCCCCGCCCCCCACCCTCCAGCTGACGCCTGGTAACTCAGGGGCCAGGGTGACGCGCACCACGTCTGTACCCACTGTGGAGCCCTTTCCTTGAGTGCCCTGCTGAAGGCTGGCGGCCTCCTGTGTTCCCCGGGCTATGGACTGGAACGGCATTCTAGGAGTGGAAGGTGTTTCCTCCAGAATCCAGACAGGCCTACCAGGCACTCCGCTTCCTTCTTTGTGGTGGGAGACGCGAGACGGGCCCTGTGTTTTCCCTGCGGAGGAGACCTCTCAGCCGGCCCCTGCACACTGAGGTGGGGGGCCCTGACTCCGTAGAGCCTGTCTTCCTTCTGTGGACCGCGTGTGGCCTGCTGAGGCCTCCAGCGTGCCAGCCCCTTGGCACTTGTCCATTCCATTCAGTGTGGTGTCACTGATGTCATGGGTTTGTGTGATGTCCTGTGGAATGTCAAGACAGTCCAGCCTCTTCGGACTCTATTGTAGCAGCAGGTGGGAGAGTCTGCACAGCCTTGAGATAAGCTGTAAAGGATCTTGTGGCCATTCCCGTGCAACTGCAGACCATTTCTGGTCCTTGTTTCTAATCAGAATGGAAAAGAAGCATTCATCAGGTCAGCGGCCACATTCCATGATCCCGGGGCCATTTAACCAATTCTGAGGACATTCAGCACAATACCTGTGGTCAGAGCCAGTGGCTGGTTAAGGACAGTAACTCTCCAGCACCCCTCTGGGTTCTGTCGAGCCAGTCTGGTGAACTGAATGGAGATATGAGAGGGACCACGACTTAGTGTCCCGTAAGCCTCTGATGATGGCACTGATCTCGGCCACACTCCTCGGAATGCTGTACTATTTCTTAGCCACCCTTTTGGGTGGGCAAGTTTACCATCCGGCCTTCCCCACTCTGATTGCCCTCGTTCCACAGACCAACGACCCATTTCAGGGTTAACCCAGCGCCACACATCTTACCCGCGTGTACGCTTCCGCACAGAGGAAGTGGGTGTGGCTCTGTCTGTGGAGCCCACGAGCCCACGAGCCCACCGAAAGCTGGATGTTGGCCAGGACACCCTCTGCAACCGGCCCACATAAGCACCCAGTGTTACAGGGAAGGTGCAAGGTCCCAGGGTCCCAGGGTCCCTGTCAACTCCAAGCCCTTGCGTGGTAATCCATTTGCCTTCCCCGGGGTCTGAAGCGTGGTCAGGACTCCCGAGTCCACGCAGGAGAGGCCCTCTGGATCTCCCAGTTACCTCGAGGCGTCTTCTAGGCCTTCAGTCTCATGGTATCCGTCCACATGGTGAGGTCAGGACCCCGTAGAGTACCTGGCCACCCCTCTGGCTGGGTAAGCATTGCTGCAGCCACATCTCTCGTCTGCCTAGATCATGGCACCATCAACTGTGTTCCCTTCCACTGGGACATCATCCCAGCCTCCAACTAGACCGTCACCCTGTGCCGAGGCGCACGTGCCACCTGTTTCCCACGAGGCACCCTGTTCTCCTGTGACGCAGCGAGCAAGCCCCAGGTCCTTGCCTTACTGCCCGCTTTCTCCGGCCACGCTCAGAGCCACATGGGCTGCCCAGGTCCTCCAAGAAGAGGATTAGACTCGCAAGAGACTCATGGAGGGCCGCGCTCACAAATGAAAAGGGGAAGAGGCGGGGCCTGGGAGAGAGCCGTGGCACCCCTGCGCAGGAAGGAGAGGGGGGAGGGGGGCAGAGCGGACAGGCTTGCGAACTGCAGTGCCCAGAACCAGGGTCACCCAGCAGGATGGGCCTGTCTCACCGTCCCCCTGCACTCAGCCATCGCTGGAGGCTTCCTGGGGGAAGCGGGGGCGGGGGGGTGGGCGTGCTCTGTCACCTGTGCTTCCTGCGGCAGGGCGTCTGAGCGCTGGGCTTCACCACCACTTCACTGCCTTTCTGAATGACCTGTAACCCCTTCTGGATTCTCTGGGTTTTGTTCATCAAGACTTCATTGTCAGGTGGTAAGACCTACAGTTGCAAACAGAAGCAAAGGTACGGAGAGGCGGGTGTTAACTCAGGAGCCTGGACAGACTCATAAGCAAGTTCACGTCTGGTTTGCCGCGGGGGAAGCTGAGAAGCACCTGTTTCAGAGCGGGAGCCAGAGGTGGGGTCCTGGAGTTAGAACGAAGCCCAGTGCTCTGGCGGGGCTATTGTGTAGCATGTCCTGGCCGTACTTGTCAGATTCCTGGAAATGTGTCAGTCCCTGGGACCGTCTGTTTTGATAGGTCCGTGAATATTCAGCAGGTTTGCTGCCCCCAGCGTCAGTAGATCCAGAATCTGAATCTAAGTGATTAGCAAGGACGGTGGAGGCCCTGGTTGGAGTCCTCTCCGTAGCATCCCCGAAAGCGGCCACCCCGCCGTTTCTCATGGGGGGCTCATTACTCAGTCTCGTGTTCAGTTTTGAATCCGTGTTATTGAGGCAAAGTTGACTTCCTGTAGCTTCTGTCTGTTGCCCCCAGGCTTGCCCTCTAACGACAGTCCTTTGCTATTCGAAGGCTTAAACCTTTATGAGTTTTTCAAGTCCCCTAATTTTTTGTGTTTCTCTTTTGTGTATTCAAGCCTAATTGTCAATGTTTTTTTTAAAAATGTGGAGCGCAGACCTACACGTGGTTCCCCAAGTGCAGCCTGACCCGCGCGCCCTCTCGCTGTCGCCTTTCCTTTCTGGCCCCGTACTCGCGTTACTGTAGCCACAGCCCTGCGTTGACCCTGCAGACAGCTACAACTCGGTTCTTTTCTCCCTTTGAGAATTTTTTTACTCCTGTGGCAGGGCGTCTGAGCGTCTGAGCGGCGGGCTTCACCACTTCACTGCCTTTGTCTACGTTAAATGTAACTTTATTAAATGTAAAATGTGCTTCGCAAATCCTTAGTCATACAAGATCATTCTGCATATCTACATCCATTCGTTGTATTACATACCGGTTTCAGATTGGATGACCTCAACTGTGCTGCATTTTACTGAAATAATAGTAAGGCCTAAACACTCATTGAGCCCTTACTACGTGTGAGGCATAGAGCTACGCATTTTACGTGGACTGTCTCACTTTTCAAAACGATCCTTCATACCATCCCCGTTCTATAAGCTAAGGTTCTGAGAGATAAGGAGTTGAGATAATTGTCTAGAACGATGGAAGGTCTGAGATCTTGCAGACTGCCAAGCTCCCCCTCCAAGGTGATGGATGCCGGCAGAAGACACAGGGTTCCTGGATCAGGAGCAAAGGACATCATTCCTTACAGCAGGAGCGGGAACCGGGGTTACTCTGCTCCCCAGATCCCAACTCCCACAGGTGACGTGGCACCTACACACAGTGAGATGTAAGGAACAGAGCCTCAGGAGAAGAATCTGGATCTGGGGAGCCCAGATCTTTTATTGTGAGCAGTGAGCTGGCCAGTCTCTTTCTCCAGAGGGATACTTGTTTCTGTCATACTGGACAGTAAATAAATCTGCCCTTTGCCCTAGAAAAGGACACAGTACCTGTCTCCCAAGGCCGCTTGCTCCAGAAACATCCTTGAAAAGATGATGGAGAATAAAGGCAGCGCCTCTTGCATACAAGATGTGCAGAAACACAGAGACGCACAGAGAGGTGTCTTCCAAATCATAGGAACAGCATCCAGTCCCGCTGGCTCCATGGCTCTGTTCTTTGTGCTTATTGGAAGGGATTCAAGATTATCCCTTCCCCTTTATCCTCTAATAAACGTTAGCATAAAGGGAGGTTCTCACCCTCATTTTATTTTATTTTTAATTTTTTTTTTAACGTTTATTTATTTTTGAGACAGAGAGAGACAGAGCATGAACAGGGGAGGGGCAGAGAGAGAGGGAGACACAGAATCTGAAACAGGCTCCAGGCTCAGAGCTGTCAGCACAGAGCCCGACGCGGGGCTCGAACTCACGGACCGTGAGATCATGACCTGAGCCGAAGTCGGACGCTTAACTGACCAAGCCACCCAGGCGCCCCTCACCCTCATTTTAAAGCAGTACGTATGAAGGCCTGCTACAGGCCGTGCATTGGAGATGCCACACCAGGTCCTACACTCTAGGGAGCTCTCAGTCTAGTGGAAAGGGTGAGCATGTTTATGAATAATTATAATTCAGTGTGTCAGAGGTATATACAAAGGGCGGGTAGAGTATCCACTTGGTTACTCTGTAAGACCTGAAGGGGCTTTCAAATTAAAGAAACGTACCATTAAAAATACGTAAGTACCTAATTTCCTATGGGTGAGTGTTCATACGGTTGCCTTAGAGCCTACATATTTCTGTCACGTTTACTGAGAAACTACATTGTAGGTCATAAACGTGACAAACCACAGACGTGTTCAGGTGCCTCTTGCTGTGTCCACGTAGAGAACCTGCAGATTCTACGAGTGGTCATGCGACCGACCTTCACGGCGACCTTTATTCTTGAGTCCAGTGCAAAGCGAAATAGACCTTGCCTTGCTGTTCCACTTACTGGTGGGTCCTCAGGACCATCAGTGGTGTGATGTCATTTTCCGTCATGATCCCTCTTAATGAGGTTCAGGAATCACATCAGAGCCACGTGAATAGCAAAGGAGATCTTATTGTAGGTTCTAGGGAAAAGAAACGAACTGACGTGGAGCGTAAACTCTGAACCTTGGGGTCTTTAAAGCAGTTACAGTTTTCGAAATATCCTACCCCCTGAAGACTTTATTTAGTAGCCGTTAAAGAATTAACAAGTGTTGCTCTCAAGCACTGGGTCTCCAGACTTCTGTTCCAGCCAAATGGCACTAGTCTGGATCCACTAGCAGATAAGACCCCTGAAGAGCGGAGACCATCCTAACTTGATATCCGCACCGCCAGCCCTGTCTTTCATGGACTCTCGCACCAGACAGGCGCTTGGTAAAGACCTCTGCCAAGGAGCGTGCTGATGAGCAGAACGCAAACAGAAAAGCGAGCTGGCTAGAACAGTGTAGACTGTGCTTGTAAATGTGTATGTGTTCGTGCAAGTGTTTGTACACAAATGTGTGTGTGTGTGTGTGTGTGTGTGTGTGTGTGTACATGTAGGTTTCAAGAAAAGATGAAAATTTGACATTGACAGAGCATGTCAATTTTTTTTAATTGCAGAAAGTACTGAGCCTACTATGTGATGTAAGGTAGTTAACTTATCTGGTGCCATTAATGGTATAGGAGTTGTGCATTCGTTCTTTTTTTATTTTTGTTTTTTTTTTTTAAGTTTACTTATTTATTTTGGGAGAGAGACAGAGTGCACACAGGGAAGGGGCAGAGAGAGAGGGAGAGAGAATCCCAAGCAAGCTCCGTGCTTTCAGCGCTGAGCCCAGTGGGGCCGAAGGGAATCCTACAAACCTGAGATCATGACCTGAGCTGAGATCAAGAGTCGGACGCTTAACTGACTGAGCCACCCAGGCGCCCCTGTGTATTCTTTCTTGATCGGTTGCCTCCTCGAGTATCAAGATGGGGCATTTGTTGATCCACAGAAAAGCTACTGAAGGAAGCAAGGAAGACACTCCCCTCTTCCTACGCGGAGCTCAGAGAGCCTGCTTCTGCTCCTTCTGTGTCCCTTGAAGCCCCACCAGTGCCAGGCACGTAGCTCTGTTTTCTGTGATTGTGACCTTGGGCAATTCCAGGGCAAAAGGGAGCCCCCTAAAACACATTCTAAGTTCTTTCCCAAGCTTTGTTGAAGGTTATTTCAGGCAGGCAAATGGCCGTATGTCCATGTGAACACTGGGCATGACTTTAATGTCACCGTGTTTCTTGTGGGAATTCCTGAGTTTTTATTACATGTGGCATTAATGAATTTCTAGCATGTTGAAGTCACCATTCCCCACGCGAAGCCTTTTGGGGAGTTCCCACGCGGCGTGTGTCTGTTACTTAACACGGCAGTATGACTTTGTCCTGATTTTCTCATGTGTGCTTCGTGTTGTGTGATACCTGCATGTGGCTGTCGATGGCTCCTAGCAGGTGCTGGCTGTTCCATGAGCCCATCCATCCAAGAGCAACGTCATACTCTTTTTAAACAGTGTTTCAACAGAAAGGCAAAATAGTGCTGCCCAAGTAACAATAAACTCCTTCCGGAACTAATGATAATTTTAGAGCGATTGTTTTCAGGCTTCCACCCTGATGCAAACCATGTAGTCATGTGAGACACTGTGCGTAGCTTTGTACCCTGACTGCACCTGTCACCAGACATTGTGCCCATTTCTCAGCTCGCGCTGTGGACGTCTGTGCGAGGACGTTACCCACGGTGCGTGTCGCCGCTCAGACGTAACGGCACAGTGTTGCCTCTAGACACACACATACGCCAGCCACGTGTCCCACCCTTTCCGGTGACAGGAGCCACGCATCCCCTCACGTGTCATCAGGCCCTGAAAGGATGCCCTCCCAACTCTCCCTGCCCCTCGGAAAGCCGGCCCGGCGTGCGGAAGGAAGGGAAAGCCGCCGAGCCTCCCCGTCTCCATCTCATACACCTGAGGTGTCGGTCGCTGCATTTTACTCAACATTTTAATTTGCAAGTTTTTTATTCTGTCCATTTTAGAGCAAGGGTTCAAGCCTCATAATGTGTCTTTTGTTTGCTATCTTTTCAATCAGTCTGAAACTTTATTATGCAGGCATCAGGTACCGTGCAAGTTCAACATAGGAGTTTAACTTAGGGATTTAGGAAGGTGTTCAGAATGAAGGTTGTCATAGTCACTGGCTCAAAAGAAAGCATGTTTCTGTTTTCCACCGTGACCGTGGCAGTGTCCGCACCCCTCCCCCAGCCCTGCCGCCGCCACTGCTCTGTCCTCGTGTTCCGAGAGGGCAGGGTGCTGGGCCCGCCCCAGACCACGACCCGCTCCCACGTGCTGTCCCGGAGCCAGCGGTCATGACCGTTGCTCGCTCTGGCTTCCACAGAACGAATCCGGGCACTGCCTCCGCTTCCTCTGCTGGTCCTGGAAGTGGCTTGAGCACACCGGTCTGATCCTCTGTGCTGGAGCGGCCTCGGCATCTTGGGATGTCATCCTCGGGAAGAGTCGGGCCTCACTGCGTTGCCACCACGAAACATTCAGGGTCCCCTCACCCACACAAGCCGGCTTAACAGGAAGATAGCAGTGATGTGCCCAGAACAGATGATTCATTTTAATATGTGGAGAAGAAATCCGCGTTGTTTTAAGTGTATACCAGCAGCTGCTGTCATTCGGCTGTGAGCAGATGTTAGACCTCCAAAAGCTTTGCTGATAATTAAAATACTAACAGTGAGCGTTTTGCCCCAGCTGCAGGTTCTGTTTACTGTAAATTTGATTTTAATGGTGCCTCTGTGCTGTTACTGAGGAGCGGTTTGCTTTTTACCTCCATACAAAAGTGTCTGCAATGAAGACAGATGTCTGTTTCCTCTCATTTCCTCGGGAGAGAAACGAAGGTACTGTAACATACAGGGAATCTGAACATGCCTACAAAAATGAATGGGATCTTTCTATAGGATTTGCCCCAAAAACAAAACGGCGCAAGTTTATTTAATCTGCCTTGTTAGCCCTTTAAAGCCACCTTGTAAGAGAAACACCCACTACCAACACTGTCTGGCTTCCTATTTGCGCGAGTTTACCTTTTAAAATGTGCGTGGTGCATACACCTTTGAAAAACAGGCGTTGTCTCCTCACATTGTGTTCACCGCACTGGGAGTTTCATTATGCTGTCCAGGGACAGTAGGAAAAGGTCGTCGGGCTCCCTAATTTCCTGATGCCTGATGCAGGAAGGAATGTCAGCGCTAGAGTGAGTGGGACAGAGGAGGGGGCCTTACAGCAAGCAGGCGGACCGGCTGCCGCGCACGCGGGGTCTTTGAAGGTCAAGAACGCTGCGGGCCTGGCATCCCACCGCTCCGGTCACTCCTCGAATGCATCAGCCGGTGCCACCAATGCTGAGCAGACCCCGTGCAGAGAGCAGGATGAGGGCTGGGTCCCCCGGGGCCTCCCAGGGGAGCACACGCCCGGAGGACAGGAGAGAAGGCCTCCTAGACGGAGACCCCTCACGGTGGCCACGGACTGACCTCGATATCCCCAAATATGTGCAAAATGCCAAAGGCACTTTGTGCTGATCCCTACAGAGCTGCCCCTCCCCCTCGCCTTGCTCCACACAGGGCCGAAGACATTTGAGCACTCTCTGCTAGTAAATCACTGGCAGTTTTTAAGAAGCGCTCTTCATGGGTAAATGACAAGATCAGAGCACTTTACAGTTTAACTCTAAAATCCCATTTCATCACCCTCGTGAAGCATGATGACACCATTTCTGTCACATGAGTCAAATTTCCAAAGTTCTATGGCTGTCACGGGCCATCTATCAACACGGCCCTCAGGCCTCTGCCTTTGCAGCCGAGAACCAGTTAACCACACCCGCCCTTCACGTCCCTCCCCAAAACGCCTGTCAGGATAACCTTAAACCCCGGTCTTGTCTTCCCGCGTGAGATTTGTGTGCATGGCTCCCATTGGGTCTTCATGCACGGAAATGATGATAGATACCTAAGAGTCTGATATGATACAAAATTTCTTAGGGTTGGTGACTTTAGAGGTAAAATATTGTCTTTTATTCTTTGTCACTCTTCAGTGCCCATAGAAATGTCTAGGCCAGTGGAGACTGTTCACAGTAAAGTTAGAAACCTGGCCAGTCATGTATTTCTAACTTGAGATAAATTTATTCTTAGTTTTTTCTGAGTATCTTAGAATTTCTTTCAGGGGTCATATATGATTATCTCTGATCACTACCAATCACAGATGTAGTGCTAATGATAATCGAGAAAAAAGGACTACAACTTTTGTCACCTAAATCTGTCCTGGCTTGCCGGGAGTGTTCCCTCAGAAAAAATTGCACGGTGTATCTTGTAAAATTGTGTATTTGAACTTATGTCAGGCCAGTTCACGGAAGCTTAGGTTTCAGAATGACCAAAACAGGTGCGTGCTCTGAAATTCACCCCACCGTGTAGCGGTCATTTTTAACAAGCATGCCAGAGAGTGAAGATAGTTGTAATTTTGTGTCTCCGGTTACTTAAATATTTCTGATTTGTGTGCGAATTTGATTAACACTGACCAGAATGCCTTTCTAACCCTGGAAAATACTGGTCAGAAGGTGTTGACCGTCTTTTGTTCTCTCAAAAACAAGCAGACAAACAAACAAAATTGATGGTGACATTGTCATTCCGGTATGGGGTTGGTTGTCAGACTGAGCGGTTACCGTTTCCCCGTGAGGTTACAAACCAGGTCAGGAGTGTTTCCAAGACCCCTTGGTCGGAGTTTTCCTTCAGGGACGTGAAGCAGCACAAAACGTTCGGTGTGGGGAGCGCCCCCCTGATATGTGTGGTGTTCACGTTGAGAGTGAACTTCTTCACCCCCGGGCTTTGGTGGGAGCCCTCTTGTTGACATCCCGCAGCAGCCGGACCGGTAATTATTTGGCCAAAGCATGACTACGCCATAGAGCAATTATTGATATTGCTTTGACTGGCTGTGCTGTTGTAGGAATAATTTATCCCCCGCTTCAAAATTTCCACAAGGTTATATTGCGTTGAATTTTAATTTGTCATTTTTTCTGCTCTCACTTGAAAAACTTATAAGCTTTTGTGACATTAAAATATGGTTCTAATTTATTAGCATAATCTGTTAATATTGTTTCATTTTAATAGACATTAAGTATGATTTCTTAACGCTCTTGTTAAAATTACATCTTAAAATTGAAGTCAAGGAAAATTATATGTGGCTTAAGGATCCCAGTGTCACGTGTGCCCCCAATTTTTATACGAAAATATTCCCTCTTTAATCGCATCGTATCTGAGGTGCTTCAGTTATGACGAGGAGCCGCCCGAGCATTTTCGAGCCTAGCACCTTTCCAAAATACAAAATCTGCACCGCGCACAGTGGGAGAGCCTCTCCCTCCGCTAGGGTGCCCCCCTCCCCCAGTTCACGAATCACCTAACGAAGGCTGCGAGATCCTTAAGAAAATAATAGAAATCACACTGAGGGACACACGGCATCTGGCGTAACCGAGCACCATACAGACACAAGTGCTCCCAGTAGCACGCGGGGCTCCCACAGGATATTAGCACGAGCTTCCCCGGCACGCCGGGCGCCTCACCCCACACGAGTCCCTTTCCTGCCGTCTTTATCTGCTACGCGATGCATGAAATCTGCTTTCGGTTTTAGAACTGCTGGCCACCTTTGACCCCTTTCGTGGAGACACAATGTGACCTTTCTATTGTCATCGGCTTTCATTCTCCTGAAAATTCTATGAATTTTTATTACAAGTTTTTTTCCAACCACGCCGAGGCTTCTACAAATGACTTGCGGCAGAGGAGATGAAGTTGTTGGACTGGCGTTAGGCAAGTTTTACGGCCGGCGTGCGTGCCGCTGAGCGGCCCGGGCCTGTGTCCTGCAATGTCACACGCCAGTAACTGCTGAGCCTACTATTGGATAAATACATCATTTTATGGAACATTGATTGTTCTATAAACCCAATGGAGTATTATGCTCTATGATCAAACCATTTAGATTGTGTGTAGAGCACAGAAAATGCCATATTCAGGATGGTACTAAAAGTGCCATTTGTGTATTTTATGGATGTCATTACAGGGGGAACTTCTCTCTGTAGGCCCTGTTTACTGCAAAATTTTTTAGTCTGTAATGACATTTTTCATTCACAACGTATGCCTTCAAGAGAGGGGGCCCTTGTTTTATTTGTTTCATTCGAGTTTACTGCACAAATTCTGTACATTTTAATTAAATGTAAGCTTAACAAAAGCATAAGGTATTTATTCTGGGGGAAAGCGCGATGACAGTAACAAAAGAATAACACGCACACGAAAAGGACACAGTCAGGTGCTCAGCCCTATTTGCAGCTGCCCAGAAGCCCCCAGCCCGCAGAACAGAGCCATCAGCATGGTTTGGGGGGGCGGGGGGCTGGTGAGTGTCTACGACTTAACCCCTCCACGCCTGCACTCCAGGTCTGTGGCTTTCAACCCCGAAGATGTTCTCTTCAGGGAGGACAGGTAAGAAGGAACTGTCTCTCTCAACCATCTTCTGGAGAGAGTGAGCCTAATCCGGAATCACTTCCCTGGAAACGAATCCTCAGCTCTCGCCCCAAAAGAACCCTTCTCATTTCAGCCAAGTTGTAAACTTTCAATGCGTTTAACTATGAGAGGGGAGTATAATATCTCTGTAGTCACGAAAACAAATGAGCAGTGAGGTGAGATTGTTTTTTTTTTAACGTTTTATTTATTTTTGAGAGAGAGAGAGAGACACAGAGTGTGGGTGGGGGAGGGGCAGAAAGAGAGGGAGACACAGAATCTGAAACAGGATCCGGGCTCTGAGCTGTCCCCGATGCGGGGCTCGAACTCAGGAATGGCGAGATCGTGACCTAGGCCAAAGTCGGACGCTTAACCGACTGAGCCACACCCAAGGCGTATCCCGTAAGTTGAGATTTTTCATAAGCAGTCAGGAGGCTGCGTTTTAACTTCATTTGCCCCTTCTGCACAGAGCGATTTGTGGTCCTCTCACAGACAGGTCCAGAAAGGCTCCATCAGATGCATGGTCTGGTTAGCTACAGTTATCACACGGAAATCCAGCATTGTCTTTGAAAGACGTGAAGCGTAGCGCAAGTATGATGTTGGGCGTCCGTGCTCTGTTAATGATTTGTGCACTTCTGGACCTGTACCGGTGACTGAGCAGTTAAGGATAAGCCTGTACAGAGTTCCTGTTTTCCAAATACCATATCCACTGGGCCATTTGCATTGGTGAGCTTTACGGTTCGTATTTACTCGAAAGAGCTCAAAAATTGAAGTTGATGTGCCCAGTAAATTCTTGGTCATAGCCCAGTTAGAATTTAAAGTTACAGTAGAGATTCACATTAGTTTAAATGACACTTGAACTTCTACATAGCTCCACATTAATTCATTATGGGCGAAATGGAAGAATCTTCAGTGGGTGAATCTTTTTCAATCTGATTGAGGCTGTTACATTTTATAGGTGCTATTTTTCAAGGCAGTACTGACAGCACTCGAAGTTATTAAACTGCTGAATCAAAAGATGGGCCTGTACTCGCATTTATGAACTGATGGAGTGGCTGGGCTCGCGCCGAGCGGAGGTTAAGATGTCGGAGGTGTCAGGCTCCATCACATGCCGTCGTGACAGCAGTATTTACCCATGTAGTTTACTTTAATGGTCTGGAAGTGGCTTCACCCACCTCTGGATTCAAATAAATTCCGTAAGTAGTTCAGGATGGCGTCATTACCAGCGCTGCAAGGGATTCAGAGGGTAATGCTGCACCCAGGAGGGCTTCTGTCCGGCCGCTCACCGGAGGAGGCGGCCCGGGGCTCTTCCTTTCGCAGGCGCCGGGCCACCAGGCCACCGGAGCCTGCGTGTCTCCCACCTGCCAGGGTCTCTCCTGCTCTCGACGCCGAGGCAGTATGCCCTCTTCTGCAGTGGCGTGGGGTTGGTTTGAAGGCTGCCTCCTTTATTTTTGTGTCCATATTTCTTCATGTCTTTTTGTTTTAATTTAGTTTCCCAAACTCTAAGTTAAACTGGAAAGGACCTTGAAGTTAGGGAGTGGACAGAAACCAGCACATCAGGTTCAGGGTGTAATGATGGCAGAATGGACAGAAACAAACGGGATCAAGTTCAGGGTGTCATGAGGGCAAGCAAGCCCCAGGTGGAGGGGTGGAGGGAGGGAGAAATTGGGAGCACGTGCACCGGAGACCAGGGGTCCCAGAGGAAGGCGCCCCCAGCAGGCTGGTGGTATCCCCGGTGTAGACTCCTGCAGGCATGTGAGTGCGAGCAGGGGGCCCTGTGGGGTGCCCTGTCCTTGCCTTCTGCCGCAGACCAAGCCTCCCGACGTCTTTGGAGAGACATTCTAGGGAGATTCGAAGTTCGGAAGATAAACCGAGATGAGGTCAAGTACACACCAGGGCTCAGCGCCCTCCTTCTAGGACCCGTGCGGTTTCACCTGCTCTCATGCCTGCCCCCAGACTGCAGCCTTCCCAGGGTTGTGCTTTCCTTGTGTAAAGCAGAGGTGCAGTGGTGGGTGGGGGGGGGGGGGGGGGGGTGTGCAGGATGGAGGGACATCGCAGCAGGCACGTCCCTGGGCGGGGCAGCTGGGTTGATTCCCTTGAGCCCTGCAGAGGCTCACATGACCTCTGCAAAGTCTTCAGAGCCCTGAGGGCTGGGAGTCCCCAGTGTGGAGACCACCACTACCCCAGGGCACCTGCCCCTGAGCACCAGGCAGTTGGCACTTGGGAGGTGCTTGCTCACGGAGGCGGGGTAAGGAGCAAGCTCCCTGCTCTGGGTTCTCCCCTTTCCTCGGAGGGTAAACGGGACAGCTGATACACTTTGGTTAGGGCATTTAGCTAGAACCATCAGTGTTTTGGACCCTCCCCGGGAAGGTTCAGTTGACCTTTAGGATGCGATGGCGTGGCTTTCGCCTGGCTGGTGACAGCTTGGCCAGGCCTGGTCCGCCCATGGCTGCACGGCCAGCCCGGGCCGCACCCCCTGGTCAGGGTGTAACATAACCCGAGAGAGTGAGAGGGAGGTTCTGCTCCTGGAGATCGTCCCGCTTGACGCCACGAGGCTTTCCCTGACCCAAGAGTCTGTGATTCCATAATCGCTCTAAGATTCACGCTATAGAGCGCATCCTCAGAGGCAGAAAACACAAGGTGACAGAAAACCGACCCCACGAACTCACGGTACGGTGAGCTTCGTTCCAGTTGGTTCCCTGCCCACACCATCAAGTGCCACCAGGAGACCCTTGCCCTCCCTCCGGCCTGTCAGGTGACAGGGGTTGCAGTGGTATGAATTGCCCTGACCTCTGACTGTCGAACAGGGGGCATAGACCACCCAGACGTCACGGCACCGTGTATGGAATGGGCCAGGAGTTTGCACTCGGAGCTTAGCATGGGGTTCCAAATCCAGGACTGTCGCCTGCAGTCTGCATGTGAGCTCAGTGTGTCCTCGCAGTAAATGTGACTGAAGGGCTTCTGTGGATCGTGCCTGAGATACTGTGCCTCCCGGAGACGGGCCTTGTCTGGGGTCTGTGCTCAGAGTGGACTCTGTGTTGAAAGAAATGCTTTCTTACGGAAGTGCACCAACATGTTAAACAAAACTCTTATTTTTGAGGGGATGCTAGCAACACATAATCGTAACAGTTTGTAATCATTTTCTTTCCTTTGGTGAGGATAAAGCGTTCTTTTTAAAAATGACCTACAGGGGCGTCTGGGTGGCTCAGTCGGTTGACGGTCCGACTTGGGCTCAGGTCATGATCTCATGATTCATGAGTTCAAGCCCCACATCGGGGCTCTGTGCTGACAGCTCAGAGCCTGGAGCCTGCTTCCGATTCTGTGTCTCCCTCTCTCTCTGTCCCTCTCCTCGCACGCTCTCTCTCTCTCTCTCTCTCAAAATAAAACATCAAAAACAATTTTTTAATTACCTACAATAAAGACAGTAAGATGAAATCCTTTAAAACTGTGGTGGCCATTGGAAATCCTCATTGATTGGTTATCACCTAGGGGGGAAGGAGGCAATAATAAGAACACGGATCTTTTCCCTGTTTCGGCGGAAAGAGATCAGTTTTCAGTGGTGTTTCATCATGTCCAGCGTCAGCCTGCGTCGGAGCTGACGCTGGGGGGATGGGTGTCCATGCCTGCGTCCCGGGCCCTCCTCACGTCTGTTCGTAAACTTACAAAAAGACTTGCCTTTGGGTCAGAGTACACTGCCACTCCTTACTGTCCTTCACTGCCCACCAGTGACTGAATGTCTCGTTCCAAGTGACAGTAATCGAGGGGGGTGGTTGTAGCCACACTCCTGCCCTGGGAACAGGAAAAGCAAACGCTGGCTGATGAGAGTTGTATTCGGACAGTCGAACCAGGAGGACAGAAAAATGCCTGTTCCCGTCGCACACCCGTGGCCGAGCCGTCAGAGTCCGTGCACACGGCCGGCCCCGGAGGCCCCTGGCTCACTGTGGTGTTTCTGCCGAGGGGTTAAAGCTTCCGCACAACCGTTGTCTTACTTGTAAGCCTGACAGTCGTGTTTCGAGGCTCTAACTGGTCCCTGTCTCCCATAGGCATTGTTTCCAAGTCCTACGAATGCCGTCTGAAGGGCCAAGGAGCCACGTTCGTGGAGACAGACAGCCCGTTCACCGCGGCCGCGCTGGCGGCCGCGTCCCCCGTCAAGGAGCGGCCCCGTAGGGACAGCACGAGGCGGGCGGCGGCCGAGCAGGTGATCGTCATCCAGGGCTACGGCGGGGAGTTCGCGCTCGACGCCTCCGTGGAGGAGACCGCCGCGGCCACGCTGCAGACGCTGGCGCTGGCCGGCCAGGTGGCCCGGGTGGTGCACATCACCGAAGACGGGCAGGTGATCGCGGCCGGTCAGAGTGGTGCCCACGGGGGCGCTGTGGCCCCCGGGCCGGTCCTGCCCGAGCAGTTGGCGGATGGGGCCACCCAGGTGGTGGTCGTGGGGGGCTCGCTGGACGGCCACGGCGCGGACGGGCCCCTCAGCCCGGAAGGCGCTGTGATACAGCAGGTGACCAAGCAGGAGATCTTAGACCTCGCCGAGGCCGGAGTCCCCCCGCCCGACGCGGCCTCGGCCTTGGACGCCCTGCTGTGTGCGGTCACCGAGCTGGGAGGGGCGGAAGGCCGGGTCGGGCCCGACGAGAAAGGCAGGTCGGGCCACAAGGACGTGCTGGTCCAGCTGCCCGGTCAGGAGGCGCCCCCCGCCACCGCCCAGCCCGAGGCCCCCGAGATCCACATGTTCCAGGACGTGCGGGAGGGCGCGGCCCCCGGGGAGCCTGTGGAGGTGCTGACCCAGGTCGTGCGGCCCCCGGCCCTCACCGCCTCGCAGGAGCGCGCGCAGGTGGCCTTCAAGAAGGTGGTGCAGGGCGTGCTCCAGTTCGCCGTGTGCGACCCGGCCACGGCCGGCCAGCTCATGAAGGAGGGCGTCACCCAGCTCATCGTGAACGAGGAGGGCACCGTGCACATGCTGGCCCGGGAGGGCTCCCAGATCATCATGCAGGAGGCCGAGGCGCACGGCCCGCGCGTGGACCTGGCCGAGCCCGACGGCGAGATCTCGCAGATCATCGTGACGGAAGAGCTGGTCCAGGCCATGGTCCAGGAGTCGGGCGGCTTTCCCGAGGGCGCCACTCACTACATCGTGACGGAGCTGCCCCCCGGGGTGCCGGAGGAGGCGGGCGTGTACTCACACACCCTGATCGAGGCGGCCGACTCACAGGGGATCCTGCAGGCCGGCGCCGCGCTCAGCGCCGAGGCCTTGGGCCCAAATGGAACCCAGCAGCTGACGAGTATGGTCATTTACACCCAAGATGGGTCCCCGGCAGCGACTGTCATTCAGGGCCAAAGAGAGAGTAACGAACTCCAAGAAGCGTGAGGCGCGCACGGCCCGGGGCAGGTTGGGGAGGTCCGGGTGCAGACGTCCGCTCCCGGCCCGGGGCAGACGAGGGCGGTCCGGGACCCGGGGCACGGTGTCCCCTGGACTTCATTCACAGGGCCTCCGGGACGGTGACGCGGTGCTCCCGGGGCCGCCCGCCCGCTGTCCGGGCGGCTTGGCACCGGCTGCGGGCAGCGTGCACGGGGTGCGGGGGCCGCCACCGCTGGGAAGGCCCCGGGTGGGACGGGGTGCCGCGGGGCAGACCCCCGGGCCGGCCAGCCTGTCTCCTGCTGGCTCCTTTGTGACTGGTCGCTTCCCTCCGTTCTGTGCTCCGTGCTGAGGAGAAGCCACGTGTTTTAATGTTTCCACCCCCACCAAGTGTGTTCCCGTTTCAGTTATCAAAAGACTGTGGCTCGCGGTGGAAAAGTCCGAGCAGCGTCTCCTGCGGCCTGAGACATGCCTGTTGTTCCGGTCCAGCATGTCGCCGTTTTAACGTTTCAGTATATATTTGCTTCAAAATTGCAGCTACAGGTATTACCGTCTTGCAGCAGGCCACCCCTGTTCCTTTCCCTGAAATCTTAGGATCGCGGGGTCCCCAGACCAAAGGAAGACCTGTTCGTCTCATGCGTCCTCTCCCCAGACATCGTGGGGCTGTCCCTCGCTCTGGTTGCACTCTGCTTGAAAGAAGCCTTCTTAAGCCGGTGGTGAAGAACAGCCCTGACGTTTCTATTTGACGAAAATCTACCTTGGTTTAGACAACCCCGCGCTTCTAACTTTGACTTCGTTTCTTTCATACAATAAAGTCTACATATGAAATGCGTACTCTGGAAAATATTGTTCATACCAATATTTTGCTTTTATAACAAATGTCTGTTCATACTGATCCCACTTTTGCAGGATTCATTTGTGACTTCTGTCCGTGTGAAGGAGCTGACGTTAAACATTAGGACTAGAAAGCCGTGCTCCCGCAGCCCCGGGCCTGACCGGCGTCGTCCGTGTTTAGTCGTGGGCTCCCTGCCGCTGTCGGAATGCAGCTTTATGTTCTAGTAACTCACTTCTTGATCCAGTTCTCTTCTTCCTTTTCCAAAAGTGTAAAAACAGTTCCCCTCCCCCGAACGCAAAGGTTGTTTTTGTTCTATTTTTTTTTCCTTTGAAATAAAATTACAGCATTAAAAGATAACGACAGTCTCTTATTTCCAGCAGCCGGCCTGTGGGCAGCTGTACAAGCAGACGAGGGCCTCTTCTTCTGTCCCACACCAGGGTTTGTCCCCCCGCTCTGCCCACGACGAGGGAACTGCTTTCTGTCGGGGACCTCCTACGGCCCGGTGCCAGTTCTGACTGTTGGGCACGTGGGCCAAGCACCTTCTAGTGACAGTGGCATATTCTATCACGGTTGGTATCTAAAAATGGTGAGGAACAGACACGAGAGAAAAGGAAGAGAGGATAGTACCTTTTTAGTTGGAGTGGACATACCGTTCAGAATTGCTTCCTGAGGGCACAGGGCGGGCACACGCCCCGCTGAGCCTCTCCGGGCCTCGTCCACATTGCTTTGCGGCCCCGCGGGGCCACCTCCCTTGACACAGTCACCCCCTCCCCACCAAAACTAAAAGGTGCGGTTTCAGGTTTGACACTGAGATTCGTAATTGGCTGAGTACGACTTGCTCGTGTTTCCTAAAAGTGGCAATTCACGTCTCCAACACTTGTCTTCAGCCAACGGTGACAGGATCAACTCCCGTTTGTTATCAGGATGAAGGTGACCTTTATAAAGTGATGCCGCTCTCCAAGCTTCTCCTACATGTTAAAAAAAAAAAAAAAAAAAAAAAAAAGGAGGAGGAGGGGGGATGTTTTCCGGCGGAAATATTTCTTCCCGATCATGCCCCCCGTTAGCTACAGCCCGCGGTCCTCGGCTCAGATGCTAATTCCTGAGTGTGCTCCGTCCTGTATGGCTAACCTTTCTGCCACAGTCCGGGGTGTTGACACGGACATGCTGCAGTTTACCGTCGGTGATTTATTTAGGATAAATATGTCTCAGGTGGCATTTAATCCTTCAGAAAACCGGTGTAGGCTGCAGCGTGAAACCAGCAATCACGTTGTACGCACAATGAAAAGAGCAGGCCTTTGCATAAAGAAATTGTACAGAAGGTGTTTCGAGGCTCAGAAGGATTGCCAAGGACCCACTAAGCTATGGTCTCCTGTACTTACCTATAGGGCTGTGTTAGCGTTACCTCTCTTCCCTCTCTCGTTACACAACTATTGGAATGTAAGGGAGTTGAAGAAATACACACACACACACACATGTGTGTGTGGGCCTCAGAATAATGAGGTGCGGTCGATACTGTGACCGGGACGCGTTTACTGCAACGGGGATTGTCTGTAAAGAAGGTACAGGCAAGTGTGTAGCCTTACTGGGATTTTTTCACTAGAGAAAACGGTAAAACTTTAAAGAACTTAAAAAAAAAAAAAAAAGCAAACAAAATATTTACTTGGAGACTAGAATCCGGAAAAGCCGCCTTTGGATTCAGCTACAGCCAGTGGAATGATTGAGCCCCAAGGACATGGGCCATGCAGTGGCACCGACCACCCTGCCCAAGTCCACATCCAAAAATAGCTTAGACGCCACCTCCTGTGGCTGCAGGTGGCCATTTTGGGTGCAGTTACAGAGGACGTGGTTTCCACACAAAGGAAGCTTTAGCCACCAGTGTCACTGATGAAACACGGTGGCCCCAGCAGGCATCCCTGTGGGACGCTTCCAGCGTCCCTGAACGGTCGTGCTCCAAAACCTCTCCCCCCACACCCGAGAACGCACAAGCAACAAACCCGTGTCACCCGGCAGGTACCAAGGGTGTCCTTTTTGCTGCTTGGTTCGCTCTGAAGCACCAAGCAAATGTGCGAAGACCGTGTGAGTGCGGGTACTGGTGGCTCCACTCATCTGTCGGCCCCTTCCAGAAACGCGGACCCGAGCGAAGTCCTCGCAGACGGACAGAAGGGAGCCTCAGGGGGTGTTTGCTCAGCCCCCTGACAAATTGTGGCCGGGACCCCGCAGAGGCCCAGGCCCGGCCATGCTCACGACAAACACCGCTGCTCCGACCCAGCGCTCCCTCTCAGAGCCCGGAGGCCCGCGGCCCAGGAGCACGGCAGCTGGGAAACCCTCCGGCCGATGGACAGTATTCACGTTCCTGGTTCCGTCCAGCCTTCTGTTTCCCTGACCACAAAGCTAAAATCACGGCACAGGAAAGGACTGAAGACCCAGCTCGGAATCCGGCCCCAGAGTCGGTTCTAGAAAGTCGACTAGGAAACAAGGAAGGTCCGTGTAGCAAACTACAAAAGGAGCCGTGAGTTTTCGCTCCTTCTGCTGTTTAGTATCAGCCCATAATTTAAGGGCACACGGCTCACTTAGGCAGCCTCCTCCTGTTCCATCTTGTTGAAGAATACAATTCCTTCTACTCCTCTAGGGTGATATCATTTCACATGAAGAAAAAAGTTAGCTCAGATGGCAGTTATACGTTTCGGAAGCACCTTCTAATCAGGGATTGGTGATTCATTATTAGCTTCAGCAGGCGATCCATCTGACATGTAAGGGGAAAAAATTAGCAGCTGTCACCGCATGATGAGTTAATTTCCTGATAGGCCTGACACTGAAAAGCCATTTGGAGACATGGCAATGGCTGACGAGAAAACCTGGTGCTGCTTTATAATTGGAGATAAAGAAAGGGCAGAGAAGCGGGCCGGGGGAGGGGCCCGCGGCGCCACAAGCGGGGGCCGCTGGAGCTGCGTGCGCCCTCGCGGGCGCATCGCCGTGTCCGGGGCCGGTCCCCCTGCCCGCGCCCCGGCCTGTCGTGTACCCACGTCCCCCTGCTAGGTTGGAGACCGACACAGGGGCCTGACATTTCACAGAAGGGCGAGAGCACGATGTTCTCCTTTCGATGGTCCTCCTGGCAATTTCCATAATTGGAGCTCGGGCTTTCAATCGTGGGATAATGTTTTATCGCCATAGAAAGTAACCCCGTGGAATGAGTGTTGTGGACACTTAGGAGGAGCGGGCGGGGCGGCCCAGCGTGGCTCGCGGTTGGCCTCCCTCAAACCCCCGCTCTCAGTCCGCTGTCCCTCACAGGGTCCGTTTCCCGCCCAAGCTGAACACAAGACAAAACTTCAGTGTCCAGAAGATGGAAACTAGAACTGGGCATATAAAGCCCTGGCTTACAGGAGGGACTCGTGCGGCCTCCACAGGTGAGGGGTCCTTGGTGACGGCCTCACGGGTAGGGTTCCAGAACCAGGCCCCGAGGTGTCGGTGTTTGCCGAAGTGAGGACAGCCTTATGCGAACAAAGCTCATGCCCGTTAGAAGCCGGAGTCCCGGCTGCCTGTCTTCGACTCTGGGCCGATAACGTGAGTGAAGCAGAGACTTCTTGAGGAATCTGAACTTTGAGAAGAGAGCATGAGGCAGGGAACCGTGTTTCTCCAAAACTCCGGGCCCTCAGCCCAGGACAGGATTCTCGGAGGGACGCGAAGTGTGTGAGGCCGTGTAGGCCTGGCTGAGACACAATCACCTGGGCGAGCACACAGTCACAAGGCCCGTTACCAGAATCCAACAGATCCATTGTCAATCCCTCCAAGAAGCATCCACTTACTCCACGGCCCTGCATGTTCAGTACCTTTTAATAAATGCTTTTTCAATGACCTAATTTCGGCTTGGCTTCTAGCATCACGGGAAGATGCCTCGTAGCCGGGACGAGCAGGAGCTTGTGGACCGGTCCTGTCCGTCAGCACCGTCGTCTGCGTTCTCCAGACAACTTCTTCAGCAGAGGGGTAAAAACCAATGCAAAGTACGGGTCTGCTTTTCAGTTTCCAAACTGGGTTCCGGTTTAGAGACGAGCTTCGTTCAGGCTCCCCTGGGGCTGCCAGCCGCCGCGGCCGGCACCCTGGTCCCCCTCGGCATGGGAAGTGGCCAGCACGGTACTGGTTGAGAAGGGGGCAGTCCCTCAGCGGCAGGACCTCTGGCCGCACGCGCCGCTGTTCCCCAAACCTCAGCAGATCTCCAGCGCCATGCTGCCTGGTCCCGAAACGGGGCCAGAACCTGAAAGGAGACCTACGTGCCAGCCTGACCCACGCCTCCACCTTTGTCCCGGCTTTCAGGGCACGGGGAGGTTTTGACCCAAAGCTGCCATATGTGGCCCATCACGGAACACGGTCTCACAACCCATAACGCATACCCACGCTGTGAGTCCCCCTGCAGGACTCAACGGTCCACGGTTTCTCACCCATGTGTATAAATAAGGCTCTGGCCCCACCACCCAGGGTGCATCCCCTGCGCCCCTACGTGATTTCCGGACAGGTTGGAAGTGGAAGGTGCTCCACTGTGGGCTGTAGACCCGCCCTTCCTGACCCTCTGCCCTCCACAGAGTGTGGACCACTCATCCTTCATTTCCGTGTTGCAAATAGAGATTCGATTCCAGGGCGGAGTCCGTGAGCCCACCTCACAAGACCCTCAGCTCTTGGCGAGGCCTGGAACCGAGGAGGCTCTCCGCGAATCGTTCTGAACGAATGGGTAAACTCATGGATTCTCAATTCTTCATCGGCTTTTTCTTACTTCCTTGCTCTCCTTCCTTTCTGTCCTTTTAGTCATAATTTCTCAACAAAAATCTTTGGCAGGAATTGAATCACCACTGAAAGCATCTCAAACATAATTCTTCCTGGTTGAACTGGTTCAATACACATTTCTCTGCTTATTTCCACCTTTTGCCAGAGTATTTCTTGACAAGAAGGGTCCTGAGACCAAATCCCGTGACAGACACTGAATCAGGTTCACACACAGTCTTGTCATACATGTTAAGGTGACTTTCAGGCTTTTATCAACAGGAATAAATGACAGGGAATTTCCTCTTCACTCAAAATTGCCATGAACTAAAGGAAACATAACAAATAGCCCACGTGTGTGGCACCAGACTAAATGTCTCCCGTTCTATTGAAATTAGAATTCTGTTTGCTTATTCCTGATTTCTTTCTAGCCCTAAGGTCCCCGGATCAGTTCTGTTTATTTCTGCCCATTCCCTCCTTGACATTCTGTGAAAAGAAACCCCAGTGTTCTTGTTGGTCTTGGACGATCATGACCCTTTCTGGAGAGAGCTCTGTGACCCGGCAGGAACTGATGTAAGGAGGCCGAACGAGTGGCAGATGCCAGCCAACCGCAGACCTTGAGCTCCCTTTTACGTGTAGCCGCATCCCTGATGCATCCTGAGGTGAAGCTGGCCTCGAGAGAAGCACTGAAAGGAGGGAAATAATACCGTGTTTAACCGATCCCAAATGCACACGGTCGGTCATACCTCAATGCCTCTGAAATCCAGATTCGTCGATGGTGTCTTAGATCAAACCGTGCGTCTCAATGGAGCAAGTGTTGGGGAGAGAAGCCAGGGGATCCCTTGGAAGCAACCGCAGGTGTCCAGGAACCCCCAGGGGTGGAATTTCCAGTCACGGCGGAAAGAGGAGGGTCTGTTGTGTTCACGGCCGCTGACGGATCTGGGTGGGGCAGCGCACAGACGTCCTCGTTATGAGGGACTCCAGCGGTCCCACAGCGTAATCCTCGTGTGGGAAGGCTCCGTCCGGTTCCAGTACGGGTGCTGCCGTGACCAGGTGTGCGGGGCTGCTCCTGGCATCTGGTGGGTGGAGGCCGGGGATGCTGCCAGACTCCCTCCAGTGCCTGGGACCCACTTTCTGGTCCTGTCACACGGCGAGCCCCTGGGAAGACACGAGGCCTTTGCAGACCACACGCCGTCCCCCACTGGCTTTCATTTCAGGCCCGCGGGTGGCGGAAAGTGAAAGTATGTCCGTCAGTCCAGGGAGCAAGGAAGCTGCACGTCAGGGCGCAGTGAGGGGCCAGCGGTGTGTTCCCGTCCCAGAGTGACACCAGCTCGCTCAGTGTGTGTGTGAGGACAGGGACCATCTTCCAGAAGATGGAGCAAGGAAGGGGGAAGGGGGTCCACCTGAGAGGCGAGCGCAAGCCAGCAATGAGTGAGGGAACGAAGGACGAACGTCACTCAGCCCCTCCGGGCAGGGGAGGGGTGTGAATCAAGGCGCGTGACCCCCCCGTCCCGTGGGGCCTGGGCTCATTGGCCGGGTCGGGCCTCGGGGTCCAGGATAGCCCAGGGGCCCAGACCACGTGCGCCTGTGCCCAACGGAAACCCGAGCAGGCAGCCACAAAGGAAGGAAACAGCTGAGTACTGCCCGGTCACGCTGAACGTGGTAGCTCGAAGCCAAGGTGACCCCAGCCCAGTTCGCCCACTGCCCAGGACCCTCGCTGAGTGACTTGCGGCCGATGGGCACCTGCTAGGCCCTCCACACACGCTTCCTCTCTTCGAACCCCCCGGAACGACACATCTGCAGACACTCGGAGCTTCGGGAGGGGGCCCACGATGCACGGCAGAACCGCCAGGGCCGTGTCACCAGCTCTGAGTCACGCTTCACGACCCAGACAGCCGGGGGCCCCCCGCGGTTCTTGCCTCTCCGAGCCAAAGGCCTCCCGGACGCCGTCTCCTCCGGCCGGAGAAGCTGGCCGCGGTGAGGCTGACGTCACCCCACTCTCTGCCCACCTTCGGTTTGGTCCCCCGTGGGACGGGCGGGTTCCCGAAGGGGAACCTCCCCCCTCCCGTGGGAGGGGCCCCCACGCCTCCTGCCTCGCTGGCTGGCCGGGTCCTGGGGCCTCCCCTGCCTGTCCACGCCGCCCAGGCAGCGACAGTCAGGCGCCCCGAACCTCGGTTCCCGCCAGCGCTGCCCAACCGCCCACGCCCGCCGTGGGGCCCGCCGCGCCGCCAGGTCAGGCCCGAGGTGACGCGAAGGGGACAGGTGCCTTCCGCCTCTTGCCCGCGCTGCTGCGGGCGGAGGCGGGCCGGAGAGCCAGGCTGGCCGAGGCTCCCTGCTCTCGAGCCAGGGGGACGCCCAGCCGGCGCTGTCTCCTGTCGGGAAACCTGCCACCGCGCGTCCCGTCCTGTCACCGGAGCGTCAGCGGGCTCCAGCCTCTCGGCATATGGCGCGGCGGCAGCTTTCGGGAGCTGTGAGATCCAGATGCCGGCCCCAGGCTGGTCTCCTCCGCAGGGACAGCTGGGCCTGGGCTCCGGCGGCTCGTCTCGGCTTTGTCTGGATGCTTGTCTCCTCCCGTCACTTGCCCACCTGCGAAACCCAGGTCCGGTCCCTGCTGCCGTCCCGCTTTTCCCCTGCCTCGTGCCTTCGGGCTTCCTTTCCGGGGTCCCCGCCACGAGGGGCAGCACGGGGGCGGGGGCGGCACTCAGGGGCAAGGCCCCGTTGGGGGCTCCTGCACAGGCACCGCCGGGGGAGGCCGGGCTGCAGGGCCCCCGCCACAGCCGGCTCTCCCCGCCCTGCCTGCCCCCTCCCATCCCCCGGGAGAACGAGGGGCGCCGGGCAGTGCGGTCGGCAGGGTGCTGGCGTGCGAGGCGCCCCCTGGAGGCCGGGCTCTGCTCAAACCATCTGGGCGAAGATGGTCGGCTTCTCCGCGGGCGGGGCTCAAGTCAGATGACGACGGGTGAGGCCGTGGGGCGCTTCTGGGAGATGTGGCCCTGGGCACCGGGAAGGCGGCTCCGGGCCCCGGGGCGCCACCCTCTCCCGCCGCCTGGCTGACTCGGCCCCCCTCTTCCGCGCGGTGCCGACAGCCGGGGAGACGGGGCGACTGCCAGCCAAAGCCAACCCCCGGGGCGGGGGGGGGGGGGGGGGGGGGGTTCGAGGCACGGCCCCCACGGGAGGGAGGGGAGGGCGGGAAGGCTGCGCGTCCCGGGCGAGCCGCGTGCTTCCAGGGGCTCACGCAACCCCCGCTGAGAGAACGCTGGACTCACTCCCCATATGCGTATGAATATGTGTGTATGTTTATGTGTGATGCGCCAGCGCGCAAACAGGGCTCTTGGAGGAAAGCAGGCAAGACGAACCATGTCTCCTCTCTCGGCTGATCCAAACGGCTCAGCACCGTGAGGACAAAACGCGTCGGCTCGGAGAGAGGCCGTAAGCCGCTTGCGGGGACAGTCCTGCTGAATTGGCACGTGCTCGGCTCAGACCCGGTGACACGCGGGCTCCGGCTGCACGGCTCGCCGCGGGAGGAGGAACAGGGTCCCCGGGCGGGCGGCCTCGGCGGCGGGGTCCCCAGGCACAGTCTGCAGTCCACGTAGCGGAGTATTTGGCTTGGGAGAAACCACGCGGCGGGGACGACGCGCCCTCTGCTCTGTGGCCCCCGCCCCGCCCTCGGCAGAGCCGCGGCCGTGGCTGCCGCGCTGCTTCAGAAACTGGCCCGGGGACATGATCGTCCTTGTCCGCGGGTCTCCTCGAATTTATTTATGTATTTATGCATGTATGCATGTTTCTTTTTGAGAGACAGAGAGAGAGAGAGAGAGAGGCAGAGTGCGAGCAGGGGAGGGGCAGAGAGAGCGGGAGACACAGAATGCGAAGCCGACTCCAGGCCCCGAGCTGTCAGCACAGAGCCCGACCCGGGGCTCAAACTCACAAACCGTGAGATCGTGACCTGAGCCGAAGTCGGACGCTTAATCTGAACCGAAGTCGGACGCTTAACCGACTGAGCCACCCGGGCGCCCCTCTTGTGAATTTTTAAACAAGACACCTACAGATAGAAGTTCTAGTATTTTCTTTTCAGACCTAGCGGATCACCCGTACCCCACTCTGCTCCACCAGCAGAGCGCCCTGATGTCCAGCACCAGCTTCCCGCCGCCCCCCGGTGCTCTGGCTTCTCCCTGACTCCCAGGAGGTGCCGGGGAGGTCTGGCTGGACACTCACGGTCAGCAGGGCGCCGGGCTCAGCGGCCCGCGGTGCTTTCCCGGCCTCACCTGCGCGGTGAGGCTTCTGTGAGGGGACGAGGCAGCCTGGGCTTCGTGGCTTCCGGCGTGCTTGCGCCCCTGACTCCAGACACGTCTCCTCTGCGCCCCCACTCAAACGCCTCCCATTCGGCGCCCGGCAGCACCTTCTCAGCTGCGCATGAGGACTGAACACACACCTGTGTGCGTTCCTACCCCCCCCCCCCCCGTGCATTCCCACCCCCCGTGCATTCCTACCCCCCCCCCGTGCATTCCTACCCCCCCCCGTGCATTCCTACCCCCCCATGTATTCCTACCCCACTGTGTGCATTCCTACCCCCACCCCCACCCCCGTGTGCATTTCTACTCCCCCCCCCCCCCCGTGTCCCATTCCTACCCCCCTTCCCCCCATGTGCATTCCTACCCCTCTCTGTGTGCATTCCTACCCCCCCATGTGCATTCCTACTCCCTCCTGTGCATTTCTACCCTCCCCCCCGTGTGCATTCCCACCCCAACCACCACCCCCAAAAAATGAAAGCCAAGCAACACAAAGGCACATGATCCCACAAAGACACACAGAATAAGAGCAGCAAGACCACATCTCAAAAGTTTGGGGGAAGGTGCTAGGTGTCAGAGAGGGGTACGCAGAGCAAAACCGAGAAAGCAGACCCTCGGTCCCAGCAGGGGGAGGTCGCGGCCAGCGGCGTGCCAAATCGTGTCCCGAAGCCCTGAGAAGCTGAGCTGAGGCATCTGCACTACAGACAGTGCGGATGGCAGGGCTGGGGCCGGGTCCGAAGCACGTCCCTCCCTCCACCCGACCTCTGCAGCCAGGCCCCTGCCCTCCCCCACTTCGCGATCCAGGAGACAACTGGAAGCCTTTTCCTCTGGAGAAATCCCACCAGAAAGGCTCTGCGCTGGGGACACAGAGAGGAGTGGGAGATGCCATGCGTAAAATGGGATTAGGAGAAACTCTATGTACCCAGTGAGATCCACCCCCAGTCTGTCACCTGCTGGAGTCCAGGACAGAGAAACCACGATTGTGAGCCGCTGGTAGACGACCAGAAGATTCTTTTCTGGAGAAACTGAACCACTCTCGAGAGAAGAACTCCACAGACAGATATTCAAAGATTTTCCAGTGAAAAGGCTGACTGCTGTCAGGTCACTTTGAAGCGGAGGCCAGCTGCCAAAAAACCCCACACACAACTTCCCATCAGCCTTCGTGCCTCACTCACATACGGACATAAGGCCGGGGACCAACGTGAATAAAAACGATCAAGAAAAACTAAGGGGGGGGGAATAGAAAGAAATCCAGTAGAAACATATTTAGAGAAAACTTCGAAATCTGCACTTGGATGATAAGAGAATGCATGCTTCCATGAGATAATAACGGTGTTTCTATATTGCTAAAAAGTAACAATAAGAACATGAAAGAATCTTGGGAAATTAAAAATAAAATAGATGCCACTTTTAAAAATCTGCCTTTTAAAAAATTCCATCTTTTGAAAGACAAAGTGAAGAAAAGCTCTCAGGTTTCAGAAAGTGGGACCAAAAGACAAAGAAATTAAATTTAGGCGGGGCCCCTGGGGACTCAGTCGGTTAAGCGTCCAACTTTGGCTCAGGTCATGATCTCGAAGTTTGTGGTTCGAGCCCCTGCATCGATCGGGCTCTGTGCTGACAGCTCAGAGCCTGGAGCCTGCTTCGGATTCTGTCTCCCTCTCTCTCTGTCCCTCCCCCATGCATGCTCTGTCTCCCTCTGTCTCTCTCAAAAATAAATAAACATTTAAAAAAATTAAATTTAGGTGATACAAAAAATCAGAAAGTTAAAGATATCAGAAAATCCAGAACCAACTAAGGTCTAGAAAGACAAAATAGGGAGAACAGAAAATAAGAAGTTATCAAATAATTGATTCAAGAAGATTTACCAGACTGAGAGGTAAGAGTGTCCAGCTTGAAAGGACCCATTAAGTGCCAAGCATAATGAATGACAGAGACACATACTGGGCTTATCAACTTGGATTTTGGAACCCCAGAATATGCAAAACTAAAGGCTTTCCCAGAGAAAAATAAAGGAGATCACACAAAGGAAATCAAAATGACATCAGACTTATGAAAATAACTCTGGATATTACAAGTTAAAATAATCTTCAAAATCCAAAGGGAAATTATATTATCAAAGAAGAATTCCATATCCAGCTAAACTATCAACCAAGCATGGGAGTACAATAAAGACATTATCAGATATGCAGTCTCTCCAAAGTTTTGCCTCCGCTGTATCTTTTTTCTTTTTTTTTTTTTTTAAATTTTTTTTTTTTTTCAACGTTTTTTATTTATTTTTGGGACAGAGAGAGACAGAGCATGAACGGGGGAGGGGCAGAGAGAGAGGGAGACACAGAATCGGAAACAGGCTCCAGGCTCCGAGCCATCAGCCCAGAGCCTGACGCGGGGCTCGAACTCACAGACCGCGAGATCGTGACCTGGCTGAAGTCGGACGCTTAACCGACTGCGCCACCCAGGCGCCCCCGCTGTATCTTTTTTCATGAAGGAACTGCAAGATGTGCTCTTGCAGAAGACAGAGTAGTTTTGAGATTCAGGAACAAAAGATCAACATCGGGGCAACAAAGGATATTTCTAGGGTAGTGCTTACTGGAGCAGATAAAGGGAGGGCTCTAAGCAAAAAGGAATGGAACTGATAGATGGCTTGATATATTCCTTTATACGGAAAACATGTTTTAAAAGTCTGAATAGTGGAGCGCCTGGGTGTCTCAGTCAGTTGACCGTCCAACTCTTGATTTCGGCTCAGGTCGAGATCCCAGGGTGGTAGGATCAAGCCCCATGTCGAGCTCCGTGCTGAGCGTGGAGCCTGCTTAGGATTCCCTCTCTCTCCCTCCGCCCCTCTCCCTCGCTCATGTTCTCTCTCTCAAATAAAATTAAAAAATTAGAAAAGTTAAAAAAATAAAAAGAAAAGTCTGAATAGTTTGGAAAAAATAAGTGACCGCATTAAAAAAAAAAAAAAAAAAAAACTAAGCTGATGAAAACAGTGAGATTCAATGCCAGCAAAAGCTAAACAAATGTGTAAGAAAGAAAATCAGATCACTTGGCTCTACGGTGAACGATGTTTACACAGTCATCACATTCACACTGAAATGAGTTTAATAAAACTTGTACTATAATTAAGCTAGAAGGATGGGGAGAATGGGGTGGTTAAGAAGAGTGTACTAACTCCTCTGTCCTAACAGGAGGTTAAAAGACAGAGTCTCAAAATGACATGATTTGAGGGTCAACAAGTTGCAACATCCATTTCTTGCCTCGATGGCAAACTAGCACAGGCTCCTGGCTCCGCCCTCTTGATCCTCCCGAGAGAGACGTAGAAGGAAAGAACACAAGGAAATAGCAACAACGTGTTGTTTTGGCTGCTTTGAACTGCACGTTTGGGTGGAGAGAGGGCTGAGCCCAGGGTCCCCGGGCACAGGCAGCCACCACCACTGCGTGAGGAAAGCTCAGAGAAAAGCAGCTGAAATCTCATTTTGCTCTGCAAACCCCCTGACCCCTGACTGCAGAATCCTGGGGCCGCAGCCCAGACTCCCGGTGCAGGAGACCCTAGGGATAGAGCCAAAGTGGACAAAAGCCTTGGGAAGTGAAGGAGGGCACAGCCTTCAGCCTTCAGCAGCTCTGATCAGAGACTCCCTCCTCCAGGCCTGCTCCTACCCTTAGTGTTTGAGTAGTTGTTGTCTGAACATTCAAATAAATAAGGAAATATGCTTCATGATTTAGGAAGTGAATAGTGCTTCCTAAATGTTGAAATGTTGGAAAAAAAAAAAAAAGTGACACTTTCCTCCATCCAAGAAGCCAAGCAAGTTGAATTGATTCCCATTTGACTTGACATGCTTGGCTGGCAAGCTGGCTCTATGCCATGCCCGTCTGCCCTTCTATCCTGCAGAACGAGCCCAGAGATGCCTGACAGCATCGGGAAATTGCCAAATCACTGGCCACAGAGCGGGATGTCCAAACAAAGAGAGGTTTTTGGTCCACAGTCCGTGGAATGAAAGCATTTCATCTCCCCAGTCTCTGATGTGCATGTGGGAAATGCTAGCCCCCCATCCGCCAACTTTTGGAAAGTAATCGAGTCAGTCGCTTCAAATGGACTGATGATAATTCCTACCAATTAGCTGTATAATAATCATCTTGGCCATGTTTAGTTATCTGAGCAAGAGACTAAATTACATACTATTGCGTACCAAATAACTTTTATAATATGTACTTAAATAGAAACAGCCAGAAGCCACCAGTAGCCTCTTCTAGTCTCCAGTGGTTTCACTGGCATACTCTGCCATCTTGAGTCTATTCGCACAGCTCAGTTTGAGGGTGTGAGAAAGGGAGAAGAAGGAAAAAGTATATACGCTGTAACCGAGAAAGGAGTAAGTCACCACCAGGAGAGGAGAATGAAATGCCGTGGCGGTTGTCAGCTGCACTCACAGAGCACAACGGCGTTAAGCTTCTGCCTTAAGTCTTCTCGGCGTTTTTGGCTTCTAAGTTTGTTTCGTTTGGTTTGGTTTTTGTCAGTTGGGGGTGGATGCGTCTTCCAACCCAAGGAAAGCCAGGGCTCGATGTAAATTGACTTCACGTGTGGGCCATCTCTGAATTTCGTTCACCAGCTGGTGGCTGCCCCATTGCCCCTTGGGGCTCCCAGGACTCCGACTTGGCTTCTGGTTCCGCATCACCCAAGAAATACGTTACATGAGGGGAGTGGTCTTACAGGCTCTAAGCGCCTCCTCTAAATGCAACCTGCTTACGGCGGCTTTCAGTAGCACCTGACGGAGTTAGAGATGAAGGTCTCACTACAGCAGGAAGGAAGGGGTGCCGAAGGTCCAGATGGGGGTGGGAGGCCCTCTTTTTTCCTGGCCCCGTACTCCATAGGAAGGGATCTCTACTGCAATAAAGTCCCGGAACCGCTAACTCACACCTGCCCCGGTGTCATCGAGCGAATCTATTGAAAGTCTGCAAGAAGCGGCAATTTGCTTTCTTTTCTTACCTCTTCTGTGCCGAGGAACTGTCTGCTCTGCCTGAGCCCAACCTTCAAACCGTGGGTGGGTTCCCCAAGGCCTACCCTGTGTCGGTGGGGGAAGGTGGCGGGCAGTAGGGCAAGTTGGTAACCCTCGTTCACCTTGGATCTAAAGCCAAGTCCCGCGATCAGTTTATCAGCGATAAAGCGGGCACTTCTTCGACATCTTGCTTCTCAACTGGTTCTCAAATCAGAAGGGAAAAAAAGGCACTCATTTTCGACCCTTTAACTCCCCAGAGTACAATTTCTACTGTGGTCTTTAGCACTTAATTCCCTCTCTACAACAGCAGCGGTAAATGACAGCGGAAGTTAGCCATCTGCATTTCCACCCCAGAAACCTGGGTCCTGAGGCTAAGGAGAGCCGAGAGAGACCACGAATCTCACCACCACCATGATATGCCATCCTAAGAGTCCAACTGACCGGATCCCCTGGAACAGGGGGCTAGAAAAGACCTCAGGACACAGCCCTGACCCCATTTTTAAGGCTACAAATGCTGAAAGCCAGTAAGTAGCGCGACCTCACTAGGATGACAGCAAAGGATACTTGCATTTAGATCGGCGAATCCGGAGATTAGGCTCTCCAGCCCTGCCCACAGGGGTAGGATTTGGTATGTCTGAAATGTGACCTGAATTCTGAATATGGAAATGATGTTACCTGACGAGTCATATCTGTGACCAGCCTTGAGGAGCACCCAGTCAGCCCAATTGCCCTTCGTTTTCTTCCTTTTACCATGAAAGTAGCTCCGGGCGAGGTACCATTACAACGGCAAAAGGGCTTGAGGCACAGCCCTACGCTGAGCCCCCAAAATAAGATTCCGTTGAACAGGGATCCATGCAAACGCCACCGGGTGCTTTCAACCAACGGCCCGTGAACAAATCGACTGTCACTCGGGTTCGGTCACCGGGGGGAGATAGTTTAAGACCTCTAGGCTTGCATGTCCTGTCTGTCAGTGAGGGCCTTGGTCACGCCGCATGACCATGAAGGCTCCTTCCAGCTCGGATCGTGTTTGGACCAGGAAGGAGAATGGGGACTATTCGGCTTGACGGTGGTCCACATGTGGAGGCAGGCCGTGTGCTCACCATGACCCGCCCCCCGGCCCTCCAGAGAACTGACTGCCGGAAGCTTAGCCATGAGCTCCATTAGCATCAGACATAGCTCAAGACTCCACTTCCCTCACGGGAGCAAGATGTACAAGGGGCACCACCAAAGTGCAGACGCTGCCCCGCGGCGTGCGGGCCAGGAGCCAGGTCACGGGAGGAGCAGGTGAAAGAACCTGTTGGAACAATTAGGAGGAAGGAAGACTGGCCGGAGGCCGCCTTGAGACGTCGGGACAAAAGGACTCGTGGAAGAGGAACAAATGGCCTCTGAGTTAGTGAGGTGCCCGACAGAGGAAGGAGAGCCCAACATCTCCCCTCAGGAGCCCTCTGTTAGACCTGCCACCCTGGATCAGTTATCCGGAGGGGCCGGGGGAGGGGGTGCAGCGCGGGGTTGAGCCCTTCACCCTGAGCAGCCAGCCGAGCTACATGACTGCTGTGGCCCCACCCACTGGCTCTGTGAATTGATTTAATGTCCCTGAAGGGAAAAGGAGAGCGTTTGCCAGAAGCTCTCACCACCTCTTGCCTGGATCGTTAGGACCACCTCTCGGCGCGTCTCAGCGTCTCATCTCGCCCCGACCCACCCTGTGAGCCTCCCTTTGGCCAGAACCGTCTTTCTAATGTGGATGCTCTGACATTTCCCCGCTCAAACCCTACCCTGGACCTCCATTACCCGCGAGATAGAAGATAAACTTCTTAACACAGTTTACGCATCCCCGTGGTCCTTGGACTCTGTCTACCTGACCAGTCGCATCTCCCTCTGTGCCCCCAAGCAAACCTTGGGTTGAACAGCACTCAACTCATCCACTTCCTTGCCTGTGTCCTTCTGTTCCCTGTGTCCGGAGAGTTTTTGGCTGACCCACAACGCCCCCTGACGCTTCTCATCCAGGGCCGTCTGCTCAGGGAAGACGCCCGCTCTCCCCGGATTATAACTGCTCCTGCCCCTGCCTTCCGTGGCAGCCCGCAGGTCCCTTAAGGGCGGAGACTGCGTGCGTCCTTTGACTTTTGAAACCATCGTGCCTGCCAGAAGCCTGCTACACGTACATGTTCAAGGGTGGACTGCTTAATGGTGGAGGAAGAGAGGGATGAGAGTCAGAGCAAAGACCGTGAGCGTAACAATCCAAGTGGTCTAGCAGATGGGGCTGGATGGGGGGCAGAGGGACAGCGGTGTGGGAAAGCCAGCTGGGTGTGTGGGACCATGCCGCGTTCAGGACAGACCCTGGGGGAGCTTCCTGAATGGAGGCATGCGCGCCAGACAGGAGGGGCCCATGGGGGTCCTGGCAGGGAAGGCTGGGCCGGGGCAGAGGAGGGAGGGCAGTGGTGGGTTCCAGCTCTGAGGCAAAGGAGCAGGTGGGGGAAGGAGGAGGGAGCACAGCGTGGGCACGAGGAGACTCTCAGGGAGTCTCAACTCTGGAGCAGAGGGGAGTCACTCCCCCTGCAGCGAGCCCCCAGGGGCTTTGGCAGCCCCACCTGTCAGGGGCCTTCCCATCACAACCCTCTGTGGAATCAAGTAGGCCCAACAACCCTCAAGCAGCATTTTTCAAAGAGTGTCGCCTAGACTAGTGGTTTCCAAACTGTTTTGACTGTGATGCACAGTCACAGGATGACCCCATACCTGATACATGCACACATACATAAAATTTAGATATAACTGAAGGAAAAGTTTCCCAAAGCCGGTCGTATCCTTGCTGCTCTGATACACTCTGATATTTTCTATTCCGTTCCATTTCATCTTTGTAAAATTGCTTGTCATAACTCGCTTGATTGATTTCAAGACCCACCAGTGAGTCCCAGCCTGTATTTGTGAATCACTGGGCCTTTCATACCAGCAGCACTAGGGGAATTTGTTAAAATACAGGTTTCTGGGACTCACCCCAGAAGGACCCAAAAATCTATATTAAATATATGTCACAATGGGGGAGGTTTTTGTTTGTTTGCAAATGGATGCTTTGGGAATACTGAAGTCTTTGGAAACCCTCAATTCGCTTTAGTAGAATTTTTTTTTATTGATGATTGCCGTCCGACATCTCTTTGATAGATTCGCCCTTACAGTGCTGTGAGGGTTAAAATAGTAAAGCATTACAAGAAGGCCGGGCAAAGAATAAATGCTCAATAAATGTTTGCTGCCATCATCATCATCATCATCATGTTCCCTTCTAAATAACACTGCTGACCCACACGCATCTGCTCTTTCCAGAAGGTTCCCCATCTTCATGAATGGCACCACGTCCTCTCAGTTGCTCAAGACAAAAGCTAGGAGTCGTCCCCACCTCTCTTCCCTCACCTCCCTCTGCTGACTTCTTCACATCCAAACAGCCCATTCCCTACGGGTCCACAACTGCCACCAATGTCTCTTGCCCTGACTGCTGCAACAGCTTCTACCGTTTCTTTCCTACGGTCCAGGATCACCTTTGATGAAGGTACATCAGTTGTCACCTCTCATCTGCATTAGTTACTTATTGCTGTACCCATTACCCCCCAACATTTAGTGGCTTAAGACAACCCCTATTTATCCTCCCACAGTGGCTGTGGGTCAGGAATTCTGGAGCAACTTAAGGGGGTGGTTCTGGCTCACAGTCTCTGAGAGCTTTAAGGTCAAGTCGTTACCTGGGATTGTTGTCACCAGAAGTCTTGACTGGGGCTGGGAGATCCGTTTCCAAGATGGCGCCCTCACCTGGCTTCGCCACGTGGACTGGCCATTGGCTACTTGAGTGTCTTCAATACCATGGCAGCGTCTTTCCCAGGGAAGGTGATCCAAGAGAGAGGCTGAAGCTACAATGTCTTTCATGACCTGGATTCAGAAGTTGCACATCATCACTTACACCTTATTCCCTTTGTTGGGAGTGGCTCACCAAGTCCACTTGAGAGGAGAAGTTGGCTCCACCATTTGAAGGGACTTTGTAGACACGTTGTAAAGCACTACGCCCTACTCAGAAGTACCAAAGTCTGTGCTCACCTTCTGGCTCTGGACATCTTGGCTGATTCCCAAACATGCCAAGCTCACGGAGCCTTCCTACCCTCTGGTTACTCTGGAAGTTTCCCTCAGCAGAGCCAATTCTCCCTTGTTATTCATCACCATCTCCGTGTCCTTCTTTCTGCACGGCCTTTCCCGATGGTGAGCCGTAAAGGAGCTCATCTATGAGTGTCAGGAAGCAAGTTGCCTCTTGTTGCCGATCAGTTGTGTGTCCACCTGGACGGAGAGCTCCTTGGGAGCAGGACGTTGGTGCCCCGCTTATCATGTAGTGAAAACCATAGGAGTTAGGATGGTGTGGCTCTGAGGCAGACCCCCAGGCGGTGGGAGTGAACACTGCCATTCCAAGAGTGGACTGGAGACACTCTTCCGGGATTGTCATGAGTCACCGTGCCAGGCTGAAATGCAAACACGGACAACTAATATCTCTGAAATTCGGCCCATTTTGTCTCATTAGAGATCTAGGGGAGGGGCGCCTGGGTGGCTCAGTCGGTTGAGCGTCTGACTGTTGATCTCAGCTCATCGTGATCTCGAGGTTCGTGAGTTTGAGCCCCGCGTGGGGCTACACACGGTCATGTGGAGACTGCTTGGAATTCTCTCTCTCTCTCTCTCTCTCTCTCTCTCTCTCTCTCTCTCTACCCCTCCCCTGCTCTCTCTCTCTGTCTCTCTCAAAATAAATAAACTTAAAAAAAATAGAAATCTAGGGGAAATGACCTAGGAAGGTGTTCTCTAATTCAGAAGGTGAGTTAGGAAGCTCTCTGTTGCTTTCCGTCCTGACTCAGCATCACACCCTCCCAATAATTCACACCACATGATAAATGAACCCATTTATCCACAGAAGAAACTTGAATCGCACAGAAGAAACTTGTGCACTTTGTCACTTATTAATCTGAATCCAAAGCCATGCTCTTTTGCTTTTCTCTAAACTTACCAAAACGTCGTTAGAGCATTACCCTTCCCCACAAAGAAATTAAACTCTGACGAAAGGTCCGGGCGTTGCCGAAAGTAAATCTGGGAGAGCACGGAGGGTGGAGAAAATTATGACGTTTGTTTTTAAAATGAACCAAAAGCAGGTGGAAATAAATTCTCTTCCAGAGGAGCAATGTTTGCTAAAAAGATTCACATTTCCTGGAGGGTTTTATCCCGAGCAGATCAATGCAACTAAAGGAGAACAACATGTAGTTTACAAAAACGCTGCGCCTCTCTCCTGTGAGGCCAGCAATCACGCTCTCTCTGTACGCGACTTCATCTCAGACGCTTCAGACAGCGCGCGCACTAAATTACTTTTATTACTGTCAGCTCAACGCTGCTGCTTCTCCTTTACCAAGTCTCTGTGATTTTGAGAACTTTCCTGCTAATCATTTTCCCTTTGCTAATGACCCTAACCTTCCACAAAATGACTTCTCTGTGTCGGCCTTCATTTTACATCTCCCTCCTTCCTCGTGCTCTCTTTTCTTCTCGGATTTCCCATTTTTCAAGCCACAGTGCGGACTTGAGTCTGTTGAATTTCAGCTCCTTCTTCCTGTCTTGGATCGCCTATTACCTATTGCAAAGGTCATTTTAAGTGTAATTCAGCTTAAATTACTTAATTTGCTAATGGACAATTTTTTTCTTTCTTTCTCTCTAGGCCCCTCCCTCTGCCCCAGGCCTGCCTGTGCACCTGCCCCCCTCCCCCAAAATCTAAATCCCAGTTTTCGAAGACTTCTGTGTTCTTAATCGCTCTCCACAGAATCGAAAGGCCAATGAAAGTGAATCCCCTAAATGTGCCGTTTTAAAGGATAAGATTTATATGTTCATAGCCTGGCCATGGAGGTTGGGAAAGGGGTTGTTTCTAGGATAAGTGAAAACAACCACAAAAATCCCACACCGAGACTGGAAGACCCCACATATAAAATCCACTATCTTCTTGGAGTGTTAGGAATCCTGACAGCAACTCCAAATTCCAAAGTCGCCAACAACTCTCAGAACAAAATGTACAATATTCGCAAAGGCTCATGAGGATGACGTCAACCCGTCCTGCCTTGGGGTGTACGTGTGTGTGCAGGTGTGTGTTGGGGGAAGAGGAGATCTGGGGGGCTTCCAGGCTTTGGTGGGTCTACCTGTTGGCTCCTGAGACGTCACTCATCCAGCTGGCACGTTCCAGAAGGTTCCATCCGCAGCTTCTTCCTGGAGCAGACTGAGTGCTGTCCTGGGCCTGGAGAAGACTGGCCCCGGGTCAGTCTCCCACAAGGGACAGCATGTCCTGGGGCTTCTGAGTAGCCGCGGGTCTTCGCCTTTGACTCCCATCAGATTTTCCAGAGGAAGTAAAGGCCTGACGCCAGGGGAGCCCTTCCTGTGTGTCCACACCCACCCTGGCCTGGCCGCCGAGACCCCCAACCCCAAATAGGCAAACAAACGCTGTTCCGCTTCGAGTGTCTGAGACCAGGACAGCTGTGGGCAGGAAAACAGGGACCTCACGTAGGGGCTCTGACCCGCTTACCCAAGGCCTTTGTGCTTGGAATTCTGGAAGGTTCTCTCAGCGCCTCCGCTCGCTCCTTGCTTGGAGGCACACCTGTGGCCACACGGGGTGGCCTGCCCGTGGGCTGAAGGAGGGCTCTAAATGGTTAAGTTGACCCCGCGGCAGGAAATGCCCCTGGGTGGGGAGGCCTGAGGTGGCCTCTGCCTCCTCCCTCCCCTCCCCTCCCCCTCAGCCTCCCTCCCCCGCACCGGGGCCTCCAACTGACAGTTTTTATTGACAAGTCATACCCGGGGCTTGCCTTTCTTTAAAGCAGGTGGCGACAATGCAGTCAGTGTGGCAGCGGGCCCTGCCCGGCCGGGAGGACGCGTCAGTGGCCGGCAGTCGGATAATAAGCCCGGAGTGTGAACAGAGAAGGCGGCCCTGCTCGGGGGGCAGTGGCGGGCGCGCCGCAGCCTTTAATGACAGGACAGCGTGTCCGCGCACCGTCTAATTAATCCCATATTTTCACACAGCATAATTACGGCGCCGGCCTGAGTTATTTGGCTGCTGGGGGAGGAGGCGCGCGCCCTGTCCTCTGCTCGGCTCCTCGCAATTTATTATGCTCCCCAGCGCGACACGGCGACACCTCGGCGCGGGCCTATCTGTCATCGCTGCGTTATCACGAAGCCACCCCCTTCCTCACCGGGCTACGGGGCTGCAGCAAATTGCTATTTTTATGGGATATGATAAAGGAAATGCTACCTTATGTTCCCATTTTTAACTGTCTGGTGCGTGGCGCCTGCGCCCCGCCCCCCCCCCCCCCACGCGCCCCCCGCGCCCCCCGGACACCGACAAAGCGCGCGCCTGCCTTTTCCGCCTCTTTGCGCGCAATTTGTGAATACGCCTTCTTGGCACGGGGTCATCTTTCCAAGAAAGACCGTCCCCCCACCATGCGTCCCTTGCCATTCCTGGCCTCTGGGTTTGGGGTACTTGCTGGGGCCTAGTTATTGTTCACCTGCGCCCTGGAAGCTGCTGGGCGCACCACCCCCCCCCTTCCCCAGGAGCGTCTGGAAGGCTGCAGCAGAAACACGGGCCGGAGGCCTGTGCTCCTGGGGCTTCAAAGCCAGCCTAGTGCCGGGTGGGGGGGGGGGGGCGGTCGGGGGTCAGGGGACTTTCAGAGAGAGCTCGGAACACAGGTACCCCTGGGCCTAGGAAGGTGCCAGAATCAGGAGATGCTCGTGCCCATGTCCCAGGCTAAGGGACTCCTTGAGTCCCTGCCCCCGGAGAGCCGAGTGCACGTGTAAGCCCTTCACCTTCCCCAAACCTCAGTGTTTACAGGGTGCAAGGAAGGGAAGCCGAGGGTATCTCCAAGGCGCACAGGCAGGGGTGGGCCCTCTCCTGCAGGTGCCGGTGGGAACCGAACAGACCCCTAGCCTTGGAAGGAGAGACCCTGCCAGGAGGGTTTTTAGCCTCTGGGCACAGCGGGAAGGTCTGAGTTCAAGGATTAAGCAGGTTTAATGTTCAGATATAAAATCAAGAAATGAAAAGTATATGAATTCTGGACAGTTTCTGTACCTTTCTTTGGGGCTGTTTGTATGTTGAGATGCACAATTAACCCTGTGTTTTGTAAAACCAGGGCCTGATACCTGTCTCTCTTACTCCTTTGTAAACGTAACTGGGTAATTTTGAGGATAAATAGGAAACATGTTGAGTTCCTTGCGGGGGCGGGGGGGGGGGGGGAGGGGGCGACAAACGTTCTACACAGTTTAATAAATATATTTCATCATCTAACCACCAAGTGCGTTCCATCACCCAAGCCATGGAAGTTATAGTCACTACTCTCAATATTTCTTTTTCTTTTAATTATTATTATTATTATTATTATTATAGTGATTATTTATTTTGAGAGGGAGAGAGAGAGAGAGAGAGAGAGAGAGCGAGCATGAGCCAGGCAGGGGCAGAGAGAATGGAAAAGAGAGAATCCCAAGCAGGTTCCATGCTGTCAGCATGGAGCCCGACTCAGGACCGGATCCCAGGAAGTGTGAGTGACATCGTGACCTGAGCCGAAGTCTTGACCCAACAAGCCACCCAGGTGCCCCACTACTCTCAATATTTGAATATCAAAGGAAGACACCTCTCATAGGTCATTTGGACAGTTTAAACACCAAACCATCTGTAACAAAATATGTGATTTAAAAAGTAGCCCATGGATTTCCTTCTTAATAATCTGGCAAAGGGAGCTCCGAGAATTTCACTCCCGACGCCTTCTCCAGCCCCTACACAACAAAATGTATGTGTTGCAGCTATATAGCTCGATGCATTTTCACACACTGACTCAGCTACGTAACCTGGAAACAGGACATGGCCTCTCTTGTCCCGTCAGCCACAATGCCAGAGTCCCCACCCCAACAGTAGGTTAATATTGCCTGTTTTGTATTCACGTGACAGAACCGCGTGGTGAGGGCAGATTAGATCGCCTCTAGGAGATTCATCCACACTGTGCATGGACCTCGCTCACATCTTTATTATTCGTGCGTCTGAGAGTCTGAATATACAAGGGGACAATGGCCAGACCATATATAAAAGTAGAGCCTGACCCACACCCGCAGCTACCTGTCCAGAAAGCCAACCCCCTTGTCGGAAACAAACAGCCCCGGGAAAACAGCTGCCCACCCCCTTCTTGACACTCGCAAGAAGCCAGACTGCTATCTCCAGGGATGATCCAGGAAGCCGCTTAGTGATTTCTGTGACTATTGGCCCCAAATGGCCTAGGCTTGATTAATAACTGACAGATTCTCTAATTCTTGTCTTTACTTCCGACTTAGGACCGAGCAGAGAAAGCCAAACATGGCCCCTAACCGATCACGTAGGACGCCCCACTTCTGGCCGGCCTCCTCCGGCTCTGCCCGGCTGCCAGCCTCCATCAGGGCAGACGGGGATACAGAACCTTCCGGCTCTTCTGCCTGCCTTGAGTCTCTGCCAAACACACGGACGGCAGTCCACTTCCGCTGAGCGGGCTTTGCGTAACTAGCCTTCGCCCTCCTCATCTGCTTGGCCTTCGGTGATTCCCACCCTCATCCACCGGATCACACAGGTCATTATTCCCCGTGCGCCCGTGTTTTACTCTGTCGTCTTCTGTCCATCCCAGCATGGGTGGGCGTGTGGGCAGTTTCAGGTTCGGGGCTAGAAATAAAATCCAAAGAAGTACAAAGAGTGCTTCTGTGAACATTCCCGCAGGTGCCTTCTGGTGCACGCCTGTGCGCCTTTCTGTGGGGCGTGAACCCGGCAGGCAGCCGTTTCTGTGTTTGTGCCCCACCCGGGGTCAGCGCGGAGCGCTGGGTATTTTGTGTCTTTTTCATCTTAGCCACTCTGGTAGCAGTACAGTTGGAGTGTGGCTTTAATTTGCACCTCTGTAGCGACTAATGCCGCCGAACGGCTTTTCGTGTATTTGTTGACCACTTGGCTGGGCTATCCTCTTTTTTTTTTTTTTTTAAATATTGCTATCTTTTAAATTTTTTTCTAGATTTTCATTCCTTTTAGAGGATTTAGGTCTGCCACAAAACCGAGAGGAAGGTGCAGACATTTCCCATAGACTCCCACTCCCCCACGTGCATAACCTCCCTCGTTATCAACGTCACTCACCAGAACGGTACCTTTTTTACCAACGATGAACCTACGTTGACATGTCAAAAATCACCTAGTTTATTTTAGGATTCACTCGTGGTGTTGTACATTCTGTGGGTGTAGACAAACATGTAGTGACGTGTCCACCATCAGAGTGTCATACAGAGTGTTTTCACTACCCTAAAAATTCTCCATGAGCCACGTACTCATTCATCCACCCCACCCCCCAGCCCCTGGCAATCACCGGTCTTTTTATCATCTCCATAGTTCTGCCTTTTCCAGAATGCCATATAGTTGGAATCATACAGTATGTAGCCTTTTCAGATTGGCTTCTTTCACTTAGTAATAGGCATTTAAACTTCCTCCGTGTCTTTTCATGGCTTGATAGCCCATTGCTTTTAATTGCTGAATAATATTCCATTGTCTGGAGGGACCATAGTGTACTCATTCACGTAGTGAAGGGCATCTTGGCTGTTTCCAAGTTTGGGTAATTACGAATAAAGCTGCTATAAACACCCATGTGAGGGTTTTCATGTGGACATAAGTTTTCAGCAGGTTTGGGTAAATACCAAGGAGCATGATTGCTGGATCATATGGTAAGAGTATGTTTCGTTTTGCAAGAAACTGTCAAACTGTCTTCCAAATCGCCTATGAATTTTGCATTCCCGCTCCAACGTGTGAGAGTTCCTGTTGCTTCACATCCTTGCTAACATTTGGTGGTGTCAGTGTTCTGGATTTTCGCCATTGTAATAGGTGAGTAGTGGTATCTCACTGCTTGAATTTGTGTATCCTTGATGACGTGTGATATGGAGCACCCTTTTATATGCTTATTTTCTAGCTATGTGTATTAATATACACAACTAAAAAATTTTTTTACACTTTATTTATTTTGATAGAGAGAGACAGAGCACAAGTGGGGGAGGGGCAGAGAGAGACAGAGCCACAGAATCCGAAGCAGGCTCCAGGCTCCGAGCTGTCAGCACAGAGCCTGACGCAGGGCTCGAACTCACAAACCACGAGATCATGACCTGAGCCGAAGATGGACGCTTAACCGACTGAGCCACCCAGGAGCCCCAATATACACAATTTTATATTGATCTTGTATACTGCATCCTTTCTGAAATAATTTAGTAGGTCTAAAAGGTTTTCTGTGGATCCCTCAAGATTTTTATATAGAAGGTCATGTCATCTGAACATAGACAGTTTTACTTCTTCCTTTCCAATCACGAGGTCTTTTTCTTTCTCTTGGCTGATTGTCCTGCCTAGAACCTTCAGTACAATATTGATTACAGGTGGTGAGAGAGACATCTTGCCCAGTTGCTTGTTTTAGGAGTAAAGAATTCAGTCTTTCACCTTGAGTTTGATGTTAGCTCTGGGTTTTTCATAGATGCCCTTTCTCTGATTGAGAAGGATCCCACCTGACCAACTCTTAGGACTTCATTGAGTGTTGCTTTTTTAACCATGAAAGGGTGTTTGATTTTGTCAAATGCTTCCTCTGCTTCCACTGAGATAACCAGGTGGGGCTTTTTCTTTATTCTACTAATACAGTGTATTTCATTGATTTTTGGAGATAAAACCAATGTTGCATATCTAGGATAAATCCCACCTGGTGACGGTGTATAATCTTTTTTATATGTTGTTGGGTTCAGTTTGCTAAGATATTGTTGAGGATTTCTGCGTCCACACTCATAAGAGCTATTGGTCTGTAGATTTTTTTTTTCATGATGTGTTTGTCTGGTTTTGGTATCAGGGTAATTTTGACCTCATAATGAGTTGGCAAGTGTTCCGTTCTCATTTTTGGCAGAGTTTGTGAGGAATTGGTATTAATTCCTTTTTAAATGATTGGTAGAACTCACCAGTGAAGCAACTATGGGCCTGGGCTTTCTTGGTGGGAAGTTTTAAAATTACTAATTCATCTCTTTTCTTCTTACATGTCTATTTAGATCTTCTGTTTATTCTAGAGTCTGTTTCAGTGGTTTATCATCTTTCTAGGAAATTGTTCAGTTTATCTGTTGTCTACTTTCTTGGCATAGAGTTATTCACTGTGTTCCCTTATACTCTTTTTCATGTCCATAAGAGTGGGTGTAGTGTTTCTTCTCTCATTCCTGATTTTAGTAATTTGAATCTTTTTTCTTTTCTCTTAATCAGTTAAATATTTGTCATTTTATTGATCTTTTTCAGAGGTCAACATAATTGGTTGATTTTCTTTATTGTTTTCCTATCGTGTTTCACTTATTTCTGCTCTAACCTTTACTATTTCCTTCATTCTCTTTGCGTTGAGTTTAGTTTCTTCTTTCTAGTGTCTTAAGGCAGAAAATTAGGTCATTGATTTGAGATTTTTTCTTTTTTAGTATTGGCATTTACAGCCAAAGATTTCCCTGTGAGCACCGATTTAACATATCTCAAGGGTTTTTTATGTTATGTTTTCATTTCCATTAATCCAAAAGTATTTCCTAATTTTGTTCATGATTTATTCTTTAACCCACTGATTATTTAGGAGTATGTTGTTTAATTTGTACATCCTTGGGAATGTCCCAAAATTGTTTCTCTTATTGATTTCCAATTTTATTCCATTGTGCTTGGTGAACATATTTGTATGATTTCAATTCTCTAAATTTACTAAAGCTTCTTTCATGGGCTAACATATGGTCTATCCTGGACAATGTCCCATTCTCACTTGGGAAGAGTGAGTGTTCTGTTGGTGGTGGGTGTGTGCATATGTCCATTAAGTCTAGCTGAGTTGTAGTGTTGCTGAAGTCTTCTATCCCTTTATTGATCACCTGTCTAGTTGTTCTGTCCATCATTAAAACCGGGCTATTTAAGTCTCCAACTGTTATTGTTCAAGTGTTTGTTTCTACCTTCAGTCCTGTCAGTTTCTTCATGTCTTTTAGGTTTCTATTGCTAGGTGCATGCGTGTTGATAGTTGCTATATCTTTCAGGTGGTAGATCCTTTTTCACTATAAAACGTCCCTCTTTATCTCTAGTGACTTGTTTTGTCTTAAAGTTTATTTTGTCTGATGTCAGCATAGCACACTAGCTTTCTAAGAACTGTTTTTTGCTGGTATCTCTTATCATCCCTCCACTTTCAATGTATTTGTATCTTTGAGTATGAAATATATCTTCTGTAGACAGCATGTATCTGGATCTTGCTGTTTAAAATCCAGTCTGGCAATCTTGCCTTTTTACTGGATTGTTTAATTCATTAATATTAATGTTTTTATTAATATGGTTGGTATAATGTTTTCTATTTTCCTTTTTTCCCCCTATATGGCTCACATCTTTTATTTTTCTCTGTTTCTCCTCTTCTGACTTCTTTTGCATTAAATAGATATATTTTCTAGTGTTTTCTAGTGTAATCATTCCATTAATTATTTTTTTTATCTATATATTTTAAATTATGTTCTTACTGCTTGCTTTAGGACTTGTAATACATCTTAATTTATCAGAATCTACTTCAGGCATATACTACCTTAATTCCAGTAAGTCATGTAAAGTTTTCTCCTTTATAGCTTTATTTCCTCTACTCTGTTTTGTGCCATTATTATTATACAAATTACATCTGTGAGTGTTACAAATCTAACAATACACTTTTATAATTATTAATGTGTATAATCTTATATCTTACAAAGAAGCTGAAAGGAAAAAGGAGAATAAACATGTATTTATAGAGTTTGTTATATTAATCTTTTAATTTACCATTTCTGGTTCTCTTCTTTTCTTTCTCTGGATTTGTGTTATTTGTGTCATTTCTTTATTACAATCCAGCATTGCAGTCCACTGGCATTCTTTGTGCTGTACTTGTCAACTATGTTACATTTCTGTATGTTACAGGTTGTACAGTACAATTGAACCCATATTGTTTTATGTCATTGCTTTTTAAATAGGTTGAGGAGAAAGAAAGAGAAATATGCAATTATACTGTTTATTTTACAATCACCTTGACTGGTGCTCTTTGTTTTTCTACAGACATTTATATTATCGTCTGGTCTTGCTGGCTCTTAGCATTAAGAACTTTCTTTAGTATTTCTTAGAAGTCAGGTCTGTTAGCAACAAATTCTGTTTTTGTTTATCTGAGAATGTCTTCATTTTACATTCACTTGTGAAAGATAGTTTTGCTGGATGTAGGAATCTTGGTTGACAGGTATTTTTTTTTTCTTTTGTCACTTTGAATACATCTCACTGCCTCTGGCTTCCATTATTTCAAATGAGAAGTCATCTGTTAATATTATTGAGGTTCCCTTGTACATGGTGAGTAGTTTTTCTCACAGCTTTATTTTTTTTAATTTTTTAATATTTATTTATTTTTGAGAGAGAGAGAGAGAGAGAGAGAGAGAGAGAGAGACAGAGTGCAAGTGGGGGAGGGGCAGAGAGAGGGAGACAAAGGATCTGAAGAAGGCTCCAAGCTCCGAGCTGTTAAGACAGAGCCTGACACAGGGCTTGAACTCACAAACCATGAGGTCATGACCTGAGCTGAAGTCAAATGCTTAACTGACTGAGTCACCCAGGTGTCCCTCTCACAGCTTTCAAGATTTCCTCTTTATCTTTGGTTTTGAATACTTTGTAATATATGTCTCTCTAAGTGTGGATGTCTATATTTTCCTACTTGGAGTTTAGATTTGTAGATTAGGTCACCTAAATGGTGTCCCACATTTCTCTGAAGCTCTGTTTATTTTTCCTAATTTGCTCTCCCTCTGTTATTCAGGTTGCTTAAGCTTTATTAATCTATCTTCAAATTATGCAATTCTTTTTTCTGACAGCTCAAAAGAACTGTTAATAGATTTTAGTGACATTTTAATTTCTTTTTTTTTCTAAATTTTTAAAATGTTTATTCATTTTTGAAAGACAGAGAGAGACAGAGCATGAGTAGGGGAGGGGCAGATAGAGAGGGAGACACAGAATCCAAAGCAGGTTCCAGGATCTGAGCCATCAGTGCAGAGCCTGACATGGGGCTCGAACCCATGAACTGTGAGATCATGACCCGAGCTAAAGTCAGAGGCTTAACCGACTGGGCCACCCGTGTGCCCCCGACATTTTCATTCCTATTGTAGTTCTAGACTTCAGGATTTTCATTTGGCTCTTTTATACATTCTCTATTGTGTCATGACATTTTCTTTCTGATGAGTCATTATTATCATACTTTCCTTTAATTCTTTGAAGATGGTCTCCCTCAGTTCTGAGAGCATGTTTCTTGTGCTGCTTTGAGGTCTGTCTACTAAGTCCAGCATCTGGGCTTGCTATGGGGCCAACCCGTAGCTTGAATGCCATGCTGTCTCATTGTTCTCACCAACTTTCCATAATTTCATTGAATGCATGGTTCGCAATTTGTTCAATCTCTAGAGACTTTGACAATGTCTTGGCTAATTTTGATAGATTTAATAGATGTCTTTTGATGGCAGGAGCTTCCTCAATCTCCTCTCGCTGCATTCTTGAGGCCTTGCCTCTGGCTATTCTCTTTTTTGCCAAGTGTCTGTTTATTTCTTCCACACATATTTCTGTTGGGTTGTCTGTCTTTTTCTTATTGATTTGTAGCAGGTGATATATACATTCTGTAAATGCACTTTGTTGGAAACATGTTGCAAAATACTCTCCCACGTTGTGGGTTGCATTTTTACTATTTTAATGGTGTTTTTTTGATGACTAGAAGTTGTGGATTTTAATATTGTCAGTTTAGTAATGCTTTCTTTGATGGTGTTTTTTAAAGCTTGTTTATTTATTCTGAGAGAGAGAGAGAGAGAGAGAGTATGAGCAGGGGAGGGGCAAAGAGAGAGGGAGACAGAATCCCAAGCAAGTTCCACACTGTAAGTGTAGCTCAAACAGAGGGGCTCAAACTCACAAACTGTGAGATCCTGACCTGAGCAGAAATCAAGAGTCAGTTGCTTAACTGACTGAGCCACCCAGGTGCCCTTCTTTGATGGTATTTTTATAGTTACTACTCTGTTTAAGAAATCTTTACCATCCCAAAGATCACAAAGATATTCTCTATGTGTTTTCTTCTAAAGTTTCTTTTATCTTCCATATTTGAATCTGCAACCCATCTTGAATTGACTTTTGTTTAGGAAACCAGGTTCTTTATTGTCTTATATGTATATCCAATTGACCTAATATTTTTCATTGAAAATGCCATCCTGGGGTGCCTGGGTGGCTCAGTCAGTTAAGTGTCCGACTTCAGCTCAGGTCATGATTTCGTGGTCCGTGGGTTTGAGCCCTGTGTCAGGCTCTGTGCTGACATCTTAGAGCCGGGAAACTCCTTCGGATTCTGTGTCTCCCTCTCTCTCTCTTCCCCTCCCCTGCTTACACTCTGTCTCTCTCTCTATCTCAAAAATAAACATTTAAAATCTTTAAAAAAAAAATAAAGCAACTGCCATCCCTTCCTCACCACACTACCATATCACCTTTATCCTAAATCAGACTGTATTTGTGTAGGCCTGTTTCTGGACTGCCTCTCCTGTTCCACTGAGGAGTTTATTTAACTTTGCCCCAGTACTACATTGTCTTATATACTACAGCTGCATGAAACATCTTAATATCAAGTAGTTTAAGTCCTCTGGCTTACATTTCTTTAAGAGTGCCTTGTTTATTCTTTGCCCCTTTTGTATATTCATGTGAAATTTGGAATTAGTTTGTCAGTTTCCACAGGAGAAAAACAGCTGAGAGTTTTATATTGGGATTGTATTTAACTTAGGAATCAATCTGAGGAGAATTGACATTATTAATATATTGAGTCTTCCAATCCATGAAGATGGTATGTCCCTTCAGTTACTTATATCTTTTATTTTTGTTCTCTTAAAAATGTTTTATGCCAGTTAATACAAAGGTCCTGCATATGTTTTTAGACTACTTTTAGATATTTGATGTCCTTAATACTATTATAAATAGTGTATCTTAAAATTTAATTTTCTATTTGTTGCTGGTATATAGAAGTACAATTATTTCTTAATGTTCACCTGGTATCCAGAATCTTCCCCCCTCCTTCAATTTTTTAAAGTTATTTATTAGTCTACTTCTTTCCCTCAGGTGAAGAGGGTTTTGTTTTTATACTTTTCGGTTCATGGTACATTATTGTCACTGGTCACTGCAAAGCCCCTCTCTTGTATGGTTTCTTTGTTTGCTCACCCCTTTTGTCTCATTTCCTCCCACCCTCCCACTGACCACCATTTTCATGCATTTTGTGTCTATCTTCTTTTTTTATGTTATTTCCTTTTGAGAGAGAGAGAAAGAGAGAGTCAGAGAGAGAGGGAGACAGAGGATCGAAGGTAGTCTCTGTGCCGAGAGAAGAGAGCCCGATATGGGGCTCGAACTCACAAACCGTGAGATCGTGACCTGAGCCGAAATCAGACACCCAACCGACTGAGTCACCCAGGTGCCCCATTGTGTCTACCTTTTTGTTTGCTCTCTGGTTACTCGTGGGTCTGGGAATTTTTTCGTACTCTTTGGGACTTCAGAGTTCTCCACTTGGCAAATGTACTCTTCATGTTCCTTGCCCCTCTTGATGTTGCTTTTTAGCTTGTTGAGTTTTAGGATTCGTGCATTTCTCTCCTTGTCTTTGTCTCAAAACATGATACCAGAACTGAGTGGCTTTTTCCCACTCACCAGATAGTGGAGACTGAAACTGAGACGATGGCTTCACCAGCCACCACTATACATGAGCAACAAAAGTCCCCAAGTTAAAATTTACAGTCACGTTTTCCTGCATGCAAAAAACACATGGTAGTGCTGTTGCTTCGTAGGCACAACACTCCAGCTGTGGCACAGGGCTTCCTAGGAATGATAATAATGATGCAGAAGTGGTATCAGCAAGGGCATTAGTGCCTTTCTGTGAGCATTATTATGTGCCACTGTCACTAATATGAATATGGCAACTAGCATCGTGATGCCGACGTATACTTGATTTATAAACTGTATTTAAAAATCTAATAACGTTCGGGGCACCTGGAGGGCTCAGTCGGTTAAGCAACCGCCTCTTGATCTCGGCTCAGGTCGTGGTCTCACAGTTTGTGAGCTTGAGCTCTGCGTCGGGTTTTGCGCTGAAGGCACAGAGCCTGCTTGGGATTCTCCGTCTCCCTCTGTCTGCCCTCCCCCGCTTGCACTGTCTCTGCTCTCTCAAAATAAATAAAGTTAAAAAGACCGAATAATGCTCATTATCATAGTAAGCTTTCTACAATAAAAGTAACATGGACCTTGTCACAGTGCTCCAGTTCTGTGTTTTGTAAAGCCGACACATGCACAGGTGTGTGTGTTCAGAATTTATGAGTCTTGGAGTGAGAATGTAAACCCAACACGCACATGCACGAGAGCAAGTGTAGACTGTGTCTGAGGGCATTAGGGGGTAAGCTCTGGTGGGGCTCACTGTCCGCGTCCACATCCCAGCTCATTCGCCTTATTACCTTGGGGTGTAGTGTATTCCTCCCGGGTCTCGCCCCATACATCTGCTTCAAATGCCTCTGAGTTTTCGTTTCCCAGTTAGAGGTTAAGACTTACGACGCAAATACTCCCAGCCTTTCATCCCTGTCACAAACGAGTGAGGAGGGGCTCCTTCCTGTGTCCCAGGCACAGTTCCGGAATGGGCAGGATTCAGTGAGGAGCACCGAGCCTGGCAGGGGCATCACACGACATCGAAGGACTGGTTCAGAAGCCTTTCTTGAGAGCGACTTCTGAGAGCAGGGATGAGGGGAGATGTAGGATGGCTGTGAACACGAGAGAGTTCTGCCAAGTCACATTTATTTTTATGTCTGATGTACCTGACATCAAATAAACAGTTACTTTAAAAATTGGGTGCATCACAACACTGTGACATAGCCAACCTTTAAAAAAAATGAATGATTTATTTAAAAGGTTGGATGTGTCATACGAGCGTCTAAATCAGCAAGTGAAAAGTCAGACACCCCAGCAGCTGGCAGAGCAGTGGAAATGGTGCAGATTGAACAAGGGTGTTTTTCCCCTAAGAAATTAGAAAACGGTGTGTAAATGTGACATTACACGGCTGAAACTGAAATTACTGGATGGTAGGTGCTTTGCATCGTCCTGGAGAATACTTGTTTAAACCCGATTATGGTAACCCTTTTCGTTTGGGTTGTGATCGGGCTTTCTTTTGTTTGTTCTTTGGGAGTTTTGGTTTGTTTTCACCTGGTAATGGGTTTCACACATGTGCCCAGCTCTGTTCTGCCCTCAGATGTCTAGTTTCAGTGCAACTGGGTGAAGAAACGAGCAGACCTCGAAGGCCCCATGATGAGCGGGTCTGTCTGTGTGCTCCCCGTCTTTCCAGCTCAGACATGCCCCCCAGGAGGGGAGGGCTGTACAACTGTGGGGAGGACCCTTGCCGGGGGGTGAGGGGGCTGGGGCCACGTTCTGAGCTGTGTGCTCTGGAGCCATCCCTTGACTCTCTCTGGGCCTTCTCTTGTTCGGGATGAAATAAGAGGTTGGATTCCAGATGCTCTTAAAGGTCCAGCCTGTCTCTAACATCCAATTATGTGGGGTCTCTAATGTCTTTAATTGCAGGATCCGTGCCCGATGTGTCTTACCCCAGCGGCACAGTGTGTAGGGCACTCAGTGAAAGATTGTTGGGTTGAACTGAACTGAGGGAGGGGTCCAAGGTGAGCCGAGGGTCGTGCTGGCAGGGAAGAATTGGAATTCATAATAAACACATGCGGCCAAGGGAGAGCTGTGTCGGGGTGTGCGTGACTGGTGTCGATGCACTTGAGCATGAGATTTTGAGCCCCCCCCCCCCCCCAGGGGAAGGTGGGCAGGAAGCCTGGATAAAGGCGGAGAGAAGAGCTCAGACTGGGAACCAAGCATGTAAAGGAGATGATGGGGGCTTCTGTGTGGAGAATCCCAGGGGACCCTACCCTGGAGGCCAGGTAACGGGCAGGAGGGGATCGAGGAGAGGGGAGAGCCCGAGACGTGCATGGCCTGGCTCGCAGATCCCTCATGCCCTTCCTGCTGGGCCGGCCAGGCCCTGACACCGTGGGTGCCCCTCACGCCGGCCAGGCCTGGCTCACACAGGCTGCGAGAGAAGGTGCAGAGGGGGGTTCTGGCCTTCCTGGGGGCCAGCTCCCGCTCTGGAAGGCTCCACAGAGGTGATTCCAGCACAGTGCCCGGGCGTAAGCCTCCACGGCTAGACGTTCCCCATCCAAGGACTGGTGGGGGGACAACCAAGCAGGGTGGGCAGGGGCTCTGCGGCTCTCCAGGCCAGGAGCACCTGCCTTCCAGGGCGCAGCCTGGGACCTGGGTCTGGCGACGAGCTGTCTTGGCAGCGTGGGCTCCGATGGCATCAGGCCAGGGGCCCTCCCTGTGACGGCCCATCCCCCTCTTGCTCCCCGCCCTTCTTATCTCTGGGCCGCCTCCATTCTCCCTCCCCCACGGGGGTCTCCTGCCTGCTGTGGGAGTCCCGCCTGCCTATGAAATGTTTTGAGTCTGAGATAAGAGGTATTCCCAAATACCTGGAAATATCTTGAAAGTAAAAATAGCGTTTACATGCAGGATGTTATCATAGTATCGTAGTATGTGGGTCCCAGCCAGTCCCCCGCCCATGACACCGGGACCTTGGCCCAGGCACCCGCCGCGTCTGACGCTGCTGGGCCAGCGGCGCCACTGGCCCCGGGCGGCCCTTGTGGGCCTGGCTGGCCGCCGCGAGCACCACGGCTCTTCCTGTCCCGCCGTAGCACGCTCTCCATGTGACGTGCTCCCAACGGTCTCTGGCCGTGTCACCGTGGGCTCTCCTGGGGCTCTGCCTGTACGGCTAGCACGATGCCTGGGTAAGACGGGCTGAAGCAGCAAAGACGTTTGCTCAGATAAGACGCAGCTGCTTAGGAAGTGGTGGGATGGGCGCTGCTGCTCAGTGCCATCTGATCCGTTCCGCGTCACGTCCCCCACTTTGTGTCCTCGTGATTATCATCCGAGGACCTCAAAGTGGTGGCTGTGGCTCCAGACATCACACCCTCATGGGAAGACCTTCCTCTTCACCTTACCTACCTTCCTCTCTCCTTCCTTATCCTCCTTCCTTATCCACCTTCCTCTCTCCCCCCACCACTACGTCTCTAACGGCGCCCGACGCAGGCCGGGGGGCGCTCACATGGCCTGTGTGTGTGGGGCTACTCATCGCCTTCTGGCCCGAGTCAGCATCAGCGGCAGCTGGCCAGTCCCCCGCCAGGCCACCCGCCAGCTGGCGAGCTGTGAGTGACGATGGTGCCCCCGTCACTGAAAATGTGTCCCAGGTTCTGGGTTGCCAGGCTGGCTGTTTGTCCCTCTCATTTAGAGACGGAGGAGGGAAGCCCCGTTTCAATATTCCCCGCACAGTGGGCGCTCCCGTGGCCCGTGGCCTTTGCTGGGTGCACGGTGACGGAGAGGGGTCGGAAACACGAGATTTCCCCTTCTGCTCTGATACAGAATGTTCTGGTGTTTCTCGTGCTGGCACGTGGTTGGTTCTTAATAAACTTCTGAGGAACGAGAGGGGAGAAGGTTTGAGGTTTCCTGGGCGGGGTGGCAAATGCACGGCAGTCCCATCGCGAGCCAGTACGTACGATACTTGGGAACACGGCCGGGTCCCTGGCTCGCTCTCTCCGGAGTTTACGAGATACTCCCCGATGCCTCCACGTGCTGTGTGTACTTCCATTGTTGTTACAGACGCCTCACCGCCGAGATCTCCTTCTCCCCCACCTTGTGCTGGGACCAGCGACCCTGGCAGGGCCTCTCCCGCCTCCGTCGAGGGCCTGGAATCTTCCGTGCCTTCTCTTTGGCTGTCTGCCGCCGTGGAGGGGAACACGCTCCTCGGTCCCCGCCGGCTTTGTGGTGCCCAGCGGTGGAAAATACGTGTTTTATTTGGTGATGCCTAATGATACCAGAAATATTTATTTATTCTGCACTCTCGGAGACGATCTCGGGGCGGGACATGGCTCTGCAGGAACAAGGGGCTCACGAGACCCTCCGTGCTGCTCATAATTCTGTTTACTGGGGAATTGAGCACAGGTTGCGGGGCAGGGAGATTTCTCCCTCCTCCCGGGAAGATTTGGCATCATGCTGAAAGACCGTAAATTTAAGTTTGCAGCAGGGCCTTGGGGAGCCGGCGTTTCCGATCGAGTCGTGACGCCTCGGCTTAGCCACGGGGGTCCAGGGAACGGCCTTTCGTCCGAGGTGACCCCGGCCCTTGGCGCTGGCCCTGCCCACCCGTCCACGTGCCTGCCCTCGGGACCCCGGCGCCGGCCCGGGTGGGGGGCGGCCGTTCAGGGCACAGGCTTGTCCCACCCGTTCCCAGCCTCTCCCCTTTCCGCACTGGGCTGGATTCAGAGGAGACCCGACAGACGCAATGCTCGCGTGTCTGAAATACCGTTTCTCCTTCCCGGCCCAGTGCTGCATCCTTTTGGCTAATGGAGTCACTGGCTTATGTTCAGGGAGGCAGGGGGACGTCGGCGGCTGGCTGTAAATCACGTGTGGGGGCTTGCGGCCCGTCCCCATGACGGGAGCCCTTCTGATTTATCCTCTGCAGCTGGCGACTGACCTTTCCCCTTTCACTCCTTCTCTTCTCCCCTTGGACTCCCGAAGCATCGGACGTCTTTCCATCCTGAACTGAGTGCAAGGAGGCAGGCCCTGGGCCTACGCGTCCTGGAAGCTTCTTTCTTGCCTGCGATGTCGGAGATCGCTGTCGTCCCAAAGCCCTCTGCCTCTTAGGAGCTCTTGGGATGGCTTCATCTTCCATATTTCAATCTGGAGAGTGTTGGGGATTGAGGCTCCGACTCGCTGTCGTGCTCCCGGAAATAAAAACCGAGGGACGGGTCGGCAGATGGCGACGGGCCCCACACGGCCGGAGCGAAGAGGTTGGTCGTGCGTGCGTGGATTTATGGCCGTTAGAGGGACGCGCTCCACGTTCTCTCTGCTCCCTCCCTTTATGACTCGCAGCTCTTGGGTGAGCTGGGTCACAGTCCCTGGTGTGGTGCTCCTTCCCAGCCAGCCCCACAAACGTCAGAAACCCCACAGTGCAGCATCCACACTGGCCCAGGACGGCAACGGAAGAAGGTGGGGGGGGGGGAGGGGGGGAGGGGGTGTTGGGGGGGAGGGGGGATGGGACGGCCCCAATGGGCGGCCGCTCATGGCAGCAGAGGTGACCCTGTGCCCGCTGTGGGACTGCCACTGTGCTTGGGTGCCAGCCCCGCCCCAGCTGCCCTCCCCCAGGCTGGTTCTCACGAGGGTGCTGGCGGGTACCCCGGCTGGGCTCTCTGGCTTCTCACTCTGTTGGAGCCTCTTTTCTGGGGATGCTGATGGTTTCTTAAGGACCAGGACAGTTTCCCTTCACTCCCAGGCATCTGCTGGCAGGCTGCTCGTAGGGACCCAGCCACCCACTGTGCCTGTCCTCGCCCAAATTTACCAGAGCCAGACGGATTAGGAACGAAGTCATTATAATAAAAAGAATAAATATGCCGGGTGAAAAATGGATTATTAATTCAAGCTGTGCCCCCCGTCCCAATAATAAATGACCTAGCATTAGGGAAAGCCGGTCGCTAAATTAAAACGAATGTGGGAAGGTGCCCCCCAGCGCGGGAGCCCACGGCCGGCCGGTCCCCTCCCTCCCCGAGCCCCAGCCGCTCCCGATGACAGATCCTGAAGCCCAAACTGACAGGTCTTCAAAACCTGCCGAGGAAAGCCAGCATTAATTAAGTCATTGCTGGACTGTAATTTCCTTGAGAAGTAAAAAATTCTCACACGAGAAAAGGTTACGGAGACCTTTTCTGTGTCAAAATTACCATGCCGCATGAATATTAACGCTCTTAATGAAGACAACCTTTTTTTCATCAAGAAGGTTCTGGAGCAGGTGCCAAACCTGAAGTCTCACTCCGTGGGCTTCCCAGTCTGGGGAAAAGTCGGCACAACGCGGTTTTCCCATTAGAGCCAACATTCCCCCCGCGGTCACACCTGCCGGGCCACGGCCCCTGGGCGCACGGTTACAGACGCGGCCGGGCCGGAGCAGGCGCCTGGGAAGAGAGGCACTCAGCTCCGACCCCGAGCTGGCCCGTGGGGGGCGCGGGCCGCGGCGGCCTCTGGAAGACGCTGGTGGGCATCGCCGGCCCCCGGGCACCTGCAGGGGGGCCTGGGCGGAGCGGGGTCCGGATGGGGCACCAGCAGCTCTTCCTGAGTTTCCTTTCCGAGGTGCGGCCTTGAGGGGTTTCTCAGGGCGGTCAGGCTTTGGTTTTTCTCCTGGAAACCACAATGTCCCTTCCCCTTGCCCCAAGCCCGTTGCATCGGGGCAGAATATTAGGGGTGATGTGGAGGTTGGAGGTTATCGGCGGAGTGTCTTAGCACCTGTAATAAGAGTCCCCAAATGTCAACAGGGTTATTAATAATTAATAATAATCCCATGAAATATCTTGACTCAATTGTTTTGGCCCTCACCTTTTGTCTCCCCATTCTTTCGGCCCTTCTCACGAAAATGCTGGAGACAGAGACGGGCACAGGCGTGGCGTGGAGGGGCATCTGCGCGGAGGGGTCTCAGCACAGGCGGGAGGGTCGGAGCTTCTCCAAGGCCCCCGCCCAGGAAGCAGTGACTGGTGGAAGCAAACTTAGGAGCTGAACGGTTGTGTAGAATGTGTTTATTCCGCATCAGGAGCGCGCAGTGTGACAGCTGCCCTCAGGACACGTTGGGTGAGCCTCCGGCAGCCTCCAGAAACATCTCCGACTGAGACAGCAGACGTGGCCCGAGGGGCCGCGAGGGCCGGTGAGGTGGCTGCCGTCCGGGTCCCTCCCTCCCTCCCCCGAGCCCTGGGTCAGATCATCTCTGCAATTGCACTTCTCTTCGTTTTTCACTGATTAGTCATTTGTGACGTAATAAAGGTTGTGGCTAACCAGTAATAATAAATCTGGCAGTTTCGGTCGGGCCATATAATACCCTGTGTATTTAAAAGGTAAGCCGTGATATACAGTTATGGGTGCTGATGTGGTAGCTATTAGATTTATAATATGTCGAAGGAGCATAATTTTATCATAAAGAGCAGTGGTTTACAATCTTATTATTGTTTATTACTGACGTCAGGACAGGCCCCTAATAAGAGCCAGGTTGCAACGGAAGGAGGAAGATCTAGAAATGTCCTCAGCGCTGCCAGGACGGCTCCTCCTGTGAGTGGACACCACTTCGAAAGCGGGGTCCCCACGGCCCAGGCGTGCTGCCCGCCACTGCCCCTGGTGACCCCCCACCTTGGCGCTGTCCCCGTTATTGGGAAAACCCAGCCGAGCACCTGCCGTGTGCATGCGGAGACCCAAGCCCACGGTCCTGCTCTGAGGAGGTGACCACAGGCGACAAAGTACGTGTGGGAGGTCGAGTGGAATCCAAGTGTCATTTCCTCTGTGATGCCGGGCAGAGGAGGCCAGGAGAGCGGGTCAGAAGTGAATCCTGGGGGCGCCCGGGGGGCTCGGTCGGTTAAGTGTCCGACCTCGGCTCAGGTCACGAGCTCGCAATTTGTGGGTTCGAGCCCCGCGTCGGGCTCTGTGCTGACAGCTCAGAGAGCCTGCTTCGGATTCTGGGTCTCCCTCGCTCTGTGCTCCTCCCCCACTCACACTCGGTCTCTCAAAACTGAATAAACGTTAAAAAAAAAAGAAGTGAATCTTGTCTCTCCCAGTTGGCCTACAGGGTGGTTTTTCACCAAACTTCCCCCAAGACATTCTGTTTCCCCTGGGAAAGGATGACAGAATTGTGACCCTCCCCACTGGGGCACATCAGGTGGGAAAATTAATCCACGGCACCAGACACGAGCCTGTGAGCACCCCCTCTGCTTTGTGACCGAGGGCCTCTGTTGCTCAGTGTCGCCCGAATAGGCCGGTGGCATCGCAGCTTCCTCAGGAAAGCAGTGTGCGGCCCCTGGGGGGGGTGTCCCGTGTGGGCAGCCATGCCCAGGGGCCCGGGGAGCACGGCGCCCATCAGGGAGGAGGGACTACTCAGGGCCGGCCACTCCGGAAAAACCAGCGTCTTATTTGCAAGAGACACTCACATTTTACACAACTCCCCACCTGCCCCGTCGTGTCTAAAGCCTGACTGAAAGCGGTAAAAATAACAGATTATCCAAAATACGCTTAAAACCCGCAGAGCCCTTCTGAAATGTGGGACGGCCAGGTTAGAACACAGCTGAGAGTCATGGCCCAAGCCTTTCAGTCACCTTGGCTGCTTGGGACTCATCTGGGGATCTTCTGACGCAGGGAGGACGAGGCCCGTGTGGTCTCAGCCAGAAGTCACGGCACGTTTCTCCTCCTGTGTCTCGGGGGGGAAGAGGGGGACCTCCTATTCTCCCCGGGGTGATGAGCTGCCCGAGGTCAGCGTTCCTCTGCAGCGATTGCCTTGCACACGGACAGCGTGAAGTGAACAAGGGCTGTCTCATGGCGGGCATCCCCCTGCCCCTGCCGGAAACCACGTCTTCTTGGGCGCGGGCCGGCTTCCACCTTCCTTCTGAAGGCTCCGTGGACCCAGCTGGCCTGCGGACCGCTCCGTTCCTGCTGAGGAGACCGTACTCGTCTCTGACTCTGGCAGCCGGGGTCGCTCCCTCTCAGCGCCCACTTACGCGCACAAGGCCCCCCTCCCGAGCGGCCGAGTGCACATTGCATGAAACTTCTGTGGCCGATGCAACCACTGGGGGCTTGGTCTACACTTGCGAAAACCAGAAGCATCACATTCCAATCTACTGAGTCTGTTTTCTATCTTCGCGGCTTCCCGCTGGGAAATGCTGGGTGACAGTGACCAAATACAGCCTCCGAAATGGGAGGCACTCAATAAATGCTTGTCAGAACACAGGGGCACGAATTAGCCTGTTCCATTTATACGGAAAGAACGAACCCCGTGGTTGGCTCGGGGGCGGGCACCGTGCCATCGGAGGTTGGCCCGACCCTCCAGGCAGAAAACGCAGCATTCTGCCGGCTCCAGAGGGGCGTCCGGTCTTCGATTCTCCCTCGAGAGAGCAGCTCCTAGAAGGCGGGCTGGTGCTCTTTGTGGGCTTTTCCCACCCGGCGAGGGCCCTGGCTCACCGAACCCCTGGACGGGAGGGGAGTGCGCCTGCCTGGGTGACGCATCCACACGGTCCCACACAGGAATCTCACATTCCGAACGTGTTGACCGGTGCTATCCGAGATTTAATAATCATGAACTCCACCCACACGACGCGTGCCATAAAATGGCAATTTTAATATCACGGACCCGGTGACATTTACACACCACTTGAACTTTACTTCAGTGGTTTATATATTACCATCTGCGCACGTTTAGAAATGTGGCTTCCAACTCAGTTTATTCCCCATCTTAGAATTATCTCTGGGCTCTGATACGATCGCGTTTCGGTGGCCTGCAACAGTCTGAAACTCCTTACGGCGGTGGCCGTGGAATATTCTATTTCAAGGCAATGCTATTGCACGTGGTTATTTTCGATAGAAATAAGACCATGGAATAATGTTTCCATACACTGAAGGGATGTGGGAAATAAATACTCGGGTCTACAGAGTGAGACCCAGACAATTACCCCAACCACGCAGTAGCAGACGGGGGCTTCCTTCCGGCCACAGCCCAGAGGCTAAGCCGAGGAGAGGGCGTCTTCCCCCGAAGTCCAAGGTTGGGAGCCAGAATGACGAGCTGCTCCCACGTGGCGAGCCGGGGACCCCCCCACCCCCCGCTGTGGTCTCTCAGCCACGTCTTTCACTTGGGCAGCGGAGAAGCGGCAGGACAGGACAGGTTTGGGATGGGGGCATCTGTGCAGCCTCCTTTCTACCCTTGAGGGTAAACTATTCACCGACGGTGCCCCTGCCGCACCCCTGCCCGCGCCATAAACCACGTCTGTCCTGCCTCTACGGTGACTGGAGGGATAAAAATACAGACGGTGACCCCGTGAGGAAAGACAAGCTGTGTGCACGACCTCAGGCGCCGCTCTGTGCCCCATGTAAGGGATCTGTAGCTGGCCTCGTCCGCGGTCACACGCAAAGCCACCGGCCCCGCCCTGCGTGCAGGACGGAAAGAAACCACCAGCTTCCTAGTGACTCGGGCAGATGGCATGCTGTGTGCGCCGCTCCCACAGGCGAGTATCCAGGACAAGACAGCATAACTCACCTCCTCGACGCCGGCCAGAAGCCGCTGGTCAGAAGCCACCAGGTCCCATCTTGCTTTTCGGATTCCTGGGCCGCCCTGTGCCCCGGCTGCCTGGGTGCCCCTCTGCCCCCGGCGGGACGTGCCTCCATGGATGTGTCTGAGACTTTCCCGCTGGTCGTCTGCCTGTGTTGCTCACTTACTGGTGTGGAAGGGAGATCCCTGAACTAGCATGAAAGTCCGGTCCTCCTGACACGCAGCTTCCAGGTCTTTGGACAAACCGCCCCACCCGTTAGTTCCCCCGTCCGTCAAATGACGAGTGCCCGGCTCACAGCCCAGGGCTATGGCCGTTCCTCAGGCTCTGCATCTGGTTCCAGGACCACCTCCTTCTTCTCACAGTTAGAGCCCACTCACACCCACACACAAGATCACGTTCACGTTCACTGCCATGCCCCCTGCTGCTTGGCCTGGAGGACCCGGGGGTTGGACCTGGGACACAGCAGCAGGTCCTGTCGGGAGGCATCTGGCGTTGCAGAGACAGGGGACTGGGCATGATTTTGGCCCAGAGGCCTGTGCGTCCCCAGTGTGGCCCCACGTGTCACAACATGGGAGGATACATTGCTGGTTTCACCCACAGAGGCTGCCCTGGAGCGACACTGGGCTCCCTATGCAGTTTGGCCAGCTGGGGTTGGTGGCTGACTGGGGTTGGGGGCTGGGGATAGTGGCTGGGGTTGGCGGCTGACTGGGGGTGGGGGCGGGGATGTTGTACCGCCAGACCTGTCCGGCTGCTTCACTTCCCTCTCTCACACAATCTGTCAAAGACGGGATTCGAGCACGGCACGAGTCGCCGAGTCCCACATTGTTTAACTTGGGGCCGCCCGCCTCCGCGCTTTCAGTGGGCACCTGTTTCACGGTGCCTCACGGCCAGGGAGCCGGGCAGAGAAATGCCCGGGGAGACCCTCCTAGCTGCTGACACGGGAGGTCGGCGCAGGAAAGCAGGGTGAGGAGGCCCCGCAGGGTGGAGGGGCCGGGAGCTGCGGATGGAGGGGCCAGTGCAGGCTCCAGTCATCTTAGAGCGGCCACGGGGTGACCAGTGTCTGCCCTGGACCGGCCCACGTGCCGTCTTCTTGTCCTCGGGCCTTCAAATGGCTGCTTGAGCAGCTCATGTGGAACTAGAAGCATGTCTGGTTCAACCAGAGGCAGAGGTTTGATTGGAATGTCGGGCGAAAAGCATCTCCTTTGAACGTTAAGGGCCGTTCCTCAGGAGCAAGCCGAGGTCCCGCACACGTGACCGTTGAGCCTTATCGTTGCAAGAGCAACGCACAGCCCGTTGACCCTGTGCACGTTGGTCCTTCGCGCAACAGGGAGGAAGCAGTGTGGATTACAGCCGGAATTTCCCGAGCGCGGCAAGACTCGGTTCCGGGCCTGGCTGTGAGATGCTTTCTGTGACCCCGAGCTGGCCATTCTGAGCTGAGCCATTGCCAAGCCCTCCCCATCGGTGCCACTCCCAGGCTGCGACAGGGACTCTGAAAGAAGAACTCTAATGTGGGGTGGCTAAAACCCCGTGATGCAGCAGAGGACCTAGGACAGCAGGCCAGAATCAGAGCTGCGTGAAAGCTCCGAGTTCATCGACAGGATGATTCCGAGACGAACGGATATCCGTTTGGAAATGTGAAGCGAGAGTCTCTTCTTCCTCTTCACACAGAAGTAAACTAAACATAACAAGAAATCGTAGAAGGACTCAAAAACAAGAAGAATTATATGTAATACGAGAAAGAGGTCCTTTCCCAGCAAAATAAAAAATTGAGGAGTCAAGGAGAATAAGCCCGAGGGGTCTGACTACAGAAGTAGTTTGTCTCTACAGGAAGGAGCACCGTGAAAACAGTGAAAAGGTAAACAACCACAAGAAAGTATCTGCAACATGTGTTACAAAGAGTTAATTGCCACACTATAGAAAGAGCTTCTAAAATTTGTTAAAAATACAAAGAACTCAGTGGAAAAATGAACAGAATATTAAAGCTGGCCAACGAACACGTAAAGTGTGTGCAACCTCACGTAATATTTTAGAAATGATGGGGCGCCTGGGTGGCTCGGTCGGTTAAGCGTCCGACTTCGGCTCAGGTCATGATCTTGCGGTCCGTGACCACTCAGAGCCTGGAGCCTGTTTCGGATTCTGTGTCTCCCTCTCTCTCTGACCCTCCCCCGTTTGTGCTCTGTCTCTCTCTGTCTCAAAAATAAACGTTAAAAAAAAAAAATTAAAAAAAAAATATTTTAGAAATGCTTTCTCAGATATTGGTGTTTTACATGTCTGTGTGTATATATATATTGTATATAGTCTCATTACATATACTGGTATTTTTCAAATGACTTTATTTTTTACAACATTATATATGATGTATGTAACATCCAATATTTTAGAAATGCCATCTCAAACATTAATGTTTGATATATGTGTGTGTATATATTACCATATATACACTATATATGTGGTCATATTATGTTTACTTTTTTTCAAATGACTTTACTTTTTAGAGCATTATATATAATGTATATAGCATCTAATATTTTTAAAATACAATCTCAAACATTCATGTTTTATATATGTGTGTATATAATAAATATATATAGTAATAGTATATATACTGTTTTTAATCACTTTATTTTTTAGAGCATTATATATGATGTATATAACATCTAATATTTTAGAAATGCTATCTCAAACATTCATGTTATATATGTGTGTGTATGTATATATATTACTAAATATATACCCTATATATATGTATATATACTCATATATACTATTTTTTTCAAATGAATGTATTTTTAGAGCATCATATATAATGTATATAACATCTAATATTTCAGAAATGCTATCTCAAACATTCATGTTATATATGTGTGTGTGTATGTATATATATTACTAAATATATACCCTATATATATATATATATACTCATATATACTATTTTTTCAAATGAATGCATTTTTTAGAGCATCATATATAATGTATATAACATCTAATATTTTAGAAATGCTGTTTCAAGTATTAATGTTTTATATATATGTGATATATTAGTATATATACAGTATAATAGGTAGTCATATTATGTATACTGTTTTTTTTCAAATGACTTTACTTTTTAGAGCATTATACATAATGTATATAACACCTAATATTTTAGGAATGTCATCTCAAACATTGATGTCATATATTTGTATATATATTACTGTATATACACTATATATTGTCATATATAATGTTTTCAAATGACTATTTTTTACAGCATTACATATAATGTATATAAGTACTGTAGAGTTTAGAGCACTATTTATAATGTATATGACTACTGTAAGCAGCGTAACTAACAGGTTACCCTGTTCACAAGGATAAGAGAAAAGGTTACATTTATTGGCTATTGGTGGGATGCCATTGCAACTTGTTTTGGAAAGTGACTATCTGCTTCCATTTAAAAGATACATGCTTTTTTGTTTGTAAATGGTAAAAAAAAAAAGTTTCATTTTCCTTGTAAATCCTAGTTCTGCAATTAAAAAAAGTAGAAGGAATATTTTAACTTCACTCGATAGAAGACAGGTTTTTCTGTTTGGGTTTCCATACAGGACTCATTTTAAGAACTCATGTGGGTGAAACTCATTTTAAGAAAACTCAGTGTATGAAACACCAAACTTTAAAGCCACAATTGAATGGGGACCATTTACTTGGTGACCTGTAGGACCTACAGTAAAGTCCTCAAATAACACCTCCAAGATGTCTTGAAATCATTTGGTTTTGGATCACTGACACCTTTTCGTGCTAAAATAGTGAAAGTTACTGCCCGTGAACGATCAATCAGACATAAAGATAAAGCTTCGTTTGAATCTTTGTGCAAATCAATCAGAAAATAACTATTTTACCAAAACTCAGCTGATCCCTGATTATGAAAGCACATGGACATACATCTGTCACCTCTCCCGAGTACCACGCGGAATCCTATCGCTCTGTCTCCATCAACAGCGCCATGTCGTGTAAAAAGTTGAGACTAGTTTCTGGTGGTTTTTCCAAACAACTCTCCTTCTGTGCTAAAGGGAAGGGTTTAGGCAGTTACGCTTTCCTTCTTTCCGCCCGGACGCCTCCACCCACCCCCCGTCCATCCAGCATGTCCTGGCGTGTGTGGGGGAGGTTAGGCTGGTGCTTGGCGTGGGGAGAGAGAAGAGAACAGGACAGGCCCTGGGCTCAAAAGACGTTACAGTCTCCTGAAGAGGCAGTATGGCCCTGCCTGACAGCGTGGTACAGGTTTCAGGCGGTGTGGGTGCCGCAGTGCTTTAGGACAGGGTCAGCTTTTTCTGCAAAGTACCAGATAGTAAATATTTTAGGCTTTGTGGGCCAGATGGTCTCTGTCACAACTACGCAGTGTTGCCGTTGTGCCACAAAAGCAGCCGTAGACGATACGTAAACATCACGTATTCCAGCAGAGCTGAAAGCCTTCCCTCGGAGATGAGGACAAGACAAGGTGCCTGCTCTCACGGCTTGTAGTCCACATTGCACTGGAAGGCCTGGCCGGAGCGACTCGGGCAGGAAAAAGAACAGACAGGCTTCCAGAGCAGAAAGAAGGAAGTAACACGGTCTGCTTGCAGATGACATGATCTCACATATGGAAAACTCCAGAGACCACAGAAAGCTGTTGGAGCCACTACGTGAATCTTGTAAGGTTGCAGGATACAAGACCAGCGTACAAAAATCAGCCGCATTTCTATACACGACTTATCTGAAAAAGAAGTTAAGAAAATCCCATTTACGATAACATCAAAAAGACTAAAATACCTAGGGATACAGTTAGCCGGAGAGGCCGGGGGCCTGCACCCTGACTCGCCGTTCTCAGTGCACTATGATGGCGTTGACCCCGGGACCCCTCAGCAGCCTGATTTCCTGCAGCCCTTGCCCCGCTGTTGCTCTAATCACGGGCACTCAGGGAGCCTCCTCTCGCGTGAACGACAGCAATTCTGCTCGGCACCCGTGTTGATGCACAGAGAGCAGAGAGAGGGTGCCTAGGTGGTCCGTGAACTAAAATTTCCAAGCTCACAGAGCAAAAGGTTCCCTCACGCTGACGCCTCAGTGGACAAAGAGCGTGAAGAGGCTCCTGCTCCGTATCTTTCTTTGTTCTGTGTCTGGGTATCACTTGCCTCCCATGTAAATGGAAGAAGTTGTCCAGCTCAGTGGCTTCAAACACGGATCCCTTTATTTAAGCCAAACGTTGTTGGGGGTATTCATTTGCTGGGGCTGCCGTAACCAAGTGCCACACGGCAGGTGGAATCACCAACAGAAGCGTGTCGTCTTCAGTTTCCGAGGCTGCAAGTCAGAGGCCGAGGTCCCGGTGGGGCGGGTCCTTCCAAGGGTGGGAGGGAGAATGGGCTGAAGGCTCTACCGGAGCTTCTGTCTCCTGGGTCCTTGGCTTGTGGAGGCATCACCCTGACTCCTGCCTTCATATTTACATGGTGTTCTCCCTATGTGCCTCTGCGTCACATCTCTCTTCTGAGCAGGACACCAGTCCCGCTGGATCAGGGACCATCCTAATGACCTCGTCTTCCCCGGCGGCATCTGTAAAGACCCTGTTTCCGTATAAGGTCTCACACTGAGGTCCACATTCCGCATGTGAATTTGTGGGGGACCTAATTCAACCCACAACATTTGGAAACACATAACATTTGCTTTGAAACACAGATTAAAAATCTGCTTCAATTGTAATGGCGCATACGAGCAAGAAGGCCTGACCTCTCCCCCCCGCCCCCCGCCGTTCCCCCCAATCCCAGTTAAGGACCTTCAGGCATCTCTGCTGGGGTGTAGTTCAGCCCTTACCAGACTCGTGCAGTGGAGAATGGACCTTACCCAAAATGTCGTCTGACTTTTGCCCTTGTCTCCTGAGAAGTGATCTCTGGAAGGAAGATCTTTGTTCCCCTAGGGGTCTGGGCTCACTGGGGAGTCTAGCGCTGTGATTTTTGCTGGGGACTTCAGGCCACAAGGAATGCGTTTGACCTCCAGAGTGGCTGGGGCCGAAAGGCCAGCCGCATGGGCACTCAGCAATGTCTACTTATCGAGCCCCATAAAACTCTGGACACCGGGGCTCGGGTGACCTCCCCTGGTTGGCGACACTCCACGTGTGCTGTCACACGCCCCTGGGGAGGACGGCTGGACGCGCTGGTCTCATCTGGGCCGGCCCCCTGCACCTCTTCCCTTGGCACATGTTACCCTGTGCCCTTTCACTGTAATAAACCACAGTTGCGTGTGGAACAGCTTTCAGTGAGTCCTGTGAGTTCTTCTAGCAAATCGTCAGACCCGAGCAAAGTCCCGGGAACCTGCAAAGGCTGCAGCTGGGGTCAGAAGTGAGGGCTGCTCCCTCGCTTCCCTAGGCTAATCTGATTTTTTTAATGTTTCCTTATTTATTTTGAGATAGAGAGCACGCCAGCATGGAGGGTAGCAGAGAGAGGGAGGGAGAGAATCCCAAGGAGGCTCAGAACTGTCAAAGCAGAGCCCGACACGGGGCTCGAACTCACGAACCGGGCCCTGAGCTGAAATCAAGAGTCAGACGCTTAATCGACCGAGCCACCCAGGTGCCCCCGTTTGTTTTTTTTTTAAATGGAGAATCTTCAAACCTGCAAAGTAGACAGGATGGTGTAATGCGTCCCCAGGTACCCATCACCATGTCCCCAAACGGCCACCCTCTCCTTCATGTCCACATCCTGTGGTAGTTTTTTTTAAAGCAAATCCCAAACATCATTTTATTCCCTGATAAAGGCTGTTTTACTTCTTGCCTTAGTTGTTTTTGTTCTGCCTCTCTTTTCTCACTTCCACTCTGCTCTTCGAGCAGCCTCTGAATTTTCTCTCCACCTTTCCTCCCCCACCAGGCGTCCTCCCATGGCGTCCCCATGGGATGAAGGGCTTCCTGCCAGCTCCCCACCTTACGTGCCTGGCAACCTTCGTCAACCGCCCTTCTCCCCATCCTCCCCTCCGCTCGGTCAAAATTCGGGGCTAAATGGAAATTTTACTTGCCAAAACAAAATTCGTGTATACTTGGTTGTTATTTTCAAGATCAGATAAGTTTGGGAAAAAAAATTAAATTTTCTCCCATTTTTTTCTGTGGTCTTTCTTTTCTTTCCCCCCTCCCCCCATGGCTGCCTCCAGCTTCAATGGGGTAGAATTAACAAATACAACTATAAGAGATCTAACATGTACAGAGTAGTGACCTGATACACGTATACATTCTGGAAGATTCCCCATATTAGCACACCACCTTGCGTGTTTACCTTTTCTGCCGTGTGAGATCTCTAAGTTATACTCTCCTAGCAGATTTCAGTGACACAATCCGACTTTACCAAGTATCGTCACCCTGTTCTACGTGAGCTCCTCAGGCCCTATTCGTCCTACAGCTGAAAGCTTGGACCTTTAACCAGGCTCTTCCCGTTTCCCTCAGCAACCGCTTTTCAGGTCTTTCTTTTTCTTTCTTTTTCTTAAACCTTAACCCCCTGCCTCCCTGCTCCTTCATCAATGGCATCCGATCTAAAAAGAAACGGCATTCTGCCCATCCTAAACCTGTGTTGGGGGGCGGGGTGGCACCTGGGTGGCTCAGTCGGTTGAGCATCTGACTCTTGATTTTGGCTCAGGTCATGATCTCGCAGTTCACGGATTCGAGCCCCACACTGGGCTCGCTGCTGAGAGCGCAGAGCCTGCTTGGGATTCTCTCTCTCTCTCTGTCTCTCTGCCCCTCCCCTGCTCACTCTCTCTCTCTCAAAATAAATATTAAAAAAAACAAACCCAAAAACTCTTGGGCAGAGGGCCATCCTAGAAGGTGGACGGTCGGTGTCGTGGTGCAGCAGCCTCCATCAGGTGAACGTTCGGTGTTCAGACAGGTCAGCCCTGGGATCGGAATCCCTAAACGACACTGCCAGGGAGTTGGGTGTATTTGGGAAACACTTCAAGTTTCCACCAAACTCTTTGTTTTACAAGGTTCGGTGGGATTGCCAACTCTTTTGAAAAATGGCATCAGCGGTTCTATGATCAGAGCTAAGTTCCGTAGTGAGAAGTCAAGGTCGAAGAAAAGCAAGTTTTGAAAATATTTATCACGAAGGCAGGACGATTTACCGCCTGTTGAGTGTTTGGATTAGCGCTTTGTGAACATGGTTGCGTTTGTTCCTGTCGATCGCCCTCTGTGACGGGTCATCAAGACGCAGAAGTAACCGCTGAGCTCGCGAAAGGCAGACCCCAAGTCTGGTTCATCACATGACGTGGATGTGGCCCACCTGACCACTGCGGGTTTGGGAAACTCACGTGATTCCTCCTGGGAATCCGGGGTCCATTCCCTCCGCCCCAGGAACCCGGTCCGTTCTTAGCGCACAAGGGGCCCTTCGGCCTTCCCTGAATCTCAAGATGCACTGAGAGAAGTGGGGGACAAGGACAGAGACAGTTCTGAAAACCACGATTACGGGAGGGGACCACGGACCGCGCTCAGCCTAGACAGCACAGCGTGGCCAAAGGTGAGAGCCAGGTGTCTCCCGAAACAAAGTGCAGACAGAACATGAAAGGCCACGGTTCTGCTATTTTGCTGCCTGACATTTATCACGCAAAGGCTTTTCCTGCACCTGCCTCCTGCCTCGTCCCCACAACCCTGGGAGGTGCTGCTGTCACCCCCCATTTCGTAGAGCACCCCGAGAAAGAGCAGGGAGGTGGAGGCTGAGATGGAGGCTGCCGGCGGGGAGGGGGCCTCTGTCCTGCGCGGGCCTGCAGCCCGCCCCTCATGCTCACACACCCCACCTCCGCCGCCCCCGCCCCCCCCCCCCCCCAGCGGCTGTGGTAGGGAAAGGCCACCTGGGGACAGACCTGCCCAAGTGTGACCCCCTGTGGCCCAGCGGCCTCCCCGCCAGCCCAGGCCTCCGCCACAGCCTCGGGCTGGGGTTTATTTCCTGCCCACCGCTTGCGGGCTCCCGGGTGGGTTATGTTATGTGAGCGGAAGAAATGGCCATCAAACGCCTGCTCTGGTTTAGCCATTCAAGCTGGCCGCCGGGGAGTCACAAAGGCCTCAAGGAGGCCCAGCTGCAAGCTGACGCTGAGTGTAAATCACCACGTGGTTTGTAGGGGAGGCCAGGCCCTGCCCTGCTTCCAGGCTCCCCGGGGCTGGCCGCCAGACCCCCCACCGTGGGCTGCCCTGGGCCTCCGTGGGACCCCGTGCCCCGGCCTGACCCCAGATCCCCGGCCTCTGCCCACACCCATAGCCCCCCCATTTCAGGCCTCGCGGGGCCCGCCAGGCAGATGTTCCTTGCAGGGACCTTCGGCCCACGAGGCAGGCAGCACCCTTCGCAGCTGGCAGAAGCCGGAAGCCTGCTGGCCAAGTCCGCGGGCAACGGGGGGCCGGAGGGTCCCCCGTTGGGGACAGATGCACAGATGTACAGGCCGCACTGTCAGGGAATAGAGGAGGTGATTTAGCAGAGGGTCCCCCGGAGCCGAGGCCAGCACAGAACTGCTTCTAGAATGGGGGGGAGTGGGGGGCCAAGCCCTACATCAAACCAAGAGGGCTCAGGCCAGAGGCAAACCAGAAACACCATCCGGGAGCCCCCAGAGCTCCACCCACAGAGCTGTATCTGCTCCTTCCTCTGGTGGGAAAAACTTTGTTTCTTCTTACTGGGGTGACGGCGATAAAAACCAGCCTAACGGTCACATTCCGCTCCCTTCCACTTGGGTTTTTGCAGAGAACGGGACAGTGTTTGTGGAACAGGAGTATCTATGGTGACTGTGTGTACTGTTCCATATCGGCCTATTAAAATGATACCTAAGATGCTACACGAAGGAGGGAGGATGCAATTGTGAAATGATGTCTCGTTATTTCAGATTTTACAGTGAACAGCGGGCCCCCATCAATGAACATACAACCAATAACATGGGCCCCCTGGGGCTTGAATGGGCAGATGTCCTGCCATTATTTTCCAGGTGCTTTTCAGGAAATGGCTGACCAGAGATCAGAGGGCGGGACAGGCTGCTGCCGGAGGTCGTCTGCATTTGCGCTTCTATCCAGAACTGCGTCTGGCGTCTCCCTCCTCGCCCTCCCCACGGTTGGGGCGGAGGCCGCCAAATCCAGAGCATAGACCTCCCTCCCGGTCACAACAACTGGGCCGGCAAAGGTGGCGGCACTCTGGCCAGCTGGTTCCCCACACACACACAGCACGGGCTTAGACGTCACGTTCCGTTTTTACTTAGAGTCCACTTGGTTACTGGCAGGCAGGCTAGAAACGAGGGGTGTGAGGACGAATTCTTCGCTAGAATTGGTCTGTAGTCTTTTAGTGTTTATAGTCTGTCTCTCAGTAGATGTAAGCTCTGGGGGCAGAGTCCCCATGTCTCCTGTCTGCCGTGTTTCCAGCACGGTGCTGGGGCCTGGCACTTGGTAGGAGCTCAATAAACAGGTCACTGAATGGAGAAAAGATACGCCCCCTGCCCTCCAGCCCGCTGGAATCTGAACTATTGTATCGCCTGGGCATTTAGATACGTGTGTGTGTGTGTGTGTGTGTGTGTCTGTGTGTGTATGCAGGCTTGTGTGGGTATGAATGGTAGGAGTGTGAATTGTGTGTGGTGTGTGAGTATACATTGTATATGTGAGAATAAATGATGTGTGAGTGGTTTTGTGAGTGCGAATCATGTCTGTGTGCGTGGTTTTGGGAGTGTGAGTAGCATGTATGGCTTTGGGGGGAGGGGGGGTTGTGTGTGAATTGCTCACACCTGCATGAGGTGCCGTGATGGACCGGGGTGAAGCATGCTGCCTGCGGAATATTTAGAATAAAAGCGGTTTGACTGTCGACTGTCCATTTTCAGTGAGATTCGTCCACATCGCGTCCCGCCGGGGAACACGCCAGACCCCCCCCTGCGGGGGATGGCTGCCATATGTCCCCTCACGTTGTCCGGAGATGAGCTGGCCTCCGATGCTCCTGGCTCCCCCTGGGACAGGGGCCCGGGCCCCATCTCCGCTGGCAGTGCTGCTGAGCCCCGGGACCAGCCTGCGGGGGGATCTGGGGACGGAGGGCCTGTGGGTGCTGGCCTCGGGCCACTCGCTCACCCCCTGCCCGAACGGGGAGCCGGCACGCCCCTGGAGCTGAGCGCGTCTGTGCCACCCCAAAGCCTGCCAGCTACACCAGCCGTGGGTCCCCATGCCAGGAATGCGCTGCCCGTGACCGACAAGGCCTCTCTGCTTGCACACGGCAGTCCGTCCGTGACCTTTGTAAAGGGGAAGGGCCACCTCCCCACGGCGTGTTTCCCTCCTGCCCAGAATGTGCATTCCTTATCTGGACTTTCAGGCGAACACCAGAGCTGGGTAAAACCAGGAGATTTGACTCAGTGGAGGTAACCCATTGCAGGTGCCTTGATGGGGGGGGGGGGGGGGGGAGTCCCGCAGGCCTTTGGAGACCTGGCTTTCCCAGCAGCACCTCTGGGCTGGAGGGGGGAGCCTGGGCCCAGCAACCCCTAGACCCGGGATGGGACGGAGAAGTAAAATTCTAGATCTAGACTCTTCCTTGTGACCCTCAAGGGTATCACAGGATGTCGTTGCTCAGATTACAACAATATAAAACTGACACGTGTCCACGTGAAGTCATCATGAGCGGATGGGAAACCGGCCGTGGTGGGGACTCGGGGACAGGACTAATGAATGTCCCAGGCTGCGAGGACGCGGGGCGGGGAGCACGCGAGGGGCCTTCTGCCTCGGAAACGTGATTCGGGTAAACGGAGAGCTGGAGACGGAGGCGCTCGGGCCCCTGGGGGTGAAAAGCTGGCATTCCAGAAGCAAACGGAAGCCTCGCCGCCCGCGAGCTTGCCTGTGCTGCGACAGCTTCTCGTGGCTCTTACCCTCCGCCTCCGGCCGGTGGGAGGCTCCAGGTGGTTCCACACCTCGCCAAGGCTGCCACGAGGCCAGGCCCTGCAAGTAAGTCCACGGCGACTCCTGTAGTTATTCCAACCCTCTAGGAAATACTTGAGTGAGGAAAAAGGATTCGTGTCCTACGTCACAGGACCACCGTAGTTGCACGAAAATACAGTTTTCTGGCCAAAGGGAAGTAAGAGCTGAGATGAATCACTAAACGTCCTTTAACAGGAACATGTCGTGGGGGGGTGGGGTCCAGCTTCACTCCTTCCCTAGCGATACGGGAAGCCTGGCTCTGATGGGAGCTCATAGCAACTGATACTAGTTAAGGTGACACCGGAGGGTGGGTTGCGTGACAATCCGGGAGGCCCGGATCCGCGTGCCTTCACGGCGGGAGCAGGGCCCGGCCCCGGACGCGCTCCGCATGGTGCGCAGAGGCCGAGGGAGGCGCCCCACACGTCCAGACCCGAGGCAAGTCTGCGGTATGTGGGGAGCAGGTTACACGAGGCGGGTGCCCACGTGGCAGAAGGAGAAGGGCCCTGCGCTCACACCCACCGTCTCGTGGGCCTCGTGTCCCGGAGGAGTGCTTGGGGACTCGGGATTGCCCCCGGGAGGGGGGGTCGGGGGGAAGGAAGGTGCTGGAGAGGGCCAGGGGGGGAGGCTGATTGTGCTCGAGCCCCAGACACACAAGCGTGTGGGCTCCGCGCGTGTCTGCACGCGGACGTGGGCGTGTGAGCACGTGCGCGCACGTGTACACGTGTGTGCACTCTGTGGGGTCGCTCCACAAACGTGCTCTCTGACCCTTGGCCTCGTCTTCCTCAACGAGAACTAGAGGTCGCTGATGGTGCCTGAGGCGGCCGAGGGAGTGTCCTGCGTGTCCCCGCCCTCCTCGGGCCCCGCCCCCGCGAGCGAAGGGCCCGCCCCCTCTCGGTGCAGAGGCTGCTCAGCCAGGCAGGGCTGGGGGGACCTCGAGCCAGGCTGGGGGGACTCGGAGGCTCAGCCCACGCGGCCGCGGGATCACCGTGGATTCCGCCCGCCCAGCCTCGGGGAATCAGCTTCCGTCTGCCGTCACACCGCCAACCTGCCACCTCGCAAGAACCACGGTGCGCGGAAAGTGCTGGAACAGTAAGATGATGGATTTCAAATCATTATGTTTTTGTCGTATGTTTGAATGAGCATTAAAATTCATCTCTGGGAAATGTTGAACAGCGTATGAACAAAGCCCCGTAACAGCCCTAATCTTTCTCCTTAATATGTGCACCAGAGGGTGCTGTGCGCGGGTCTGACCGGGAACAGTGCTGTTCCAAAATGCATTTAGGGTTCATTAAAAAAAAAAAAAAAAAAAAAAAAAAAAAAAAGAGGCAAAATGCCTTACTGTAGATTTCTGCTTCCCTCTAGAAGAAAAAACACGATTCTGTTTTAATCTGCAGCAGTGGAAAAAAAAAAAAAAAACATGTGAAATATGTGATGTGGTGTTTTTACCAACTGTCTAAATAAAGGTTTAGTGAGTCACTATGGAAAACAGAAAATCTTTCTTTATTTTAAGAGCCGCAGTTTAAGAGGGTTTTTTTTTTTTTTTTAATGCAAAAGCTTCCCTTAGGTTTGTAACTTAAACATTGCCCATCTGCTAGATACTCCCTGGCCTGAATTTATAGCAAATCTGAGATTTTATTTTTCAAAAAATGCACTTTAAAAATGTGCTGGTTTGGCCGGCAGCGTCTATGTGGGTGCGTGCTCAGAGGGGGCATTCGTGTCCTCCCTGATGGTGGCTGTGGGACCACCTCCCCCTCCCTCCCCCTCCCCCCACCGAGCTGAACACTGAGACTTCCTACCTGGGACCAGACCCGTCTCCCCAGGTCATATAGTAAGAACCAGGAGACCACATCACCTTCAGAGCATCCCACCTGGTCACCCCATGTTCATGGAGTGGCTCTGGGGAGAGACGGCTGTCCCCAATCTCGCCAGCAAGAGCCACCCATCACCACGGCCACCAACGGGTCCCAGCCCGCAGTCAGGCTCTCACCTGTGTATTTCTTCACGTTCAAAGAAAACCCTCCGCCTTCCTCTCTCATCCAAAGGTTTCAGTCGACATGTCACTGGCACGTGATGCCAATTTTTTTTTTTTTTTAATGAAGTAGAAACTTCAAAATTTAGGTCCGAGTATGAGTTTTGGAAATAGCGTCTAGAGCTCTCAAGTGTGTTTTATCTTGGTCCCACTACTAATGAACTCACTCGCTTCCGTAAACACAAGCACACAAGTGTCCCCAGCCACATCTATAAAACTATCGAATGCACTTTTCGAAACGAGGCACCTTAGAGCCACAGTAATGGCAGTGTTACTGGACCCTTAAATGAGAAGCGGCCACTTAACCAAGTTTTGATTCGGGGATCCGGATGGACACATTAAACACGGAGGCACGGTGGACGGGGCCGCCTGCCCACGTGTGCCAGCCACGACAGCACATCCTGCTTAGGTACACGGCCCTGTGCCACGCACAGGTTGCAAGTAGTAAAGAGAAAAATGCTGGATTTTACAGGAAAATAATATTCATAAATCTCCCGCAGTGAATTACAGTATAACTCAGAGCTGTCTTTGTTTTTCTGCTGTGAAGAATTCAATTCTGTCTCCAGCGTAGAAGCGATAAACACAAAACCCAACGTGGAAACCACTCCCCTTTTGCACTTGGCAAGTGTTTATGGCCGATTTACAGCTGGACCTCCAGAGCGGCTTCCGAAGCCCTGTGCCGTGCCGCCCCTGGGACTTTTATTTTATTTTCTGTGACTACAGCTGCCCGAGGCCACGAGGGGAGCTCCTCGGGCCCCCGGGTAGCTGTGCCCCCATCCTGGGGCACCTGTGTCCCGTCCACATGGGGAGTACACCTCACACGGGGTCCCCTGAGGGACAGGGGTCCGAGGAACCTGTGCTGCCCTGGGCTGGCCACAGGGAACACGGGTCCCTTTCTTGACTCTGACATCACTGGGGAGGCAGTTTGTTTTCGGGGGGGGGGCATGTTTTCGTAGTTTAGACATCTTGCGGTCTACCTAAATGATACCGAGACGTGAATTTCTTTTCAAAGTGTTTTTTAATGCTTATTTATTTTTGAGAGAGAGAGCGCGCAGGGGAGGGGCAGAGAGAGAGGGAGATACAGAATCCCAAGCAGTCTCCAGGCTCCGCTGGGAGCCCTCTGTGTCAGCACAGAGCCCAACGCAGGGCTCAAACCCACCAACCATGAGATCATGACCCGAGCCGAGATCTGGTGCTTAATCGACTGAGCCCCCCAAGTGGCCCCTTGAGATGTGAATTTCTTAAATGTGTATTGCCCCTAAAAAGGTTCATTTCCTCTAGAAGAGTCCACTGGGGGCAGACCCCCAATGCCGCCACTTAGCAGCGGTCTGGCCTCGGGACCGCCCGGTCTCTGAGAGTCGGCTGGTTCGCCCGTGAGCGGGAACAGCAGCGCCCCACACGGGGTCTCCAGGAGGCCGACACGCCCAGTGACATGACCCTGGGCCCGGCTCTCCCGTAGGGGTGGGTGCTCCCGGACCTGCGAGGCGCCCGTGTCCCCTTGTCGTGTACCCGCGGTCCTCCAAGCCCATCCCCTCCTGGACATTCCCCTGGAGAGGTGGCCCCGTCACGCCCTCGTGCCCAGCGCCTCGTCCACTGTCGCCGCCCGCTTCCAGCCTGAACCCTCCCTTAAGCGTGAGGCTGACGGGCTCCTGCCATCTTTGTTTACTTCACGCCCTTATTCTCTCTCGTGCTTCCCTTTACCTGGGAACATCCCAGGCCACGCTCCCCCAGTCGTTCAGATGCTCGAGGACACAGCACCTTGTCTCACGGCTCTCCGCCGAACGCTGCAAACAGCTCAGCAACTTGCAAATAAGTTTTGATAACAACTCGTGGGGATCGGATCATCATTCCCCACCCGTCATCAGCCTGGGGCTCAAGTTCACGACTACTGTCCGTGAACTCTTCACGCAGGGCCCTGGGAACGAGCTTCCCTGTGGGAGCCCCGTGTCGGTGTAGCTGTGCTCAAGGTTGTCTGGGGCTCCACGGAGGGGGCGGTGGGCACAGGGGCGCCCGGGGAGGGCCATGACCCCGGGGGCGGGGGGGGTGGCTGTGCAGAAGGCAGGCACGTGTCCTTTGAAGCCATGCAAGTAAGAGCAACGACATCCACCTAAAGAGAAACAGTCCCCCGGCCACTCGGCTCAGCGGGGAGGTGCTGGTGCTCCTGGGGCACAGCAGGTCCCACCGTGGGATGGCGGGGGGGAGGCGCACAGGGCCCCACACAGGAGGGTCAGCCACCGTGGAGGTGCGGGGCAGAGCACCGACTGCACAGAGGCAGAGGGGGTCAGTCTGTCTTTGGGGTCTGCACGCGCTTCTGGAACCTGGGCCGCCCCCGAGGGGGACAAGCCCAGTGTCGCGGCGTGTGTTTCTGGGCACGTTGCTGCGCCCCTCATGCTTGGAGCGGGGGGTCCAGAACCCGCACCGACTGCACATCGGGCCGCAGCCTGGGGCCAGCAGCGGAAGGACCCAGCCTGCGAAGAGTGCCGGGGTCTCTGTCGGGGGCCTGTCGGGGCCCCGTGTCCTGGAGGCATGACTGGACGGCCTCCTGCACACCTCCCGGCGAGGACACCCAGGGAGCGGGGCGTTCTAGATGCAGAAGCACCCAGTGTGCCCAGCACGCGAGTGTGTACGTGTATGTGGGCGTACATGGATGTGAGTGTGTGCGTGTGACAGTGTGGCTGCACAGCATGCGTCCGAGTTTATGAGTGTGTGTATATGTGCAGGTGTAAATGTGTATGTTTGTGTGTCTGTATGTGTGCATGCGTACATGTACGTGTACATACATGCGAGTGTGTATATACGTATCGTGAATGTGTGCGCATGTGTGTGACCACGTATATGCGTGTATGTGTAAATACACGTATTTGTGTGTGCACAGATGGGTGTGTGTGTGCGCGTGTAGTGTGTGTGGTGTGAATGGGGCACGTGTCGGAAAGGAGGAGGTGTGTGGTTTGTGCGGGTAAGTGCGTGTGTGTGCGCACCCACGCGTACGAAAGGGAGCAGCACGGCATCCTTCACCGCTGAATCCTTCAGCGAAGGACAGATTAGAGCAAGGGCCCCGCGTGTAGGCCCCAGCCCCCCTCCTCAGGTGTCGTCCCTCTGCCGGGGGCTGCGCGCTGTGCTCCGCCGGCCACGGGAGCCCGGGGTCCCCGCCCTGGCCTGGGAAGTAGAATCAGACGGCCTGCCGTCTTGGAGCTCACCGATCCACCTTTTTCGCCCGCCAAAGCCATCTTTTTTTTTTTTTTTTTTAATTTTTTTTCTTAATGTTTTTATTTATTTTTGAGACAGAGAGAGACAGAGCATGAGCAGGGAAGGGGCAGAGAGAGAGGGAGACACAGAATCGGAAGCAGGCTCCAGGTCTGAGCCATCAGCACAGAGCCCGATGCGGGGCTCGAACTCACAGACTGTGAGATCATGACCTGAGCCGAAGTCGGACGCTCAACCGACTGAGCCACCCAGGCGCCCCGGCCATCTTTTATTTGAGCGTTTTTCTCGTTAGCGCGAGGCATTCCTGACTCCGTGGGGCAGAGTCCGCACATGGCACGCTGGCCGTGTGTCTGTCCGGACAGACCTGTAGGCCCCACGGCCAGTCCCAGGCACTGCCCGCTCCAGGCGTACTCCCTAACCGGCCCCCCAGGTCGGGCCTCTCGGGGCCTCCCCCCCAAACCCCCCAGGACATGTCCCGACGGGGGATTCCACCCCGTCTGTCTGGGACGGGGTCTCCAGCTCAAGACAAGCACATCAGCCGTCACCTGGGTCTCCAGGCTGCCAGCCACCTGTTCCCTTCCACGGTCACTTGAACCAGTCCGTGAAAGCCGTCTCTCCCCCACCTCTCTCTCCTTCCGTCTCTCCCCCTCTCTTGCTCTCTCTCTGTCTCTGTCTCTCCAGAGAACCTTTGTTAACGCGGCATCCAAAGCCAGAAATCTCCTATTTAGTTGGCTGCAATTGTTTAATTCAAGAGGGACGCACTAGGTTTGCCTGGTGGAGGGGTGGGGGCAGGGAACCTGGGGATTTGAACGCGTACCTTTCAAATTTCCCTCTGGTCTGGACTGTTTCAGTCATGTTGCTAAACCACTGACAGCCAACGATTACTTCGGAAGTGCCGCTCGAGCTGTGAAGGAAAGAAACAACTTTGAGAGCTAATTCGCTCTCCCACACGTACGCACGCTCATGTGCACACTGGTGGCACACAGCTGAATTTAGATTGGAGAAATATTTTCTGATAGAAGTCAAGCTTGGGAAAAGGAACGCACCCGGCCATGTGTGGAGGCATGGTATTAATAATTAAGCCACGCGATCATTACCTCAGGATATTATTTCTTAAATATCTCTTGCAAAGGCAATATGATTACATATGAATGATATCAATTTTCCACCAACAAAAAAATCTGCAGAAATAGGAATTGAATTACACTGTCCAATTTGCTGTAAAGTTCACTGTATGTGAAGAAATTAATCAAAGGTACCACCACCCATTTTTATGGGAACATAAAATGATGTGAACTTCCATTTTTAATAAAGATGCATAGCACTTTTATGAAGACTCACTAATAACACTGTGATGAACTGAAAAGCTACTGATATATTAAGAATGAAAATTTTGAGGAGTGTATTTACTGAGACTTTTTCGCGGCAGGCCGTATTTCTCCGAAGTCTCTATCGGAATCGTTGTAAAACAGAGGCAAAATTTCCAGGCGGAGCACGGCGTGTGCCCTGTGCAAGTCTGTCTTCAAGGTGAGGACACGCTCCTGGCACCCGGGAGTCTGGAGAGGTGTCCAGGCGTGGCGTGGGGGGCGGGGGTGCAGGAGCAGGCGTGGACATACCTGCTTTCCCCTTCACCTCTTCAGCCTTCAGAGAATCAGCAACGCACCATGACTTTCTCAGGGAGCCCTTTTCTGGAACAGAACCCCCGGGAGACCAGGGGCGGGAGCGTGTGGGTTTAAGCCTCCCATCCTGGTGTCTCACTGCTTCAGCCCCGGGTAGGATGGGCTCACCTCTGTCCCCGAGCCCAGAACTGTGGCTGCAGACACAGTACCTGCAAGACGCCTGGCAACCTGCATTTCTTCGCCGTGGTTAATGAATTCCCTAGTACTCACCGACTTTGGGCAGATCCACACGGCCTGCATTTGCAGTTAATGGATACTCATGGTTCAAACACTAGGAAACGGACGCTGGTATTCGCCCTAACACTTTGTTGTGAGCATCTTTCCAGGCCGTTGACATTTTACAAACGTGTTTTTTCCACGCGCTTAAACATAGCGCGTACAGGTTCACGTAGTCTGGTGAGCCCCTCCGTGGATAGGTATTCAGGTCGTTTCCGGTTGTTCACGTTTGTAACTGCTACGCAGTGAGCGCCCTGTGCGAAGAGCCTTCCTCCGACCGGATTATGCAATAGTCTTTTCGAGACCAGAGCGGGTTGGGGCGAGCGGGGAGGAGCCTGCCTGGGGAGCAGCCTGCTGTCCACATCTGGAGACACCTGTTCCCAGCTGCCAGCCCCCAGGGCTTGGTGGCGTGGTGGGGCGGGGGGGCAGAAGGGGTCTGTCTGGGTTCCATGGCCCCGGGGAATCTGGCGCCTCCCTGACTCTCGTGTCACCGGTTCCGGTGCACAAGAGTAACATCTGCTCCCAGGGCCATCCTGAGGGGCGGTCACCCCATCTACCAGGCACGTCTGCATCCCGGGACAGCGTCGAGGCAGGTAGACCAGACCACGTGGGACTCAGGAGACCTCGCAACACTGGCTGCACGCCCTCGTTACAGGTGGGCAGAGTGAGGCACAGAGAGGCTGGGTAGTGGCGGCAGCGGGACTCAGACCAGGTCTTGTCCCCTGTCGCCGTTTGCTCCCATGGGCTTGCTCACCTGCTTGTGCTCTGTATTTCCCGGGCGCCAGCTCAGTGCACCCCAGCTTCCTCGAAGGCAGCTCGTCGCCGGAGGTTCCCCTGGGCCCAGACTCTCTTCCTCTTTCCTCGTCCCCCGTCCGGACCCTGCCTTTGCTTTCTTCCATCTCTGGACACGTGGTTTCCCTTCCCTCCTGAGCACGTGTGCACTCTCTCTATGTCTCTGTCTCTGTGTGTGTCTCTCTCTCCACTTCTATCTCTCTGTCTCTGTATAGCTCTGCGTGTCTCTGTCAGTCTGTTTCTGTCTCTGTGTGTCCCTGTCAGTCTGTCCCTATTTGTCTCTGTCTCTCTGTTCCCCCCCGCCCCACCCCGGTCTGTCTGTCTCCGTCTGTTTCTCTGTCCTCTGTTTCTATCTCTCTGTCTCTGTCTCTCACCCACACATTTCTTGCCTAGGAAATTGCCTCCGCCTGAAGGCGTCTTCCTCCCACGGTGCCCCAGGCCTCGTGCACACGACAAACTCCTCCTCACTTCACCTTCAAATGTCTCCCCCTCTGGGAATCTTCCCTAACCTTTCCAGACAGAGGTAAACGCTGTCTCCTTGGGGCCCGTGGTGCACCCGGGCCGTCTGTCTCCCGCACCAACCAGGCCGTGGGACCCCACGGGATCCGGGCTCGGCGCTGTCTCCGGGGTTAGCACAGGGTCTGGCACGAAACAGCGTCAAGTGCGGGCTTGGTGAACAATGGGCTTAAACAAAGACATTCTCAAAGGGAGGCTGACTGCTCCAGGCTGAGTCACGAGCAGCCACGTAGACCACAACCGAATCCACGGCATACCTCCAAGTTCTTTGGGATGTTTGGGCGCCAGTATGGGTCCTGTGAGGTAGGAGACCTTGAACAGGACGCTCGCCTCCGACTCACAGTCTGCCTTTCTGTGAAATGGGAATAATGCCCACCATGGAGCAGTGGTTCGATAGAATGGCGAGTAAGTATCTATACAGGATAGAGCTCACTGCACTCTACTACTACCGTTGCCAGCATTTACTAGATCATTCTTGTGATGTACAGAATAATGTGTCCCCAAAGATGCCGCATCTGAATGCCCAGCACCCGTGAATACGTTACCTGATGCCCAAAGAGGATTTTGAGGTTGTGGTTGGGATCCTGTGATGGAGAGAGAAGCCTGAAGACTTGATGTGATCACAGGGGCTTTCAAAGCAGGGCGGGAGATCGAAGACAGCGGACATGACCACAGAAGCAAAATCAAGAAGAGAGAACACGGGGGTTGGAGTCACCGACCAGCGAGTGCAGGAAGCCTCCAGAAGCTGGAAAGGCAAGGAACCGGACTCTCCGCTGAACCTCCCGAACAAACACTGCCGTGCAAGCCAGTCTGGGGCCTCTGACCTCCGGAAGTGGAAAACAGTAAGTCTGTGTTATTTCAGCCACTTAGTTTGGGGCAATTTGTTACAACAGCCCCAGGAAACTTCCGTGGCTCTCCGGACCAAAGACGGTGGATGGATGTCCACGGCCCATGGGCGGAGCTCCAATCTGCTTAACGGAGCGTGAGGAAGTCCCACCCGCCTCCGGAGGGCCTGGCCTTCCCCAAACCACCAGCATCTCTCCGGGTGCGATGGGAAGGAAGGCCTGGTCTGACAAGCTGTGTGACTTCGGGGAAAGAATGTCTGCAGTCGGGGCCCCCAGAAATCCAGAAGAGTGAGGCCTGCTCTACCACCAGCCAGTGGCCAGTGGCTCACCCGCCCTGATGACACCAGGCCACTCCCTGCACCTGTGCCCAGGTGAGCCACCCGGCAGATGCCTGCAGTCTCCCCACCAGCCTCCCTGCACACGGGGCCTCCCCTGGCACGGGCCCCCGGGGGACCCACCTGCCACAGCACCGACGGGGACCGTCACGCCGAGCCCTGCTTCCCAGGATCGCACACCTGGGAGGACATCGGCCCTGCCTCCTCCCACGTCCGGGTGACCCCTAGTACCCAGCAGGGCCCGTCCATGCTTTTCGTGGGAACAAATGACCTCAAGTAGATGTGGTGAGTGGTTAGCTGGGTGGGTGAATGATTTACCTCCTCCAGGGGTGAACACACTTTGCCTTCCCACATTTCTGGAATTACCACAGTTTCCCACAGGCGCATACTAATTTCACAATATCCATGATCAAAATAAGAACTTTCTTTAAAACGACCAGGTTGGGGCGCCTGGGTGGCTCAGTCGGTTAAACGTCTGACTTCGGCTCAGGTCATGATCTCACGGTCCGTGAGTTCGAGCCCCGCATCGGCCTCTGTGCTGACAGCTCAGAGCCTGGAGCCCGTTTCAGATTCTGTGTCTCCCTCTCTCTCTGACCCTCCCCTGTTCATGCTCTGTCTCTCTCTGTCTCAAAAATAAACGTTAAAAAAAAAATTTTTAAAATGACCAGGTAAACAGCAAGCCTTCGATGACTCATCAACAATGGCCTTTAAAAAAAAAAAAAAGAAAGAAAGAAATAGCTTGAATCCCTAGGCCCACGCACCCACAAGTCAGTCAGTTTCTTCCCAAACGGGAGAAAATGGTTAAAAAGCTCACAGCTATGCTATAAATGGAAGAAACCTGCACAATTTAAATTAATGATTTATTCCTTTAAAGACAGTGTGGGATCTATCACCAGCGTGATAAGCAGCCGAGTGTCCCCTATCTGCATATAGCCGGGCAGCGCAACAATATCTGGCAGGGAATATGGGGGGGGAATCAATTTTTTTTTTTGCTACTTTCAGGCATATCTCCTGAGTCTGAGATATGTCTGCCTTGTTTTTCAAATATTGCCGCAAGTGATTCAGCCCCCCTCTCGGGGAGGTCTGTGCACGGGAGCAGGTTACCTGCGGCGAGCCCACGCTCTCGCGGATCCTGGCCTGTGAGGCAGGTAGGCCTGGCCAAAAGGCAGTGCCCCCCCTCGGCGGCACAGGGCCTGGCTTCGGGGGTGTGATGGTAATTACCATCGATTACCACCACAACAATCACATTTTTATAAAAACACACCTCCCCACCAACAGATGATTTTGCTCGTTGCTGTTCTGTTCCTTCTGGCGGTCGCACGCTGCCCCCCCCCCCCCCCCCCCCCCCCCCCCCCCCCCGTCTCAGGATGTGCCGGGGAGCTGCGGGGGGGGGGGGGGGATGGGAGGGGGGAGGCGGGGAGGGGGGCGGGGGCAGGTGCTCCTGCAGGGAGGTGCTGCTGCTTCTCCTGGTCGTTTTGGCTGAATCGATAGCACAGCTTTTACATTTTTTTTCTTCTTTCCTTTTTTTAAACAATTTTTTTTTTATTTTTTTGCAAAGCCTTATGTTCATTGGTGAAATGAGCAAAATTTGTCCACCGGTATGGGCTTCAGGAAATCCAAAGCCCCTTCCCTTCCTCGCTTGCCTTTTTTACCAAGTGCCAACGTCAGGTGGATGGGCGACTCTGACCTTGAAGGGTGGGGCCTCTTCAGGGAGAAACGAAGGATACCGGAGGGGAATTGGGTTCATGCCTCCACTTCTCGCGTGGAGCAGGCTTACCTCTCGGGAAGCTCTTTTATTTGCCATTTAGCAGCCCAAAGGCTTGTGACTTCAGCCCTAACAGTGACCAAGACGTTGAGACGTGCTTCGTGCTTCTGCTAAAGTCACAGGTCGCACACGGGGCCCCCGCCTCGACGGCGCAGGTGCACCTGCTGTGGGCGGGGCATCAACGGCGCGCGGAGCCTGGAGCCGCCGCGATTTGGCTCTTGGGCTCAGCCTCCCTGGCAGGTAGGCGGGGTCCGGCAGCAAGGGGGTGGCTGGAGGCGAGGGTTACATCAAAGCCCCCTTCCCACATATTCTCAGCGCCTGAATTCCAGCATCAGAGGGTCACTGATGGGTCCTCTGCAAACAGAAGGAGGGCAACATTATGACCTCTCGGCCAGGAACAGGTTCAGGGAATGAATGTCCCCCTGACAAACATCCAGGGACAGGGCCTTCCCCACCCTGCTCTCCTCATCCCCCCTGCACCAGCACCCAGGGCAGGCTGACATCTGCTGTCCTTGGGAAGCCACTCATAGGACACCCCCTCCGAGCACCCACCCACCCCTGCCCCAGGATTGGTGGGCCTCCCCACCCCCCTAAGTGCCCTCCGCTTCCTGCTGTCCCCACACGGCACACACAGGTCACTCTGGGTCGCTCCGGGTCGCTCCTCTGCTCACAAGGTGCAGGCTCCTCCCCAGAGGCTCCTGGAAGGCACGACCGGGCCTCATGTCTCACTCATTCATTCACACATTCATTCCTACACACTCACCATCTGTCCTTAGTGCCTAGTACCAGGCGGACACTCAGCTAAGTTTGCGGAATTAATACATGGGAGAAAGAGAACTGTAGAATTTCAGAACTGCCAGAGGCCTTACAATCTAATCCTAATCTAACCCAACACTGGCAATTTAAAGATGAGCAAACAGGGGAATGGAGGGATGGAATGATGTGATATAACCCTACAGCGGTGGGCGTTCCTGGGCATTAGCCCTTGGGTGTTTGTACACCCACAAAAGAGGGATATAAAGCCACTCCTAACAGCGGTTGCCTCTGGGGGTGGGATCCATGGTACCAAGGATTTCTATTGGGTGTGAAGGTAGAACACACATTTTTCTACTCATGATACTTAAAAAAGGTGGGGGCGCCTGGGTGGCTCAGCTGGTTAAGCCCCCAACTCTGGATTTCAGCTCAGGTCATGATCCCAGAGGATCCATTCTCCCTCTGACCCTTCACCCACTCTCTCTCTCTCTCTCTCAAAAATAAAAAATAAATAAAAAATAAAATACTTAAATATGCTTCTCTTTACGAAACAAGTATGACATTCTTTTTGTTTTAATGCGTTACACAATTTTAAATATACTTCATTTTTTAGAGCAGTTTTAAGTTAACATCAAAATTCAGCAGAAAGTACAGAGATTTCCCATGTATCCCATGACCCCACCATACCCTACAGCATTCCCCACTACCAACACCCCCCACCAGAGTGATACAATTTGTTACAACTGATGAATCTACATGAACGCATTATCACCCCAAGCTCACTCTTGCTGTTGTACATTCTGTGGGTTTGGACAAATGAGTAAGAATCTATATCCACAAGTATAATATAATAGTTTCACTGCCCTAAAGAGGCTTTCTTCTTTGCCTATCTAGCCTTCCCCCAGCCAGCTCTGTTTATTTTCAGTTTACTTATTTATTTATTTTGAGATAGAGAGAGCGCAAGTGGGGGAAGGGCAGAGAGAGGGAGAGAGAGAGAATCCCAAGCAGGCTCCGCCCGGTCAGCGCAGAGCCTGATGCGGGGCTCGAACTCACGAACCATGAGATCGCGACCTGAGCTGAAATCGAGAGCTGGATGCTTAATGACTGAGCCACCCGGGCGCCCCTCCCCGCCACAACCAACTCTTAACCACTACTGATCCTTTCACCGATTCCATCGTTTTGCCTTTTCCAGAATGTCATATAGTTGGAATGGTACACTATGTCACATTTTCAGATTGGCTTCTTTCCCTTAGCAATATGCATTTCAGCTTCCTCCATGGATTCTCGTGGCTGGAGAGCTCATTTCTTTTTAGTGCTGAATGATATTCCATTGTCCGGAGGGACCACAGTTTATTTATCCATCACCTACTGAAGGACACCTCGGTCGTTTCTAGGTTTTGGCAGCTATGAAAAAACTGCTGTAAACATCTGTGTGCAGGTATTAGTGTAGACGTAGTTTTCACTCTTTGGGTAAATACCAAGGGGCGTAATTGCTCGGTTGTACGTAAGACTATGTTCAGTTTTGTTAAGAAACCACCAAGGTGACTTCCAAAGCTGCTGCTGTATTTTGCATTCCCACCAGCAATGAAGGAGAGTTCCCGCTGTTCCACATCCTGGCCAGCCCTGGGTGTTGGCCACATCCTGGATTTGGGCCATTCTAAAAGGTATTTTAAAGCATTTTTAAAGTATAAGCTGAGGTGAATTTTCAGATTCAGCACCCTTACATCACCAGCATCTGATCAAGAAGTAACACGTGACTAGTGTCCCAGAAGTCCCCTTACACCCTCCCAAGTATCAACTCCCAGAAAGGTAACCACAATTGGCTTTAAATGCCAAAGATGCATTTTGTCTATTTGAACTTGATATAAATGGAATCAGAGGATATATTCCGTCTTTACTCTGCTGTAGTTCTGGTACTCTTTTTGTGCTCGATATTGTATTTATGACATTCATCCCCATATTCTTTGTGCGGTTTGTTCATTGTCGCTGTGTTGTAGTGTCTTACAGACGGAATGTACTGGAATTTATGAGTGTATTTCTCTCTCTTATTGTTGATGGACATTTAGGTTGTTTCCAGTTTGGGGCTATTACAAATAAAGCTGAAACACGTATTTTTGTGCACACCTTTTGCTAAACATAAGTACATATTTCGTGTCAGAGTATATGCACGTATCCTTTTTACACTGAATATGTCAGTTTTTCAGAGTCGTGTACCTCTTTGTTCTCTCACCTGTGGTCTATTCAAAGTTCAAGTTGCCCCAGACCCTCCCTAGTACTTGGTTTCCTGAGACTGTTTCTTTTTCTTTTTTTTTTTTTTTGAAGTTCAACTGAGCTTTTTATTTTATTTTATTTTTTATTTTGTAAAACTTACATCCAAATTAGTTAGCATATAGGGCCACAATGATTTCAGGAGTAGATTCCTTAATGCCCCTTCCCATTTAGCCCATCCCCACTCCCACAACCCCTCTGTTTGTTCTCCATATTTAAGAGTCTCTTCTGTTTTGTCCCCCTCCCTGTTTTTATATTATTTTTGTTTCCCTTCCCTTATGTTCATCTGTTTTGTCTCTTAAAGTCCTCATCTGAGTGAAGTCATATGATTTTTTTTCTTTCTCTGACTAATTTCACTTAGCAGAATACCCTCCAGTTCCAACCACGTAGTTGCAAATGGCAAGATTTCATTCTTTTTGATTGCCAAGTAATACTCCATTGTGTGTGTGTGTGTGTGTGTGTGTGTGTGTGTGTGTGTGTGTATCTCACATCTTCTTTATCCATTCATCCATTGATGGACATTTGGGCTCTTTCCATACTTTGGCTATTGTCGATAGCGCTGCTATAAACATGGGGGTGCATGTGTCCTTTCGAAACAGCGCACCTGTATCCTGTGGATAAATGCCTACTAGTGAGATTGCCGGGTCATAGGGTAGTTCTGTTTTTAGTTTTTTGAGGAACCTCCATACTGTTTTCCAGAGTGGCTGCACCAGCTTGCATTCCCAGAGACTTTTTCATTTTAGGCATTTGGGTGGGTATATTGTGTTTATTTTCATTTCCCTGGTGATTAACAAGATTGACCTTTTTCATATGCTTCTTTGGCCATTTGGATAACCTCTTTGTGAAGGACTTCTGTTTTTTTAAACCCGTTGTTTTTCTACTGGATTGTTTTATTGATTGGTAGGAGTTCTTTATGTATTACAGATATGACTCTTTTGTCTGTTCCGTATTTCACGTATCTCCTATTCTGTGACTTGCCTTTTCGCCCTCCTGATGGTGCCTTTTGACGAACAGAAAGTCTTAGCTTTAAAATAGTTCACTTCAGGGGCACCTGGGTGGCTCAGTCAGTTAAGTGTCTGACTTCGGCTCAGGTCATGAGCCTTTTTTCTAACTTTTTGAGATGACCATTTATATCAGATTTTTCAGCCTTCTTCTTTTTTTAATATATGCACTTAAAGTATACATCTTCTTCTAAGCACAGATTTAGCTGCTCAGAAATCTGCACATTTCGATATGTCACATTTTTATCATAATTCAGTTAAAATATTTTCAATTTTTTAAACATTTTTATCTTTCTTCTTTATAGCTTGTTGGTTATATGTCCTTTTATTGTCCTTTTATTTTATTTTTTTAATTTTTTTATGTTTATTTTTGTTTTGAGAGAGAGAGAGAAGGACAGGGTGCGAGCAGGGAGGGGCAGAGAGAAAAGGAGACGCAGAATCTGAAGCAGGCTCCAGGCTCTGAGCTGTCAGCACAGGGCCCGACGTGGGGCTTGAACTCGTGGGACACGAGATCATGACCTGAGTCGAAGTTGGACACCCAACCAACTGAGCCACCCAGGCGCCCTGTCCTTTTATTTTTATTTTTCAAATGTTTATTTATTTTGAGAGAGAGGGAGTGAGTGGGGGAGGGGCAGAGAGAGAGGGAGAGAGAGAATCCTAAGCAGGCTCCGTGCTGTTAGTGCAGAAACTGACAGGGGGCTCGAACTCATGAACCCGAGCCAAAAATCAAGCGTCGGAAACTTAACTGACTGAGCCACCCAGGTGCCCCCTTTTACTGTCCTTTTAATAATTCCTGTAGAAATTATATTGTTTGGATATAAATTAGTACTTTTTCTTCACTATGTTTGTCACAGTTAGGTCAAAGCGCATATCTGAGAACTCTAATAATTAGGTCAAGTCATTTGCCTATGTCTACAGCCTATTTTTTCTCTTGGTCTCGTTTTTTTGGTGCAGTAATTGTTGTTGAATGCCAGGCGTAGTGTGTGAAACACCAGACGCCTCACTAGTCTCTGTCGGTTGCACTGCAGCATATCACCTCAATCCAAAAAATAACTGAGCTGTTTCTAGCCCGACTCACACTTCTTATAGTCCATCTCCCGTTTGTCATCTCTGATTTACGGGTGTAGTGAAAGTCCCAGCAAAAACCTGCGTATTTAAAGGGGCCTCTGCTACTTGGTGGGTCCAGAAATGCATTGTTTTTGCTTGGACGAATATCATGGTCTGTATTTCAGTCCATTTCTATTTACTTTCCTAGCTTTTTGTTCTGCACAGATTGAGAATTTGGCAAATGCTTCAAGTGGAAAATCATGAATATTGAACTCACCTCTCTATGTCCTCTTTCTTTCTGGGATCTTGGTTCTGCTTAGGCATCTTTCGGATCCTACTTTTGTCTCTACAGCCCTTGAAGATTACCAGCAGCTCTGACAGCTTCTCTGCCTCGGAGCCCTAGCCCCCACCCCCACCCCCGCCCAGATTCTTAGATTTTGCTTTATATCAAGAATCTGCAATTATTTTGAGGGAAAATGTGGCTCATAATAGATCAGCTCACTTCTCTGAAGTTTCGTCCTGTTAGGGTCATGACCCCTAAGTCCTGGCCCCCTCAGAAGCCCTCCACTACTTGTAAAAGAAATAGCTACATCTGGAGCTAGCTACTTCTCTCCCTCTCTCATCTATCTGTCTATCTCTCTATCTGTCTATCTATCTATATCTGTCATGTGTCTTCCCTATCATCAATCACTGTCTGTCATATTGGTCTTATCTACTTATCTTCTATCGTCTGTCGATCTTTTATCATCTATCCTCTATCATCCATGTCTGTCTGTCTGTCTATCCATCTTTTCTAATTGTTCTTGGTGGGACCATTTGCCCAAGCTAAGGATCTTCACCTTATTCCCCTCTCCTATATTCCCATCAAATGGTCAATTGAACATCAATCACTGGTTGGAGACAGAAGATTTTATCACATTGCAGGTAATATCTTATTTCCCAAGTGTTTCCCAGAGCACAGAAATGACCAGGACACTGCTCAAACAAATTTAAGCGTGTTTCTGTAAATTTGGGAGACATTATAAATAATGCCCTCTTTCCCATGATTTGCCGCACATGATTACACACGAAGAGTTCTGAGGTGTCATGTGCTAAAGAAAACAGGGTACCGATTTTTAAATTTTTTTAATGTTTATTTATTATTGAGAGAGAGAGATGGAGAATGAGTTGGGGAGGGGGAGAGACAGGGGGAGACACAGACTCCGAAGCGGGATCCAGGCTCCGAGCTGTCAGCCCAGAGCCCGACGCGGGGCTCGAACTCACAAACCGCGAGATCGTGACCTGAGCTGAGGCCGGACGCTTAACCGACTGAGCCACCCAGGCTCCCCTAAAACAGGGTAACACGTTTTAACATATTATCTCCTTTCCTATTGATCAGGGAAACCTCCTTTCTTAAAGTTCCCGATACCATCACAAAGCCGCTTTGCGAAATACGACGAAACTATAGCTATCCTGAGACCTTGAGGAGATGGGATGGTGGAAGTCTCCGGCAACAGTTGTAAGACCCAGAACCCCCGGGCTAGCTTGGAGGGGACAGAGCTGATCAGTGAGCAGCCTGGGTCAGTCCGGAGTCCGCACGGAAGAGGAGGTCTGAGAAGAAAGGTCAAAGAACACAAATGTGCTTACGGCCGAAAGTGTGAATGGCACCGTGGAACATTTCTTGTTTTGCACAGTGGAGTTATTCGTGGTTACATGTGCTCATAATTACACCGATTGTAAATTGCTCTTGCCTAGTGCCTTACAGCTATCTTTGGATGGACTTCTCTCATTTGTTTTGAGATAATGTAAGTAAAGCGTTTAGCACAGCGCTTGACATTTCATAAGTAACCCACAAATGTTAAATATCATTTTAGTGCCAAACTATTCTTAATACTTTCCTGCCCCATAAGAATAGCTTTTTCCTCTAAGTCCACTATCTAGGGCGATAACCTGGGTGCTATGCTTACAGCTCCCACCCGAGCCCTAAATGAAAAGGATCATTTCACAGAATCCTCGTCAACATACGTCCCTAAGGACTTCTTGGATTAATCCTTTTCCTGCTGGTCCCCTTGAATTATATATTATCATCATAAAGAAGTGTGTAGGCTGGGGGTTCACTATGAAATTAGAAAAGAGTAACTGATTAGCTTTCCTGCAAAGCACATGACCATTATTCCATTGAGCCCCTAGCAAATCGATCCCAGGTATCCAGCAAAACAGGGCAAGGCCGAGAAGGAAGGGCACACGGTAATGGAAGGGAACTCTCGGAAAAACACAGCATGGGTTCCAAAGCAGAGTGAGCGGTCCTGTCCCGTCGCCTTGCTCCTCTGATGGCTCGGCAATGCCAGGGTGCGTGTCTCTGTCCTGTCTTCAGCACGGTCCGGCGTTCATTCACTCACTTATCAGTGAGCATCACGGTGTCTCCGGAGCTGTTCCGGGTGCTGGGGGGCCTGGCAGCCAGCAGTGACCAGCACACGGTGAAACCCTGCCTTCCCGGCTCTCACATTCCACGGCGGGGAGATAAGAAATAATACGGGATAAATAAATATGATGCACAAGTTTAGAGGGCGATGAAGCGCAAAGAACGTGTGATGAAGGAGGAAAGGGAATAGGGGGCGGGAGGGGGCGGGCTGGAGGGCCTCTTTGGGAAGGTGGTGTTCAAGGAAAGGCCCGAAGGAGGTCACCCCCGGGAGCCGCGGAACCTGGGGCCGAGCGTTACTGCAGACACGAGGCAGGAGCCAGCGGGCACCTCTTGCCAACTCCTCACGTGTCAGCAGGTGAAAGTCGGCCACGGAGGGAACATTCGCACCAGGGAAATCGGCGAGCTTACGGATCGGCCCCCACCCCCACCCTGTGCAGGGCCGGTGCGGCCGGAGGATAGTGTGCAACGGGGAGAGAGCAGAAGACAAAGTCGGCAAGGTAGTCAGACAGCCACCTGGTGTGGATGGATCCTGAAAGCCATCTGTGGCAGGCAGAGTAATGGCTCTAAGTACGTGCAAGTTGCAAGCCCCAGAGCCCGTGAACACGGACCGCGTTCCCTCACGTGGCAGGAGGGGCTTCACAGATGTCAGCCAGTTAAGGACCTTGCGAACACCCTGGAGTTTCCAGGGGTGCAAGGCACTCGCACAGAGTCCTGGTCAGTGGAGGAGAGAGACGGGAGCGTCAGAGGAGATGGGCCACGGAAGCCGACTTCTGAGCCACGGGGCCGTGAGCCGCAGAGCGCAGTCGGCCTCCCAGTGCGGCTGGGGAGGGCACAAAAGCAGATCCCGTCCCGGGGCCTCCAGAAGGAACAGGACCCCGCTGACACCTCGACTTCAGCCCGCGAGACCCACGTGGGACTTCGCACCTCCAGAACTGTGAGCTAACAGGCTTGTGTCGTTTCAGCCCCCGAGTTTGTGGTAGCTTGTTACAGAAGCAGCTGGAAGCTCATTCATCGCTACCAGGATGGATTTTGCCCGAGCCTTCCCGGTGGGGAGAGTCCGGAGGAGTTTGAGGGAGGACGGACGCTACCTGACTTGCACCGTCACTGGTTCCAGCCGCCGTGCCGGGGCAGAAAGAGGGGCAACAGGTGGAGAGCTGCAGTCGCTGGGCAGGGAGGCCGGCGGTGAGGAAGCAGCGGCTAGGTGGCCATGCGCTTGGAAGGTAGTGGCAACTGGGATGGCCGGCGGGTTGGCTGTGGGGTGCCCGGGAAAGAGCCTGATGGAGGACGGTCCCGAGGCTTTGGGCCTGAGCCGGGAGCGGGTGGCTTTTACTGCAAAGGGCGGTGAGACTATCGGATTCGAGGGGTGAGGGAGACACGGCTTGGTTTGAGAGGCCTCCTTGCAGGTGAGCGCAGCGTCGGGAAATACGGGGCCAGGAGAGGAAGCGTGCCGACAGAGGAGGCCAGAGAAAGAGGAGGCTCCACTGCTCGAGGGGAGGGAGTGATGCCCCAGGCCGGACTCCCGGCTCAGCACGAGGACAGGAAAGCCTGGGTGGGGAGCGCGGCCCAGGCCCGGGCCCGGGGCCGATACGGCTGATGGGTTTGTGCCCCCTTTCGGGCAGGTGAGCTGTGTTGGCTGCAGCTGGCGGAAGGGCTGTGAACAAAGATGATGATAAATAGCTGTGTATCACTTGCTGGGGGGAGTCGAGCACGGTGCCCTAGCGATCAGTGCCGAGCCCGGCTTTATTTAACATCTTTGCTAATTATGTGCGGGAGAAGGTAAAAGACTTGTTAATTACATTCACAGATTCTACAAAATTGGGAGGTGTTGAGAAGACCAACCATGACAGAGAAATCATTCAAAGAGCTCAGAGATATGGACAAGGCATCAAATGAGGCTCAGTGTGCAAAAGTGCAGGAAGATTTAACCAGAGGATATTAATCCAAAACATTGGAATTCAATGGGCAGTAACCGCCAGGAAAGGAGAAATGCTAAAAAAAGGCCTATGGGTAATGTCGGACAACAAATTAATTATAATTCTACTGTGCAATTCCGCAGCAAAATGGCCCGGCGTGATTTCGCCCCATACTTACAGGCCTCATTAGCCTGGGACGGGAGCTCATCATCTTTCCCTTCCTGTCTCTCCCTGCGCGTGCGCACGCACACACACGCGTGCACTCCAACACACACACACACGCGTGCACTCCAACCTACCTCACCTCGAATGCTTTTGTTGCCAGGGGGGGACTCAAGCGTAGAGAGCGGTTGAGCCTCCCACGAGCCTTCAGCCCTGCTCCCCAAAGTCCCTTCCTCTCCAAGGGGAGGAAGCACCACGGCCAATATCAGAGTTCTTGCGGCTGGTGCTCAGGTGGGGTTGGGGGGCGACAGAGGCTTCGCAGGTGCACAGGTTCAGAAGGGGCAGAGCTGGGGCCGCTGCGGACCGACCTTTGCCTCCTCAGTCCCACTTGCTGACTTGGCCAAGACATCCGCTGATGTCTGGGGGCGGGGCATTGTGCCGAACGGCTGATATAAAATATGTAATCTAGCTTTTGCAGTGGGCCGGGATGGTCGTATTATCCTCAAGCCCCTTCCTGACAGCGAGGTAATTTGCCCAAGATCACAAGGCCAGTTAGTGGCCGAGTCACGGGTATGATCTCTGGAGTCAGAGCTCATAACCACGTGTAATACAGCATCCCGGAGGGTGACATAAGCAAGTGTTTTCTTTCATTTTTATTTTTATTTTCTTTCATTTTCTTTCATTTTATTATTTATGGAGGGAGAGCAAGCGAGAGAGAGCAAGAGAGAGACCGAGCGCAAGCAGTGGAGGGGCAGAGAGAGAGAGGGAGAGGGAGAGGGAGAGAGAGAGAGAGAGAGAGAGAGAGAGAGAGAGAATCCCAAGCAGGCTCCAGGCTCAGTGCAGAGCCCGATGTGAGGCTTGGTCTCACGAAAGGGGAGCTCGTGACCTGAGCTGAAATCAAGAGTCAGACTCTTAACCAATTGAGCCACCCAGGAGCCCCGAGCGAGGGTTGTTTTGTTTTTTTTTGTTTGTTTTCAATTCCATCCCATTTCATTACTGCACAGGTGATTACAGGCGGCAGGGATCCAGGGGCACCTCGACGGGATCCTGTGCCATATGGAGCATCTCCCTGCTTTTTTCACGGTACGACCCCATTGTTAGAAAGTTTGTAAGCCCTGCAATGAACGTAAATTTGCTTGTTAATTATATACACATACCACGGTACTACTGTATTAGGGATGTTATACGACTTACCCCCAAATAACAATTTCAAGTACATAGAAGTAGAACTTCTATTTTCTTCTCATCGACCTGTGGTGACTGCAGAGGCACAGCGCACGTTGGAGCCCTGGATGAGGGAAGGATCCCTACAATGATAAGAAAGTGTAGGTACAGGGGCACCTGGGGGGGCCAGTCGGTTGGGCATCTGACTTCAGCTCAGGTCAAGATCTCATGGTTAGTGATTTCGAGCCCCACGGCGGGCTCTGTGCTGACAGCTCAGAGCCCGGAGCCTGCTTTGGATTCTGTGTGTGTGTGTGTGTGTGTGTGTGTGTGTCTCTGCCCCTCCCCTACTCATGCTCTTTCTCTCTCTCTCAAAAGTGAATGAACATTAAAAAACAATTTTTTTTTAAATAAAGCATAAGTATAATGGATTGAATAGTGTTCCCCCAAGGTTCAAGTCTACCAGGAACCTCAGAATGTGACCTGATCTGGAAATAGAGTCTTGGCAGATGTAATCTGTTCAGGTGAGGTCATACTGAATCAGGGTGGGTGCTAAATCTGATGACTAACGTCCTTCTAAGAGGAGGAGACACAGAGCGCATATGACCCTGGAGCCAGAGATTAGGTGATGTAGCCTCAAGCCAAGGACTGCCAGGAGCCACCAGAAGCTGGAAGAGGCAAGGAAAAATGATTATCCCTTAGAGCTTTTGGGGAAGCACGGCCCTGTCAACACGGTGATTTCAGATTTCTGGCTTCTAGAACCAGGAGAGAATTAATTTCTATTTTTTTAAGTTTATTTATTTATTTTGAGAGAGAGAGAGCGGGAGCACAAGCAGGGGAGGGTGAGAGAGAAGGAGAGACAGAATCCCAGGCAGACTCTGCACCATTAGCACGGAGCCCGACGTGGGGCTCGAACTCACGAACTGTGAGATCATGACCTGAGCCGAGATCGAGAGTCGGATGCTTAGCCGACGGCACCACCCAGGCGCCCCAGATTTCTATCGTTTTAAGTCACCAGGTGTTTGGTGCTCTCTTCCTGCCACCCCAGAAAACTAATGCAGCTCCAGGAAGGCAGGGAGTCACGTAAACAAGGGCATGATGCTCAGTGTGAGGCTGTTTACCTTTCGGAAACCCAGCAGAGTTCTAGAATGTTGGTCCTGGAAGGAGCCAACCCCACTCTTCCTACACAGAATAGGACCTCAAGTCCAGAGCTCAGCGGCCCCCAGTGCCCCTCCGCCAACCCCATCCCCCCAGCGGGGACGCTTTCCCTGCTCAGTACAGAGCCCACCTGCCCTTCTGAGTGTCCCAGCCTGACTGGTCACCCACGTCCGTCCTCCCGCCCTCTTCCCAGCAAGCAAACAAATCCTCTTGATCCTTTCACTTAAACGTCTCCCGTTGGAGACAATTTCTCTAAAACGCAAATCTATTCAGGCCCCAGCTTAAAATCCTCTAGGGGCTCGGCTCCCCCAGAAGCTTACAGGTTCCTTTCAGAAAAATTTTTTTTAAGTTTATTTGTTTTGAGACAGAGATGGAATGGGTGGGGGAGAGAGAGCGAGGGAGAGGGAGAATCCCAAGCAGGCTCCACGCCGTCATCGCAGAGGCCGACCCGGGGTCCGGCCCCACAAACCGTGAGGTCACGACCTGGTCCAAAAGCAAGAGTTGGACGCTTAAACGACTGAGCCACCCAGGCCGCCCCCCCCCCCCCCCCCGCTTTCAGTTTCCCCTACCTGGGCTCCGGGGATGAAGGGGGTCCGGCACAGATCTGCCTGGAGGTCACAGGCTGGCAGGTGGAGGGCCGGATGTGGGTCCACTGACCAAGGTTAGGCGCCGCTAATGAGCCCACAGAGGTTGTGGTGTCTACCGAGCTGAAGGGGCTGTTGGACAGAGGGTCGATCTTGCAAAAGGATGGACGTGTGTTCTGCTCAAGGAGGTGGACGCACCCCAGTTCCCCCCGCAGACCCCAGCTTCTCTGGGCGGCTGGGCCAGGGTCCCGTCACGTGACCCCCGGCTGCCTCTGTGTGCCCTCACAAGGCCGTGTGAGGCCTCCGGCTGGTGCGCCGGGTAAGAGGCCCCCTCACAGCCCCTCGTAAGGTCATCCTGAGCCTCCTGGTCGACCCAAAGCACCCGATTTTCCCATGACACCTGCTCCCTGGGAAGCTGGTCTTTCCCGTGCAGCGGGATCTAGCGGGAGAGGCCCCAGAAGACTCCACCCGAGGCTGCGTCCGCAGGGTCCTGAGAGTGGCCGGGCAGCCCCAGTGGGGATGGGGCGTGGTCGCCCCCCCCCCCCCCCCCCGATCCCGCCTCCCCTCTCCGCAAGCCCTGCAGCTGGGACGGAGAGCAAGCTGTCGCCAGGCCAGAACAGGAGCCAGCCCGTCCCACTGTGTCCCTCATTTCAAAGCCTCAGCATGGAGGGCCCGGTGGCCCTGGCGGGAAGAGTCTCTGGGAAGAGGAGTTTTGATTGCTGACTTTTTTTATTTTTCACAGTATCAGCAACTGCAGGGGACATTTGCCTGAGGCGACTGGCCATTCACTTCATTTGTGTTTCTTCTTTTTCATTACTGTCCCTGTCCGTTGCACGATGCGTCCGAATCGCGGGCAGCCAGCGGTAGGAAAATGCCCACAGCCTCCTGATTCCTCGGGACCATTTCTCACCGAGCTCAGGCAGCCTCGCTGGGGAGAGTGCGGTGTCTAGAAAGAAGCAAGAACAGATTTTAGTGAGGAATACCAGCATTGGAGCGGGGACAAAAGGATGGACGCGGTGAACAGATGGGAGGGTGTTTAGCGAAGACTCATGATCTATGTGAACAGTGCAGGCTGGGACCTCCCTTCTTTTTGTTTTTGATGCATCAGGGTATGATATGATAGGATATGACAGAACGTGTCAAAAATTTAGGGGAAAATAAAACCCTGGGTTTTTTTTTTTGAAACATCAAACTATTGCTATCAATAGGAACAGCAACTGTTCAAAAATTTGTTTCAGAACTGCCAAGAAGTGAGCGTTCGTGGAAAAAAAAAGTATTTTTCCCTGCTGTTTGCAAGGTGGACACAAATGAAAACAGTAGGAGGTTGACAACTTGGCACATGTCTAATAAATCTGAGGCATAAAAAGTCAACAATTCACCGTTCAAGAAAGCATTACCGGAATAAAAAGTGCTACGCGGAGAAAGAATAACCATTAAAAAATAGATTTTCTGAATTCAGTAAGTAATTTAGCCCTCAGAGCGCCGGTCTTCAAAACAAGGAAGCTTTTTCTTTCTCCCCGTAAGAGAGAGAGGGGCAGTGCTGAGCTCAGAACGGAGTGCCCTGCTGCATCTGAAATGAACCAGGTGAAAAGGCAGCTCCCAGAGAGCAGATGTTAGGGGCTCGGAGGGCTGGTGACAGGGGTCAGAGAGCGGGGACTTCCAGATCCAGGCTGCTCAGCAGCTCCACGCAGGAGCGGGCTTAATTTGACAAGGTGGTCCAGTTATAGGGAATTCACAGATCGCGGTCCATGCCAAGCAGATTTGGCCACCAACAGCACGTCTGCGGCTGGCCAAGAGGACGGCAGGTGGGCGGCCGTCCCTGCTCTCCCCGCGCTGACGCCACCGACAGAGAGGCAGAGCCCCGGCGAGGGCGCGGGGAGCCTGGCCGGAGAAGCCGAGGGCTTCAGAGGTGGGACGAAAGAAGGAATCGCGGTCCTCGAATCACAATAGGGATGGTTTTTGTTCTCACCATTTTCTGTTCAAGCTCCTAATTCTTTTTTGCCACCACGATGAGTATGGTGGGGAGGAAGATTTTAAACGAATGTGAAAACTGTTGGTAATTCTCATGCAAGTCTCATGTAAACAAAAATATCAGCATTAAAGTTATGAATCCTAATGTGTGGCACGGAGCTAAAATCTGTATCTTTTTGAATTAGAGGAATATAGATATACAGCACTGAGTAGCGTCTCTGTGCAGTTCAGGAAACTGACACAGTCTCTCCAATTTATAGGGAAATTGACATAATTTTGCAAAAATGCAAAACCATTTGTGAACTGGGTTTTGCATAATGGGATTAATTTGGTTGACTGTCATATCCACTATGCTGCAAAATGCAAGTTAATCACAACATCATTGTGAGTTTTTTTAAGGGAAGAAAGAGAAAGGAAGAAAGGAAAGGCATTTCTCCCCCCCTCATCCGACTATCTTTTCATTAAGAGAAAATACCCATTCTTCTAGTCTGCACCTTAGGTAGCTTCAGGAAATAATGCTAGATGAATTTTGCAGTGGACGCCTCCATGAACTGAGCCGAATTGGCCTACCTCCAACGAGAAAAATTAACAGCTTTCATAGAAGCATGAAAAATTGCTTCCAAGGAAAGTCCGTCCTGTATGCTTCTGTGTATGCGTGCGTCTGCTCAGAGCTACGCTGCACAATAGGGCTGAGGCCGTATCACACACGTTTTGTCACCACGCTCAGTTCCGTAGCGTCATTATTGTGAACCCTCTTTCCATGTACAGACAAGATCTAGATTATTCGGGAAGGTACCGGTTGTATCCAAGAAGGCACGATATGTGACTACGCTCGTCAGAAAAGCTAGGTTAAACCATGGCAACAAATAACCCAGAGTCTTCATGGCTCAACACAGGAGCTTCTGTTTCTTCTGCCTAGGTGTAGGGCCGTGGGGGGAGGTCTTCTCACGGGGGTGCCATAGCCCCCACCCCCACTGATAGTACTTTATCTAGACACAGGCTCCGTTGAGTGCCCAGTCAGGACAAAGGGAGCAGGGGAGCCCAGTGAGTCCCCCGACCCTCAGTTTCTGCCTGGGAGAGACACTTTCACCACTGCCCGTATTTCCTTTCCTGTGGCGGCACCTACCTTCAGGGCAGCAGGGAGGACCGGATCTGTCCACGCGTCACAAAGGCCACGGTCATGTGTGGAATTTGTCTGTATCTCTCCACCGCTGTGAGGACTGGCCGTGAATCCGCCCAGCATGTCTCCTCTAGATGGTGGGAACCAGTGTGATGGAGAAGGGTCTCCTCCCTGCAGGGAAGGACTCGGCACAGGTGTCATTGAGTCTCGAATCAACTCAACCCAACGAGGACCAAGAGCCCACCCCAGGCCGGACACCGGAGAGGGGACGGTGACGAGGAAGACCTTCCTCTTGTCTGAAGGGAAGGACAGAATGAGCTCCGATACCTTAGGGCAAAGCAAAGTATCCTAAGCACGGCTGACAAGCACAAGATGGGGCGCCTGGGTGGCTCAGTCGGTTAAGCGTCTGACTTCGGCTCAGGTCATGATCTCGCGGTCTATGAGTTTGAGCCCCGCATCGGGCTCTGTGCTGAGCTCATGGTCCGTGAGTTCGAGCCCCACGTCGGGCTCTGTGCTGATGGCTCGGAGCCTCGAGCCTGCTTTGGGTTCTGTGTCTCCCTCTCTCTCTGCCCCTCCCCCCCCCCTCAAAAATAAAAATTAAAAATTTTAAAACCTTAAAAGAGCATCCGAGTGTGATGTGTAGGGAGCAAAACTCAGGAAGGCTTCCCAGGAAGAGACATTTCTACTGAGTCCCGAAGGCCCAACAGGTGGGAGAAGGGAGGGGACAGCAAGGAACAGAGGCGTGTGTGGGAGACAGCGAGGGCTCCGGTTTGGGAAGAGCTGAGGTTGGCGGAGGGAATCGGTGCTCGGTGGCGGGTGTCCTGGCAGGTGGAACCCGGGCATTTACACTTGCTTTGGCAGCTCCGGGCAAGAACGGCTCCCATGTCTCCCTGTCGGCGTCCCGGGTCTGGAGGCTCGTGTATGGGATGCTTGTGCCAGTGTCACACCCTCAAGAAGACAACGCCCTCCGGAGTCTCAGGTCCCCCTTCCGAAGCATGTCGGCCGGGTCACCTGGACGGTGATACCTGACCTCCCTCGGCCTGTTTTCTCGTCTCTGTGGGTTTCACGTCTACGCGGTATGGTTGTTCAGAGAGCTTGAACGATGATGTCTGAAGGACCCAGCACGAGACGCTTGCTCCTGAGAAGCTGTGGTTGCTGGTAAGAGTTTATTGTTAGTTCAGTTTTAAGGAGAGAAACTGCTGATTAACTACATGGACCCCTATGGGGGCTGCTCAGCTGATAACAATTCCCCTGGTGGCCCGCGTGTCCCATTCCCCTGCCCCTCCAGCTGTGGCTGATTTACCCACAGGTAGAGACGCCTCACGGCGCACCAGAAGGCTCTGTTCCTGAGACTGTGAGACTTGGACGAGAGACCCATGGAGCCACATCACCGCATGGTGTGCCCCAGGGAGCTGTTAGAGGTCGAGGCTCAGCTGTTGGGCTGGGCCCCGGGTTCTGCGGACCACCCCAAAGTCCTCTCGGGGGATCCCACTGTGCGGTCAGGACTGCCAGAGTGGCCGTCACAGCTGGCCTCCCAAGTAGCCTTGGCCAACAAAACAGGCTTCTGAGGTAAAGGACTCCTGTTCCTCCAAAGGACTTCCAAGTAAGATTGGCTCGTGATCGATTTGATTCCTTTGATTCGAACAATCGTCACTGGTCAGTGGGTGGCACAGGGCAGGCTCCCGTGGGAGCAGTCCCTGGGCATCTGAGTGAGCAGGAGGGGGCAGCCTCTGACCACAGAGAAGCTCCACAGGGCAGGGGGTGCAAACAGCGCCCACGCTGCACGAGCATCTCCAGGCGTGGGTGCTCTGACTCCGAGGGTTTGTCCTGCCGCTATGCCCGTGTAGACCCGCCTGGATTCTGCTTTGCAGGGAAGCCCCCAGGTGTGGTGACGAGCTCTGGTCCAGAGAGAGTGACAAGCTGGCCTCCAGCCCCAGTGTCAGGCCTGTCTTATTTCCCTGGGGCTGGAGGTGGGGGGAGGAAGGAGGAGCTAGCTTTATCGGTGCCCTCTATGTGCCACATGCTGATTCACCTACTTCTAAGCTCGGCCACCTACTTCTGACTCAATGGGCAGTGGTCTCAGTGTGTCCCCAGCCACAGGTGGAGGGGAAACGAAGCCCCTCGCTTGTGGTCACCGGCTAGAATGGATAGATGGAACCTGATTGCCAGTCCTATCCTCTGGGATGCTAATGGTCTGAGCACTGGGCAGGTACTTCTCAAGGGATTAAGGAGGAAAGAAAAATAAAGGTAAGAGAGAGGCAGACAAAAGGGAGAAGCGGGCACTCCCCACTCCCCCCCACACCAAACCACGAAAAGAATCAGCCCCTCAAAAGTTCTTTCAAACATTTAGCCCCCTGCGTCTTGGTAAAGTTCCACACTGTTTCTGGAGCACGGAGGGGCACCCTGTATCCATACGCTTGATGTAAAGGTGCTAATCCCAAGACTAGGAGGCCACCGGCTATTGACCAAATATAAAAGTAGAAACAGCTTGACAGACAGACAAAGCTTTAAAAACACTGAGGCCTGGGTCCTCCTCCAGGAGATGCTGGCAACTGATCTTGGATGCATCCTAAATGTGCAGAGGTTTGAAAGCTCCCCAGCCCTGTAGCGGTGAGCACACCCCGCATCCAGAGTGTGGTTGCTAATGCCCTTCTCCGATAAAAAGAGCCAGGGGTCTGTGGAGAAAGGGTCGGTTCTAGAATTGGGGCAAGGAATATGAGACAGGCGCATCTTGTGATGCCAGAAAGTAAGGAGGTGCTAAAACACAAAACCAGACCCATAGTGCCGCCATGACGGGGATATGTCAGGAGGACACGGGAGCAATGGAAGGGACCCCCGCTGGCTGACACGTTTGAGCAAATACATGAACGAGGCAGTGTCGGAATACAACTCCAAGTCTACACCGAGTCCATCCTGCCATAAAGAAGTGATTGACTAAAGAAATGAAGACGGAGGAGAATCTGCTCTGCAGAATTTCAAATGATTTGTGTGGACCCTCCACGCCGGAGGAGGCGGACTGCTCACAGGGCCTTCCTGCCCCCAAGTACAGCATATGGACAGGGGGAAAGGGCAACCTTCCACGGGGGGAACCCCGACAGACACCGCCTTGGCCACGTGATCACGTTTGACATCAACAACAACAAGTGCCCTGACGGCAGGTACCCTCCATGGGATTTCTGGGACCTTCCTCTCCTAGACCCATAAATGCAGTCTGTCTTAGCCCGTTCTCTGCTCTCACAAAGTACCATGAGCTTGATGGCTTGTAAACAGCAAGCAAGGAGTCCTCACAGCCCTGGAGCCTGGAAATCCAAGATCAGGGTGCCCGCGTGGTCCAGCAAGGGCCCTCTTCTGGTTTGCAGACTGCTGACTTCTCGCCGTGTCCTCGCCTGGTGGGTAAAGGAGCTGGTGGCCTCTGCGGCTTTTTCTTACAAGGGCACCGATCCCGTTCACGAGGGACCTGCCCTCCTTATCTGATCACCCCCAGAGGGCCCTTTTCCAAATAAAACCACCCTGGGGATGAGATTACAAAATGCGAGTTTGGGAGAGACATGCCGTCCGTAACATTACCCATAAGAAAACCATCCAACTCAATCTGAGAGACAACTCAAAATGAGAGACACTCTTCAAAATGCACAACCAACCTTCCTCAAAACCGGCAAGGTCATTACTCTCAGCGAAACCTGAGAGGCTCAGCCAAGAGGAGCCTAAGGAGACCTGATAACTGAAGTAATGTGCTGTCCTGGACGCAATCCTGGAACAGAAGAAGGTGAAAGCTCAGGAGATCTGAATAATACATAGACTTCGGTTCATACTAATGCATCGACATTGGTTCGTTAATTGCGACCGACCTACCATCGTAATAGACAAGGCTACTAACGGGGAAACTGGGTGTGTGGCATGTGGGGGCACTATATTGTCTTTGTAATTTTTCTGTAAGTCCAATTATTCTACAATTAAAAGTTTACTGGGAAAAAAATGCCACTCCCGGGGGATTTCACTGGACAGTTGGTGGGGGGGGGGGGGAGGGGCGGGGGGCTCTGCCTGGGACCCTGTGTGCGTGGCTCCGCCATAATGGGAAAGCACTCGCATCACCGGGCCCCTTTGCTATGCGTTTCTTAACCAGGATAGGAAGTGATCCATATGGGAGGCGCGGGGGTCTGTCTGAGGACGCCGGACAAAGGAGACCCGTCCCGTCACTCTGGTTCAGTCCCCCCGTCCTGCATCACACTCTGTGGGCCCCCAGGTAAGGTTTCCTTTACCTGGCAGGGTCCCTGTGCCGGAAACATGGAAACCAATCCCTCTCTGCACTTCTGTGTTGACACAGGAACAGACATTGCAAATGGATATTCGTGCTCCTGAGAGGCTGTGTGAACACAGTTGAAATTCCGGTCTCTGTGCCTCTGTTCCCATTACATACATGGTGACGGGCTCCTGAAGCCAGTCGGTCACCCTGGGGAGGTGGGGAGCTGCACGGGGCTGCCCCAGGCCGCGACAGGGGGGCGCGGAGGCCCCCAGGAAGTTTTCCATCCTCTTCCCAACCCTTAGCCTCCTCCCCCACAGATGTCCCTTGGCCATGGAGGGGGCCTGGTGGCCACCTCCCTGAGGACCAACACGGGCCTAGGAAAGGACGTCCTTGTCCAAGCTGAGCCAGCCCCCGGGGCCAGGGTTTGGCCTCCAAGTGGTCTTTGTTTGAAGATAATCTGCGGGGGCGGCTGGTGAGCCATCAGCAGGGGGCCAGGCCGACCCTTCTCCTCCACAGTGCATCCCAAGGGGCGCCCTCAGGAAGGGACAGACGCTTCCGGCCCCTGAACCGGCATCCGCCTCCCACCCCCACCGAGATGGGAAACTTGCGTGGCGGACCCACAGACTTGTTGCTAGGAAACCGCAGGAGCAACCTTTGTGATCTCACATATGCTTAACACAATAATAAATAATGGTTAACACGATAATAAATAAACAAATAACAATAATTATAACACGCCCCAAGCCTGTTGTTTCTCCAAAATTAATTTATGATGAATTACGGCTCAAATTCCTTGGAACACGAGCAAGGGGAGAGGAGGAGAACTTCTTTTATTCGCCATCAGGCACAGAAGGGGGTGAGAAACGGCCTCTCCCTGACCAAGCTCTTCCCGGGCCTCTGGGGACCCACGGGAGGCACCCAGAAGGGGCTCTCCTCCTTGCCTGTGCCCCTCACACCTCCTCTCCCCTGCCTGCTACAGTTAAGTTTTTTAGATACTTTACTTGCATTTCTAATTCAGTTATTCCTCTGAAATTTATTCAAAGGATTTATGCTTATGAAATTATAATATAATGCTGCCTATATGCCAATGAGCTGCAGGCAAAGAAAATAATTTTCTTCAATTTACAGTTATGAGGCTGGAGGAAAATGATGCCTTCTTATCACCTCTCTCTCTCTGTGTGTCTTGGCATTTTTTTAAGTCTTCAGAAGGCAGGAGCTGATGATGAATCCTTAAGCAGATCACGCTGATAATTGTATTTCAGAGATGGCAGCTCCGTTGAACACTGTCCACCGCCCGTCGCCAGTCACTGGAGGTACCGGTGTCACCCGCTCCTTGTCTCAGAAACTCAGCCTCGGTACCGCCAGCTCGCCGGCGGTAGATCGTCCGAGAGGATTATTAGTGGAAGGGAAATTTACGGATGACACTTGGTAACAATTAATCAGGAGCTGTTGATAAAGTTAAGTTGGTTCTCTTATCCCTACCCCCTCCCCGAGCTATAGACGTTACGTCTATATGTCTAGGTATAGACATCTAATCGTAATAATATGCAGGCCTTGTTCCGATTGTCAAATGCCTCATTTTGTCACTCTGTTTGATTAATGGACCCTTTGGAGTCCCCAAAAAGTCCTCGTAATACAAATAAAAAGAATCATAAATATTGAATAAGCTCACAGCACAGTTAACCTTGACTACATTTTGGGACATTCTTGGAGAAAGTTTGCTATACGGAAAATAAATTGCTGTGGGGATTAAAAAAATATGCGCCCTCACACCAAATTGGAGATTTTGGACAGTGTCACCCCTCTCACCTTGTCACTCTTATTAATCTGGTGTGATTAATTAGTTTAGTTAGCTTTACGTTCAGGCCAGCAAAGGGCCGGACGGCTGGCATACTCGGGGCCCCGTGCCCCGTCTGCCAAAGGGATTCGGGGGCGAGGAGGGGCCGGAGCTAATGGGGACAGCTCTGTAACCCCGCGCGGCACAAAAATGGGGGATGTGCATGGGCCGTTTCGTACGTCATTTATGGGCAAGAGCCTGTAGGGGGCCTGGGGACCCTCAGCTGCTTTGGCAAAGACCTTCTCTCCGTGGGTGGGTTCTCATCATGGAAACGCTCGGTTCTCTCAGACCCGAGTCTGCCCTCAGTAGCCGGGGCCCTTTGAGACGCCCCCTTACATACAGATCGCAGACGGGACCGGTCAGTTGACCCGGAACACCGATCCCAGCTAGGCTGTAATGACCCGCTGATTTCCTTCAGCCCCTAGCCTGTGGTGAAGGGCTGGCTGGAGGCTGAGGCCCGGACCTACTTCTGCAGTGTGGTTGGTGCATGCCCGTGGGCACAGATTTGACCGCCCTGCTCTCGGTTTGCTCACCCGTGGACTGGGCGTTCTCACCTCATAGGATGGTTATAAGGATGAAATGAAACAAAGGAAAAAAATGTGGCACACTGTCAAGCATATAAACAATACTCTGGGGGCACCAGGCCAGTCAGTTAAGCGCCTGACTCTTGAGTTCGGCTCAGGTCATGATCTCACGGTATTCCTGGGTTCGAGCCCCGCTTCGGGCTCTGTGCACTGACCTCATGGAGCCTGCTTGGGATTCTCTCTCTCTCCTCTCCCTGCGCCTCCCCTGCTCACGCTCTCTTTGTCTCTCTCAAAGTCAATACATAAACTTCAAAAAAAAAGAAAACAGCCTCTGTAGTGGGTAGAATTGTGCCCCCCCCCCCAGAAGAGGTACTGATGTCTTAACCCCTGGTACCTGTGGGTGTGACCTTCTTAGGTGTGGGCTGATGTAATTGGGTTGGAACCAGGTCACAATGGAGCAGCGTGGGTCCTCATCCAATGACAGGTGTCCTTGTAAGGAGACAGAAATGTGGACGCAGACACCCAGGAGAAGCCACGTGACCACAGAGGCAGAGATAGGAGTGATGGATCTCTGAGGCATCCAGGGGCCTCCAGAAGCTGGAAGAGGAGAGGAAAGATCCCCCCGCCCCGCCCCCAGAGCCTTCAGAGGGAGCGTGGCCCTGCTCACACCTTGATTCTGGGCTTCCTGCCTCCAGGACTGAGAGACTATGTTTCTGTTGTTTCGGCCACGTTTTCGGTGCTCTCTTCCTGCAGCCCCTGGAAACTGATCCATGCTGTCGATGGCAACCGTGATTTGGTCTCTGGGGAACAAGAGCAGCAAGGCTGAGGACTCGGTCTGGTCTGCGTGGGGCTGGTTTCTCCCGTCCGCGCTTCCCCAGGCAGAGTCAGGATCACGCCGGCAGCCTCCCGCCGCTGACGGGGCTGCGGTGGAGGCCCGCAGGCCCGCGGCCCTACCTGCCAGGTGAGGGACTGCATCGGGGTACCCTGGCGTTCCTGAGGGCCAGCTCTCGGTCAGTCGTCCTAACCCAGACCCCGCGGAAGTGCTGCAGAGGCAACGTGACCCGTGATTCAGGGGACAGGGATTCATTCCGGTGTACCGGTTTATGTGGCCTTTTCTCAAGTTCCGTTGTCATTTTTAGACACAGGCAAAATTCAAAAGAACTCAACTACCCTAATAGGCCCCAGGAAATTATCTGCTGAAACATAAGGCGCCTCACGTTAGGTACCAAATATATAACAAAGGAGTTGCAAGTGAATGCAATTTTGTATGTGGAGACTTATTTTCCTGTTGACGTTTCGGGATAAATCCAAGAACTTATTTCCTCCTAAGTGAAAACGTTGGCCCCCGTCACACTGAAAACCACACTTGCCTCTGCTCTTTCTCCCGGCATCGTGGGCCTGACGTGCTCCGGAGGTGACACAGCCCTTCCAGGCCCCGGCCGTGCCCCCGCATGTCCGAAAGGCCATCACACACGGCGAGTTTCTGCAAACGCCACTCGGACTCTGGTCCGAGGGAAGAGGGTGGCTGGGAGGTCCTGAGGGCGGGCTCTCCGAGTGGGGCGGGCGGAGGCTTCAGGGTGCGGGCTCGTCAGAATCCCCTCCGTGGGGAGCTCCGACTTTGGATCTCCGGCTCAGGTCACGACCTCGTGGTTCGTGAGTTCAAGCCCCGCGTCGGGCTCCAGGCTAACAGCAGAGCCTGCTTGGGATCCTCTCTCTCTCCGTCCCTGTCTCTCTCTCAAAGTAAGTAAATAAACTTAAAAGGAAAAGAAAGGGAGTGGTTCAGGGAGCACGCTGATCCGGGCGGGGAAGGTCAGGGCTGGGGAGCATTATAGGACTTGGAGCCAGGCCGGGAGGGAATCTGGCCGTGCAGCCGGCGGAGTCAGAAGTCAGGGTGCAGCGGGCAGGGAGACGAGGGACGGAGAGCAGTGGGGACTCTCGGCACAGACGACTTTTCCGTGAAGCCGCCCCCGAGGAAAGGGACACGGAGGCCACAGGCCACGAGTCACAGGTGTAACCGCCCGGGTATGCCTCTCCCTGAGCCTTCCTGCTCAAGGCTACCTGCCCTCTCCTCCCTGCGTTCCTGTGCCTGCGCAGTGACCCTGGAGGGTGCGTAGTGACCGTGAATGTTTGCTCGGATGAATGACTCAATGAGCAGCAGGACTGGGCACATTTCTGGGCTGGGAGGGGAGAGCCAGGGGCAAGCGAGGGAGGGACAGCTACGAATGAGGTCCTTCCTGCAGGAGAGGGGGGCCCAGACCCCACTGTGTGTGGCCACGGAACCCTGGTGTCGGGGTGGTTCCTCCCAGACGCTCCTGCCGCTTTCGGGGTGCAGGGAAGGTGAGGTTTTCTGAGAAGGAGGGAGGAGTCGGTGGGAAGAAGGTGGCGGAGGCAGTGAAGCTCCGAAGGCTGAGCCTGGCAGGGGGGAAGCGGGGGCCTGCCCGGCAGCCGGGGATGGAAGAGTGGGGGGCTGGCCGAGCAGGGGGCAGAACAGTGAGTCAGGCGGGCAGCAGAGGGGGGAATGAGCACCCTTAAAGCCCGGAGCCCGGTGCTCGGCCTCATGGACATCACGTGGGCAGAAAAGGGGCGGCGGGACCTAGTCTCGCCCGTGATGGGGAGTTTTTCTTGGGAAGCAAAGATTTTAGGTGAATCTGCGACGTGGGTCTTAGCGATCTCGGGTGGAGATGATTGTTCCGGTATCCCAGGGGGCTGAGACGTTGCGTCTTCCCCCAAGGCAGGCACTGGTTTGGGAGGGAATCCAGAAGTGCAGCTGAGCACACTGATTGCTCACTTCGTGATTTTCTGAAAAGATCTCAAGCGGCACACGAGCACCTGTTTGGAAGATGCTCACATTTGGGTCTCCGTCCACATTCATTAGGGTAGCGGTAGCTGTTGGGACAGACGAACCCAGCCTCGTGCGGCCTTAGCACACAGATTGTTTTGTCACGCTGGGGGCAAGAAAGGGGCATCGCTGGTCGGTGCCTCACCCGGGCCGCTCTGGGTCTGAGGTTCCAGGCTCTCTGACGGGCAGTGAGCCTGGGCACCGGCGGAGAGGGAGCCCTGCAGGTGCAGGGTTTTCATCAGCCTGGCCTGGAAGTGTCCACAGCGCTCCCGCGTCCAAGCGATTGGCCCAAAGGGCCCCGGGGCCCCGAGTAACCACAGGGGCCGGAGGCTGTAGTCCAACTGTGTGTCTAACTACAGGAGGAGACAGGGTCAGTGGACTTGCCACGTGGACTTTCCGCTCCCCCCCGGGGCTAGAGTAAGGGGAATAACAGGTGTTTCTGAAACTGGAGCCTATGAGCTGGTTGCTTGAATTTATGGATTGATCCAGCGAAAGATTGGTGCCGAAACATCGTGAATTGCTCAAATGTAAACCTGTACGCAGCGAACAGGCCCCAAACAAAGGTGATCCGTGGCCGTAAATAAAGGAAGAAATGTTGTTCATTTCTTGCCAGCATGGATGATTCTTCAGTACCTAAATCCGGGATTTTTAAACTTTTCCGTCCGGAACTAACTTCCAGCCCATCTGTGGTCGCATGTTGTGAATGCACATTACGCTCTCTTTGCCCTTTTATGTTCCCGAAACAAATGTTGGGTCTTTCGGATGTATTCTTCACTGGTAAGAGAGGGCGATACTCTGGCTGATATTCCGAGGGTGACATTCTCATGTCTAACGTGTCACTTCCTTCTTTTCGAGGTGAGTGCATTTCCATCTGTGTGAGGCACCCCCAGGTGGGAGGGGGCGTTCTGCTTTCACAGAGTCTCGATTCATCATCTGGAACGTGGTTGGGGCTTTAGGTGCCGGCAAAGGAGGCTGGGGGTTTTCAGATTTACCCCCAAATAAAGTGCTAAAGTCGGGCTGACGGTCTTACGCGCACGCGAGGGGGATGGTCTCTTGCAGGGAACAGGGTCAGTGCTCAGTGGCAGACGCATGGCCCCTCAGAGAATTTGCGGTCCCCCGAAAGACTCTCCCCTCTAGCAGGGGATGGCCCCACCCCTCATTATGGGTGCCACGCAGGACTGTAAAAAGACTTGAAGCCCTGTCAAATGCCTTTATTAAAGTGGGAGTGGTTAAATGGTTATCTTTTTATAAAACACACGATTATTATAGAAGATTTAGAAAATGCAGAAAAGCATACAGAGCAGCTGTATATTTCTGCTGCTGCTGTTGAGAGATAACCATTGTTAGCATTTTAGACAATTTCCTTTCAGGCTTTTTTCAGTGCATGCGTGATTTACAAAAATCAGCCTCATGCTGTATGCACTGCTTTATAACTTGATAGTTTTCATCCAATGGTAGATACATCATGACATTTCTTTAATGATTTATAAGGGATGTATTACATACCCTTACGGATACATACTATAATTTCTCCACTATGGACTGCAAGGTGGCGAAAAGCGTAATACGCAAATATTCATGCCTATCTCTATTTCTCTTGGATAGATTTTTTTTTTTAATTAAAAAAAAATTTTTTTTTTAACGTTTATTTATTTTTGAGACAGAGAGAGACACAGCATGAACGGGGGAGGGGCAGAGAGAGAGGGAGACACAGAATCGGAAGCAAGCTCCAGGCTCTGAGCCATCAGCCCAGAGCCCGAAGCGGGGCTCGAACTCGCGGACAGCTAGATCGTGACCTGAGCTGAAGTCGGACGCCCAACCGACTGAGCCACCCAGGCGCCCCTCTCTTGGATAGATTTTTAAAAATGCATTTACGTCTTGAAGGCTATAAGTGCAGTGTGTAGTGTAACATTGTTGGTTACCTACTGCCCAACTGCCTGCAGGATCTTGTATCCCGCCCCCTGCCCCCACTCCAATGGTCAGAGAAATGTCTTTAATGAAGTCAAAGGCTCCATCCAGTTGGCCAGTCTAGGGTCAGATATCATGTTCTCTGTTCTCCATGCATGGCACAAAACAGACACTCGATAAATGTCTGTTGAATGAATGGACAGGTCAATGACGGATGGGTAAGCCCCTCTGTTGTCTCTGCTTAGCCCACCTCTGCGGGTTTTCCAATATGGCAGAACTTCAAACGGACACCAGCGATGTCACACAGCAGTGACTGTAGGAGTCGCCATCCACTGGGTGCCTTCTAAGGACCCCGTGCTTTACGTATGTATAGCTGATCCTCACTATTTGCAGATTCCATATTTGTGAATTTTCCTTCTCACTAAAATGTATTTGTAACCCCCAAATCAACACCCACGGTGCTTCCATGTCACTCGTGGGTATGTGCGGAGCACCAAAAAACGTGACGCACACGTTCCCGGGTCCAACAGGGCAACACTCTGCCTTCTTGTTTCGGCTCTCCTACTGTAAACACCTGTCCTTTTCATGGTCTACTTGGTACCGTGTTGTTCATCGCTATGCTTTTTGTTGATGACTTTGCAGTTCAAAATGACGCCCAAGTACGGTGCTAAAGACTGACATGCCTCATGGAGAAAATAGGTATATTAGGTAAGCTTCATTCAAGCCCGAGTTATGCTACTGCTGGCCATGGGTTCAGTGTTCATGAATCCACAGTAAATATTAAATAAGGTGTTTTTAAGTGGAAACACATAAAATAAGGTTCTGTATACATTGGTTGATGCAGGTTGTGGCCAGGGGCTTGGGGGAACCTAGTCTTGTGCTTCCCCCTAAGAGCGATTGTCCAGCATTTACTAATCCCGTGTTCACGTGACTTCATAGAGCATGACTCTCTTGAACAATGAGAACGGACTGTGGTTCCTTGTCCTTGGAATGACACCGTGGGCACTGTCCCCGTTTCACAGAGATGATGTCTAATGATCAGCACTGGATAAGAGAGTCAGATTCCGAACCCCCCTCCATGGGACCCCAAAGCCGTCCATTTTCCAATGCGCCCACCACTGATTCCAGCCAGAACGTGGCGCTCTCAGCTTGCTGTTGTCCTTCTCTGCTCTCCCTTTCTTTGGCCTGTCCTACATTTGGAGCTTCTCCAGGAGGCCGGCACAGACCATCACACCAGGCCTCCATCCCACGCATGGGATGGCTTCCCCGGAGGACAGCAGCCTGATATTCTGGAGTCAGGATCCAGTTAGCTTCACCGATTCCGTTTCCACTTCAGTGTCTCTGAAATGGGGAAGCGTGTTGCCATCAATGACACAGTGCCGCGGGCCGTTTGAGACGTGCGGTCGTGGTTCACGTGTGCTTGAACTCAGGTGGTTTTCCTGGTGGGATGACTGGACCCCATCAAACCCCCAATGTTAGTCAAAAACTATGAAGTCAAAAACTATTCCTTCTGGGAAGGAATGCGTTGTAACTATGAAAATCTTTTCTTGACATCTGATAAGATCAAGTAAACTTGGAGGATGTTCGTTGTTGGGAGAAATTTCTGGAGTCAGCACTGATTATAATTTCTATCTCTTTGACCCTCTGCGATACATCTTGGACAATTTCCTGTCTCGTTTCCAATTCATGAATTCTCTCTTCAGGTATATCTAATTGATAATTAAACCATTACTTAAATTGTTATTTTCAGTTCTTTTTTTTTTTTTTTTTTACTTCCTAAGATTATATCCATTCTTTTTCAAATATTCAAGGTTGTTTTGATATTTTTCCTGAAGTTCATTTCTTTTTTTTAAATTTTTTAGACGTTTATTCATTTTTGAGAGACAGGGACAGAGCAAGAGTGGGAGAGGGGCAGAGAGAGGGAGACACAGAATCTGAAGCAGGCTCCAGGCTCTGAGCTGTCAGCACAGAGCCCGATCGATGCAGGGGCTCGAACTCATGACTCGAGATTATGACTTGAGCCAAAGTTGGATGCTTACCCAACTGAGCCACCCAGGCTCCCCTCCTGAAGTTCATTTCTTAAAGGTAGTAAGCATTGTTGTTTTATAATCCATACCTGTTAATTCCTGAAGTCTTTTTACGTGTCTGTGTTCCTTTGCTTCTGCTATTTCTGGCTCATGGCTCGGCATTTCTTCTTCTTCTTAAATATTTCTTTAAAAAAATGTTTTAAATGTTTGTTTATTTTTGAGAGAGAGAGAGATAGAGACAGAGCATAAGCGGGGGAGGGGCAGAGAGAGAGGGACACAGAATCCGAAGCGGGCTCCAGGCTCCGAGCGGTCAGCACAGAGCCTGACTCGGGGCTTGAACTCACGAGCTGTGAGATCATGACCAACCAGATCTTTGCTCTTTGGACCAACCCGATCACGTTGGGCACTGAGGCTTGTCACCTCGGATGGCCCTGGGCTTTATCTTTAGTCCCAAGCACTCTGAAAAGCTGTGGTAACTGAATAAAGTTCAAGGGCCCCATCGTTAGCCGGTTTTTCTCTTTTCCACGGTAGATGTGGCTTTGGTGCCCCACCTCCCTCTGTTTCTACTTCCTCTTGGATTTTGGCCTAATAATTTCTATTTTCTTGCCCTTTTGTCAGATCCTCACAATTTTTAGGATTTTTACAGTTTTGTAGAACCTTTCGGTTGTTCGTGGTGGGGACATCGGTGCCAGTGCCCCTAGTAGTGGGACCAGAAGTCCCACCTGCCTCCGATCTGTGGGTGTCCAGGAGGCCTCCTGCCGCCCAAGGATGACAACTACTATGCTCAGGCTCTCACTCCATTCTCTGGAAATATCCGTGCCTCATATTTCCACCAAGCTTCACGCTCTCGTGCGACATGAAGTTGGACAGCGCCTTACCGGTCATTCAGGCTGTTGGTCCTGAAGCATAAGCTCCCACCAGCACCACATACGGATGCTCTGCTGGGCTGAAGTGTGGCTTCTGGGGTGAACCGGCTAGCCCCAAACTCGGCTTCGCCGCTTACTGTGTGACTTCGGGCAAGTTACCCAGCCTCCCTGGGCCTACCTCCTTCTTCCATAAAGGGGGGACGAAAATTAGCAACCACCACCTAAGATGTTTGATCTGGAAGAAAAAGCTAACGCGGTGCCTTGCCCCAGTATTAAGGGAACTGAAGCTATTATCAGCGTGATCATTCTTTTCAGAATTCCCCAAGGGGCTTCCTGAGTACGCAGGCAGTCAGGCCCGCCCCCAGACGCCTCGGCTCTACAGAATGGGAATCTCTTAACCTTAGAGAGGATGCCCCGCTGCCTCTGTGGGAGGCTGGGACCCACATGTCACCCTGGCACCGCCCGTGCAGCCCGGGCCCCTCTTTCGCCACCGGCGAGGCCAGGGTCCAGGGAGCGGGCAGAGTCTGGGTGAGCACTCGGGCGCCCGACCCCACCCTGGCCCCGTGGGGTCCTTCCCATCCCCCCACTTGACGGCACCGAGTCCTGTGTGGAGCCTCATTTCCTTGTTGCTCCCGCTCCACCAGGTGGGTCCTGAGAAGCTTAACCGCTACAGTGATCTCCGGGTAACTGGTCATGAGCTGGAACCGTGCCTCTTCTGGATGACAAACCTGTCTGTGGACGTGCTTGTGACCCACGCTGGCGAGGGCTATGCTCCCACGGCCCCCCTGCCTGCCGGGGCACCCCACACAGTGGACCACGAGAGCCACCAACGGCCACGGGTCTCGTCCGTCACCCAGTCCCCCGTGAACCACGGCACCGGACGGGCATCGCTGGGCTGGCCGTTGGGTCCTGTGCGGCCCACGGGAGGGAGGCTCAAGTGTTACAAAACCCATCCAGTATTAGCTCCCCTGGAGTTTGCAGTCGGGGGACAGAGACCACGTTTTATGGATGGTGCACCCTCGGGTTAGGACAGTGACTGGAGCACAGCTGAACGAGTTAGGGAGCGCACGCAGGCACACCGGAGGGTCCCCAAGCCACCTTTCGTGGCGCCATTTCCAGCCTGAGCAGGAGCAGGTTCTGGGCCACGGGCTGGTATTGGTGTTGCCCTGCCTTTGCCTCTGGAGGGCTGGCGGTCCCCCCGGCCCCCCACATTGTGGAGCCCACAGAGGCTGAGGATGCGCCTGCACGCCCTGGGGACCCAGCCCCTCACTTACAGGGGAGAGCGGGGGGCTCGGCTCCTGGAGGGACCGCGCCAGATTGTTGAACCCCCTTGGTTTCTTACTGCCGCTCTAGGGTTGGATCCAATATAAAGTACGTGTTCCTGTTCGTTGCCATTTATGTGTTAGTTATCATTAACAGCCATTATAATTTTTTCCCAGTGGCAATTACATTGATATTACTATATCTAAATCAAAGAGGACATTACAGCAATTACTGTCATAAGTTGATTGGGAACCACCTAATTTTTTAGTGACACTATTTTCTTAGCAAGATAATTTTCCCTCGCAATAAATAATACACCAGGAGAGTTGTGCAAACAAAAAGTGCCATTTTACACATGACTTTTATTATTATTATTTTTAACAAAACAGAAAACGTACCTGCAGTTTCTCCTTCGTGTGAGAATAATGCAATTAAGATCTGAAACCTGTTAGAGGTCGAGCTCAACAGCGGATGGCACCGGATGAGATTTTCGTGCTTTCAATCTTTTTCTAAAGCAGACGAAGGAGGGAAGGAGGGGAAGAGAGGGAAGGAGAGGAAGAAGGAGAAGACAGGAAGGCGGGGGGGGGGGGGGGGGGTCGGGGGGGAACCGGCCCTGCCGGGCCCCTCCTGTCTGCGGCAGAGCCGTTCACGTCCTAGGGTCCGAGGACCTCGGGCTGGGGTCTCCACCAGGTGGCTTGCGATCCATCTGGGGGGGGGGGGGTTGCTCCTCCCGAGGTGAGTGACAGTTCAGGCAGCCACCGAGGCCGCTCCCAGACCGCACCGGGCGCCAGGGAGTGGCCAGGGAGGGACGAGAACCTGCCTGCTGTGTCTTCCACTGGCTGCCCGGCAGGTGCCTCAGATCCTGAGCAGCCTTCCTTCCCCTGTGGGTGATGAACTGCACTTCCCCTGTGCAGCGAGTGGCTTCTGTCAGTCCTTCTAGAAGTGAGGGCTGGGGAGGGGCTGGCAGGGGCGAGGAAGGAAATCTAGACGGGAGCTTCTCCTTCTGCAGGGTCTGGCTGGGGGTGGGGGGCTCATGCTGAGCAGACACTCTGAGGACAGGGGGGCCGGCACCTTTCCCTCGGGACCCCAAGACCACCCCGCCAAGGACGTCTGGCGTGTGTCATCACCCACGACTGTGTGTCCTCTCCTCCCGCCTCGGCCCCCGCTCCTACTGGAATGGGCCGAGCTCGCCTTCTGCAGTGTTTTCCATCATTCACTCCCTCTAGTTCGAAATTTCTTCCCCATCTCGATGTATACAACTTGCAGCTTAAATGCCCCCGCCCCCCCCCATAAGAAACAACCCACTCTTCCCCTAGAATGCTCTCTGGAGCTTTCCCCAACTTTCCAGATCAGACACCCCTGGTTTAATAATAACTCAGATATTTTCTAGCTGTGTGACATTAGGGCATTCACTAACTTCTCTGGGCATCCGTTTCATCGGTGAAAGGGAGGGAAACATCTCTCTCAGTCAGTTATGCTGCTAGTAGTCATTGGGCCCCTGGTTTGCTTCCTGAAAGGCCTTGGGACGATCCTGGAGCCGGGCTGCTGTGTCCCTACCCAGCTGTTTTATCTACCACTCCTGGGACCTCGGGTATGCTGCTGCTGCTCTCTGTGCCTCGGTATACCCATCTGTAAAACAAGGGTGATGATAACCCTGCGCTGCAGGGTAGTTACATAGGGGGCGCCTGGCTGGCTCAGTTGCTTAAGCGTCCAACTCTTCGTTTTGGCTCCGGTCATGATCTCACAGTTCGTGAGACTGAGCCCCGCATCAGGCTCTGTGCTGACAGCGTGGAGCCTGCCTGGGATTCTGTCTCTCCCTGTCTCTCTCTCTGCCCCTCCCCAGCTCTCAAAATAAGTAAAACTTAAAAGGTAAAAGAAGTGATTATGTGAGCAGTGAAACCAGTGCCTCCCACACCATAAGCGAGATGTGTCAGATATTTATTGTTGATTTAAAAAACCGGTGCCTGAGCTCACCGTCTCGAACCCCACTGTCCAATGTGACAGCCAGGAGCCTCCCGGCCAGTGAGCCCTTCAAACGTGGCTTGTTCCAACTGACTTGCAAAGAAAGAATAAAATATCTCCATGATTTTTACTTTGATACAATTTGATATACTATTTTGCACATACCGATCTAAACAAAACGTATTAGGAAGATTACTTTCTCCCTTTTTAATGCGGCCGTTTGGACAGTTTGCCTGTGTGGTTCTCATTTTATTTCCATTGGACAGTGTTGGCCTAGAGCGTGCCATTCTGGGGACTCAGTCAAAGAAATGGAGTGAGCACTTAGCAGGAAGCCTGGGGCACGGTGGGGGCTTGCTGGGCGCCCTGTCTCCCCTCGCTGGGCACCTCCCCACCTTGTGCACCTGCTGCCTCCCCCTGAGGCACCAGGTTCTCGCGGGCGGGGGGATGGTGCGTGGTGGTCCTCACTGCTCTGACCACTGAGGCGGCCCCCGACGGTGGGGACCCACACACCTGCACTGGGCGAGAGGACCCTGTCCCGTAGATGGGAGCCCTCCGGAGGGCCTCACCAGGCAGCAGGCCCCGTGACTGCTCAAGCCGCCACCGCAGAGTGGAAGTCGGAGCCCTGCCTTCCGGCCCAGCTGGCCTGTGACCCTCTGCACACCCAACCGGCCGCACACTCCCGGCTTCCGGGCCTCCCGGGTGCTCTGGGGAGCCGGGGAGAAAGGGAACAAGCCGTGTCGTCGGTTCACACAATGTTCTCTCTGCCTTCACCGCATCGGGCTGCACCGAGGGCCCTGGGAACGTGACATCGACACGTGTGTGCGATAATGAGAGTGTTGGTGGAGCACCATCTCGAAGGAACAGGGGCCATTACGGTGGCTGCGTCTCACGAGCCACGACGACGGCCTGCCAGCCGTCCTATCGCAGGGCCGCCCGCTCGGCCACGTGCAGGGGAGCGGCTGTCCGCGGCCAGGGGGGATCTGGGCCTGCCTCCTCCTCGGGCTCCCCCTGCTCACGGCGCCCACTCCCGCCAGCAAACCCCGCGTGCGCGCACAGATTCTGGGTCCCTGCAAAGTCCCCGTCGGAAGGACTAGGCATTCGTACCGAGGGCCCTCTCGTCCAGTGTTAACCAAAGACCTGAAGATGCCAGGTGGCGAGAGAGCAGGCTGTCCGCGCCCCCGGAAGCCCTGGCAGAAAGCGCCGCCTCCTTGCAGCCTGGTGGCCTGGAGGGTTGTGTGTCCACAGAGGGCAGAGGGCCAGCAGGACGGCCAGAAGGGGGCTCGTGAAAGCACCAGCACCCCCACACGGAGCGCGACCAGAAGGGGGCCCCCATCAGCAGCTGACATGGCCTCATCGGTGAGTGACAGTGAGTGACAGCTTGGACAAGGTGCATGACTGGGGACCGGGGCCTCGGGTCTGCTCCTTGAATCCACACACAACCCCTCCTGTGGTTGCCAACGCTGCTTTTCACCTGCTCCGGGCTTGGGTTCCACTTTGACAACAGTAGGGACTAAGGGCTGCACGCGGAGACCAGCCCTGCTGGTGGCCGCTCTCCTCCACGGCAGGCAACGCTCATGTTCCATCGCCCCCCGTCCCTGGTAAGACGTTCCGGCTCTGTGCTGATGTCCCTCACGCAGAGGGCCAGCACCCTCCTGACCCCGGTTAGGGGGCCACGCCGGGGAGTCTGAGCCGACCACTGGGGCCCGCTCTCCGTGATGGGCCAAGCCCGCTGAAGTCCGCCTTCGCCCCTTCCCGACCCCTGGGACCCTAGGTCCTCCAGAATGAGGGTGAAGCCAGCGGCAAGTGCCCGGGAGCACTGAGCTCCTGGCTCCCAGGCTCGGACCATCACTTGCTCTCGTGGGCTGGGCACGGCTGCCCGGGAGCTTCCTACGCTGTGCGCGTTTCTCGGGGGCTCATCTGCGGGGAGGTCTGTCCTGACGGGAGCAGGTGATACCTTGGGGAGCTAAGACTGCCGGCCTAGTGTTTCACCGTGGCCGGTGGCACCGAGGTCCCGCTTGCTTCCGCCCCTTCGGTTCCCCTGGCCCCTGTCCCCGGTCCCAAGGGAAGGTCCCTGGCGACCGGCCACGTCCGTGGCTGAGTGAGCTGAGTGCTTTTGGGTGTGTCACCACATTTCCTTACAGACACCTCTAAAGCAAAAAAGTGAGTGGAATATTTAAATGAAACCCAACTGGCTTGTAAAATGTGGCACAGGTTTCTTTTCACAGTGCTGAGCTTTTAAGTGAGAGATTTTTCCAGCAAATATTAGCACAGCCCTCCTGCCATTAACGGAATGGGTTAATTGCCTTAGAGTAAAAAGCTCTGGAAAAGGATGTTTTAAATCATCTCAAAAAAAAAAAAATCATCTGAAAATGAGTTTCTGGCAGGCTGCACGTGCTGGTGGTGGGGGCAGGGGTGGCAGGGAGGGCCGGCCCGGGGGGTGGGCGCCAGAGGCAGCGGCGTGTGTCCTCGGGCCGCTGCCGTGCCCCTCTGGGCCCCAGAGTCTCCCTGAGGCAGGTGGGTTTTGCCATAGTTAGAATAGTAGCGTTCGTTCACCCTGTGGGGAAAATTGCAAGAGCGGGCGATCATGGGGGACCAGGATGGTGATAAAGCGCGTGTAAATTCTGCGGAGCGGAAACCTCCTTGTCTTCAAAGAAACAGTCTGAGAAACAGAAAACTTCACCCCTAAAATGAGCAAAAAACATGCCATCCGTCGTTCTCCCCAAAGAGGGCGTCAGTTCCGACTCCTTGGGCCAGCCTTCAGTTCGGCGAAGGGGTCAACTGAAAACTCGTCTTACAGCGGGAGGGTCTTCTCTGTTCTAGAATAAACAGACGCTTTGAGAGTCAGGACGAATACTGGTCGCCTGGGTGGGGTGGGGCTGGGGGTGGTGAGGGTTCTCGCGAAAACACGGTCAGGTGCTCTGCTGCACGGTTGGCTGGGTCGTGGGCGCGGTGGGACCGGAGGGGGCCTGCTGCTCGGAACCAGAGGCCCCGCCCTCCTCAAGGAGGTGGTTTGCCCTGGGGGGGGGGGGGTCACCGTGAGGAGCTGAAGGTGGGCACAGGGCACTGCTTCTCACCCACCGCTGGGAGCGCCCACGCCCGCTCCCCCACGCGGGCCCAGACCCCACGGGGAGGCAGCCGCTGGCCTCCCCGGCACCTCACACCCGCCCTGAGAGAGGCCAGAGGGAGTGTCCTCGGGTGACAGGAAGGTGAGCCAGAAGGCAGGGAAGGAAGGCCGAGGGTGGCCAGGACGGGCCAAGTCGCAGCACTGGGGGCTCCAGGCTCACCCGTCCCGGAGTCTGGGAGGGATGTGCCCAGGAGTGGGGGTGACAGTACCCCAAAAGGCTCCCCACCTGGCAGCCAGGGACACATCCACGTGGAGGATGGAGGCCGCAGGCCCCGTCTCCTGTCTCCCTCGGGGACACGCGCACACAGGCACGCACTCCAGTGTCACCCCGCACTGTGGGTCGAATCCCGTCCCCCGGAAGACCCTGAAGTCCTCGTCCCCGGTACCTGTGAACAGACTTACTCAAAATACGTGTGCCCGTGAAGCCGAGGTCAGAGAGTGGGGCTAACCCAGCCCAGTGTGACCGTGTCCCTTGACAAAGGGAAGTTCGGACGCAGTCGTGCCAGGGAGAAAAGGCTGCAGGGAGACGGAGGCAGGCCCGGGTGATGCATCGTGTAAGGCCCGGCTTCCTTGCAGACCCGGGAGGTCGGTGCCTACGTGGTTAGGGGCCGGGGGGCCTGGAGGCGAACCCTTCATTCCGATGGGGCTCTTGAGACCGGGAGGGAGGGGGTTCCTTCAGGCCCCCACCCCTCACCTGGCCCGAAGTCGCCAGTCTCATAGTCTCGACCCGAGACAGGTTAGAGTCCTGAGGCAGGACCGCAGGAACCAGGGCCTCGAGCCAACAGAGAGGCCGGTTCCCAGACAGGCCCCACTACCCACACCGACTGTAATGAAATGCCTGACGTGCATTTAATTAAATGCGTGACGTCCCTGGCTTCAAGGGTCCTTGCAGGATTCACGAGGACTCCCCCCGCCCCTGGGGGGCCTTTACCCTTTGCCGGGTCATAGATGTTCCATGGGGTGGGGGCGTGGTTTTCCTAGCCACCAGCCTGCCCCTTCCCCTTTCTGAACAGCACCCGGGGTTTCTGTGGTTCCGGCGGGACTGGCCCGCCCCCCAGAGGGAAACCCACTTCTCTCAACACACTTACAGATTCGGTTGGCTCATTCCAAGGGAAGTGGAGGCCTTTGGTCAGTGGGTGGGGTGTCTGCGGAATAGAAGCAGAGCCTGGTCCTATAGGCAGCCTTCTGGGGAAGCAGTCTGAGAAAGGAATCCCAGAGAAAGGGAGCTGGGTCCCTGATCAAGCTGCACCTGAAGCCTGACCTACCTCTGATCTTTCCAGTTACATGAGCCTCTTGATTGTTTAAGCCAGTTTTAGTTGGGCTAGAAAGAAACCTAACTGCTTTTAATGTAATAGATATAAGATATGATATATATTTAATATAAACGTAGTAAACATTTAAAAAATAATCCACTGTGGACCAGTCATTGGCTACTTTTATTTCACTTAAAAAGAAATTTAGCTGCTTCTACTTTTGGGCGAGAGATTATAGGGATAATGAATTTCGAGACTTCGCTATTCACTTTGTGGGGTTTCCCCCTCAGTTTTCTCACGGCAAGTGTCTCGGAACCTTAAGGGCTGTGACCAGTGGTCTTGTGTCGTGGGGAGCAGGCTCACTTTAGGAGTACTCCCCGACTCCCCGACAGCCCCCCTGCGCCTTTTTTGCTCCAAAGGCAAAGAGGGAAGAAGCTGGCGTTATGAGTGGCTGGGACACTACGACAGGTGCTCTCTGTGCTCTGTCCACGGGCCAGCGTTTTTGTTCCCTCTGACGGAGGGCAAATGAAACAAAGGAAAAGGCTGAGGCTCCGGTAGGTTAAGAACCTCCCCAGAGCTGCGGTGGTAATCGGTGGGGGAGGAGGCATTCCGGCTCAGGTCTGTCACTTCCGCAAGCACACAGGACACAGGCCGGCCCGGTCACACGGTGAGGTCTCTCTAGACGGCGCCTTTGCCCAGCTGGGAGGGGGTCCTCTCACATGTGAGGCAAGAGTACGATCAGAATCCCGAAGAAACCCTTACCTGAAGCATCAAAATCTTTTTAGCTTATCCTTAAGTGGTAGTTCTTATTTTTCCAGGGGTTTGGTAGTCATTCATTCATGCGTTCATTCATTCATTCCAGTACTGTATTGAGAGTGCCTACTATGTGCTGGGCACTTCTCGGGACCTAATTCAGTTTGATTGTAACTTTCTCCGACACGTGGGAAACCGAAGAGCCATTTAGGGTCTCGATGTCCAGTGTTTGGGGAATTTATTTTGTATAGCATGGAATTAGCACGTTGGGTTGATGTCAACAGATCCAAAGTGCCGTTAAGAATTTTTCTGGGTGGGGGGCGCCTGGGAGGCTCAGTTGGTGGAGGGTCCAACTTCGACTCAGGTCATGACTTTGCGGTGTGTGGGTTCGAGCCCCTCATCGGGCTCTGTGCTGACCGCTCAGAGCCCGGAGCCTGCTTCGGATGCTGTTGTCTCTTTCTCTCTCTACTCCTCCCCTGCTCATGCTCTGTCTCTTAAAAACAAATAAATGTTAAAAAATTTTTTTTTTTAAAAAAAGAGAACGTTTCTCTGTTCTGGGGCACCTGGGTGGCTCGGTTAAGCAACCGATTCTTGATTTCGGCTCGGGTCACCATCTCAGGGTTCACAAGATGGAGCCCCACGTCGGGCTCTGCGCTGACAGCCAGGATCCTGCTTGGGCTTCTGTCTCCCTCTCTCTCTGCCCTTCCTTCACTCCCTCTCTCAAAGTAAATAAGCAAACGTAAAAAAATTTTCTCTGTTGTACCAACAGGTGGGCACCACAGAGTCCGCACCATCGCTCAGTGTGGCTCCCGGTGCTCAGATCAGGTCACCTGACTTCCCGGTGAACAGCTTTGGGCGGAGGTTACGTGGGCGTGGGATTAAGAACACATGTGACGGTTCTCTAAGGGTTCATTGCGTCGTGGGCCGGTGCCTGTCCACGGATCCTGCGGGAGGAGGCGCTTGGGAGACCCCGGATGGGGGTTTTGTTGGTTTGATTTTGAAATAAAAGTGAAAAGTCTACAACGTATAGATTGATTTAATATTTATCGGCAGGTACTATGCTCCAGCCCAGGAGTGCCAGTGAGGCAGACTTTACCTTCGAGGGGTTCACAGTCTCCAGGGAGACAGACATGCAAATGGATGCGATTCTGGGGCACCGTGGAAAGTGCTAGAAATAAAGTATGAGCAGAGCGCTAACGGAGCCCACAGGTGAGAGTAACTGTCTTTGCCCAGACAGGACTGGGAGGTTGTGAGAACAAATAAACCGCTTAAGGCAGGCAAGCAGCAAGCTGGCTTTGCTATCACCCGCCGGTCCCTTTCTTAACTGAGACCGCCACCTCTTGCGAGCTCGTTGGTCAAGAAAAGTTCCCGCCTAGAAGCCTGGAGTCTCCAACACTCCTCAGATTTGCGTTTGGGGGTGTGCAGAGACCCCGAGAAGTCGACGCACAGACGTGGCGCTGCCTCCCCAGCCCAACCTGAGACCCATCCGCTTCCCTTGGCCCCCACCTGGCTCCTGCTCTCACTAACCCCCTCCCTACCAGGAATTTTCCGAGGTCATCGGGGCTTGCTTCCCGTCCCTCTTGTCTCCGCCTCCGGTCTCGATTCCCCGAATTGCACCCAACCCTGTGGGTGAACGTGAGTGGGGTTATGATTCTCTTGTTGCTCCTGTTCAGCTCCAAGTCCCCGTCTGTGGGGGTGGCACCTCGGCCACAAGTGCCACGACAACCCCGTGGTCACAGCGCACCTCGGAGGGTGAGGGGCAGACGCTCACTTGGGAAGCCCAGCGGCTTGTGTGAGCCCACACGCTAATTCTTACGAGCTGGGCCCTGGAACACCGCCTTCCTGACTCCCTATAACTCCGCTTCCTTTTTTTTGTTGTTGTTTTTAATGTTTCTATTTATTTTTGAGACAGAGAGAGAGCGTGAGCAGGGGAGGGGCAGAGAGAGAGGGAGACACAGAATCGGAAGCGGGCTCCAGGCTCCCAGCACGGAGCCCCGATGTGGAGCTCGAACCCACAGACTGTGAGATCACAACCTGAGCCGAAGTCAGACGCTTAACCGACTGAACCACCCAGGCACCCCTCGGCTTCCTTTTTGATACCAAAATGCTTTCTTACCCTCTTCCCGTCTAGACAGCCCTTCCTCTGATTGCTACACTGGTTTATGAAGGAGCACTTGTGTGGATGACGATTTCTCCTGATGAAGGTCACGGCCTCTTCAATTAGTGTGAACTCTAGAGGCCGGTCTTTAGAGGCTACAGGTGGTGCCCCGTGGCTGGTTCCCAGTGACCTGATCCAAAAGTGGATGCCAGCTGGGCGCCCTCCCGGGCTCAGGGTAATCGCAAAAGAGGGTGTCACTGAGGCTCACATGCCCACTGAGGGCAGCCCCAGTGCAGGACTGGCTGGCTGGTGTTTGCACTCAGTGCTCCCAGAGAAGGACCAATGCTTAACTGGGGACGCTGGGCAGGAAGAAAATGGCACTGACGGAGAACTGGACTGAAGAAGCTGAAGGCAAACGGGAAGGGTTTCAGTCCTTCTGGGCCCTGCTTCTATTCGAAAGGCAGCGAAGACCGAGGCCGGGCGTCTGCTGTCACGTTTTGCTGAGCGGCCCCGGGACACCCGGGTTACCTTTCCGCTGCATTGAGGCCTGTATGAATCCGGCTGCTGGCAGAGTGCTCTAAATGGCAGACAGGTCAGTGTCACGGCTGAGTTTCGGAAGGAACGGCTAATTTAAAGGTGTTGAAAATGTGACGATAAAGGCAGCCGTTTTCATAGTCATAGCACGTCCTTGCATTTGTAACTCGTGCCTCGGTGGCCTCCGGGTTACTCAGAGAGGCCTTTACAAAACAGCATTTCACAAGACGGGAATCCCTTCGAAGGCAGTGTGATGTAGTTCCCCAAGCACGTTCCCTGGAGCTTCCCTGTCGCCTGGGGAATGCGGACCCTTGGGCCCCGCCCTGGACCTGTGGCATCAGGACCTGCGTCACGACGGGTGACACGTGCACATGGCGAACTTGGGCGAGCACCGCGTTCTAGGGAGACGCAGCTGCGGTCTGAGGACCCTCCGGGGGCCCCAGGCTCTGCTCTACCGGTGGCTCGGTGATCGAAGGCAAGTCATTTCTCTGCACTTTCACCCTTCACGTGTGAGATGGGCCTTATCCTCGCTTCCTCCTCACTTACCTAATAGCGAAGAGGGGAGGACAGTGGCCTTGCTTTCAAACAAATTGGTGAGCGAGTTTCAAGACGGTGTGCAAAGTACACGGAAAACTCAAAATGACTAACATTCTTCTGCAATGACAACGTAATTTTATTGCTAGGGAATGAGCAGGTGGTTTTGCTTTCTGTTTTGTGTGTGTGTGTGTGTGTGTGTGTGTGTGTGTGTGTGTGTGTTTCCCAGCTGGGGAGACACTGGTTGGTCCTCCTTCAGCTCGGTCCCATTCTGTGTACTTGAATGTGAATAATTCTCCAAAAGGTACTTGGAATAAAGACCCTCAAGGAGACAATTCAATTTCCAAATGTAAATTCCAACAGCGGGTAGAGGGGGCCCCTACTGCAACCAGTCCCCTGGTGAGACGTGAGCTTTTCGACAAAATGAGATTGCCGGTGACATTGTTGCCGTCGCTGAGAAGGGTTTTTCAATGTTAAAAGAAGCGGTTTCTACTGGGAAAGGATTTGTTCGTGTAAAGTTGAAAAGTTTACGCTTGTTATGCATGAGTTCAAGGAAGACAGAAATGATGCGGAGAGGCATGAGCACTCAATGTCATGTGATTTTGAAGGGCTTGTTTCTGAGCCTTAATTATGATCTGTCATTTGTACGGAGTGGGAGATTCTCGCCACACGCGAGCATGAAATGTGGGACCCGCCAGTATCTCCCCCCAAACGCGTCTCCTGCCCCTCATAGCTCTTCTGGCTGCCAGCACACGCATCCATCCATGGCCTTGAGTCTGCCGGATTCAGATTCGATTTCAGGTAGAGCCGCAAATTCAGATTCTAGATGTTTTGCTATTACAAAAATGATCAGGGTCAGACATGGGCTTCCTATAGGCAATAACATAAGCGGGTGAAATGACTCTACAAAAAAAAAAAACCCACTCAACACATGATAATGAAGATTTTCTTTATTTGATTTTCATTATTGGACATCCAAGAATACATTGATAGGACAGAGACCTTCCTTGTAGCATTAAAACGAAATTGGGAGCGTTTAGCCATTAATTCCACTGAGTACTTTTTCCCCCAGAAGCTTGTGTGATATTTAGATGACACAGAATCAAATGATCTGGAACCATGACTTGTGCTCGATTAAAGGGGGTCCTGAGCGAAACACACTTTCGTGGTCAGAACCGTGATATCCTTCCTGGGTTCAGTATCGTCTCATCCACAGAAAGATTTATCATGAAGGCCAGTTGTTACTCTGTGACACTTTTAATCAGCCACGGACCGAGGGACCTTGGCAAATCATACAGGGGATAAGCCAGAGGTCGCCCCGAGGCCCGAGAAGGCACCTGCCTGACCTCTAGTTTCATTTTGGAGTCCAGTGACCTCTGTGGCCCCAGACAAGGTACCTATTCTTCCTGGGTCTTGGTTTCTTCATTTACACAAAGGGGTAGAAAGAACTAGATTGTCCCTTAACTCCCAAATTTTATTGTTTTTTTTATTTTAATGCTTATTTGTTTTTGAGACAGAGAGAACGAGCGGGCAAGGGGCAGAGAGACAGAGAGGGAGACGCAGAATCCGAAGCAGACTCCAGGCTCTGAGCTGTCAGCAGAGAGCCCGACGCGGGGCTTGAACCCACCAACTGTGAGATCATCACCCGGGCCGATGTCGGACGCTTAACCGACTGAGCCCCCAGGCGCCCCAGCCAAATTTTACCATTTAAGGGACAACTGAGTCTTCTCATGTATGAGGGGCAGAAGGGGTCCTGGGCTCCTTCCAGTTCTGTGCCTGTGGCCGACCCCCCCCGGCCCCGGGTACAGGCACATAGCCACACAGAAGGCAAGACAGACTCTTCTAAGGAGGACACCCTCCCTTCCCCGATCACGGTTCCACATCTTCCCCCACCAAGGAGTTTGTTCATTCCAGTCATTCTAAAATGCAGCTTAGCCCTTTTGTGGGGAGGAGAAGGCTGGCCAGTGGCCGACAATTTTAGGGAACATTCTTCTGAGCTCTAAGCACAAATCCATCTTTCATGTTTGGATGCCACCGTCAGTCAGCAGGGTGTGTTTTAATTATTATTTTAATTTCGTGTTGGCAGGAAGGCACTGTCAGATAGTGCCCTTCCAGGGAAACTCTTACTTTGGGGGGCCGTTGAAATCTCTGTACTTTTGGCTCCGTGCTTCCCGGGACATACGAGGCACACATCGGTTCCCCCAAACTGTACTCCACGTGGCACTTACCCGTGCGCTGGAGGGATCCAAGACATGCTTCCCGGGAGCATCGATGCCACTGGAGAAGCATCAGCGAGCACTGAAGGGCAGGTCCACGCTGGCAGAAACCGAGGCATCGGGAATAGATGGGAGGAGAGTGTTCGCAGCAGCTCAGTCTTACCGTCGGGGCTCATCTGCACTCCTGCCTCGTGAAGGAAGGAAGTACACACAGACCTCACGCACACACCTTATTGACTTTCTTTGAATATCAACTCTCTACTATCAAGAATTACTTGGACTGATACATGTGGGTAAAAATATTCTTTACGTATTTTGTGTAGCGCTTTTTTGGGGGGGGCGGTGTCCTATTATTTGCTGATGGTAACGGCATTAAGGTTCTCGTATCAAACAGTCCTCTTTTTCCAGGTTGAAATAACGTAAGGCTAAGCAACCGATTTTAAAGGTTGACATGCCCACAGCCATGGTGTCGAGAATCCAGAGTTTCACATTTGATTTCTGAAATATGATCCTAAATATTTAATTCTGGGCCATAACTAAAACATTAGTTACAGAACATCTGACTGTCGCAAAAACCCCAGCAAATCCCAAACCCCAAAACAACGTCTGCGAAGATACATTTTGGGTCTCTAAATAAGCTCTATAAATAACAGACGGTGTTTAAAAACAGAAGAGAGGCAGGAGGATAGAGAGCAGCGATTAGGAACCCATCAAACCAGGCCACATCACATGTGGGTTACATTCTCAGAACGTGCACAGTAGCCCCTAGGAAAGTATCGCCCACAGTTGATTGTGCTTGGTCTTTTTCTATCGTATTTTTCCTGAAAGTTCCCCATGGCTCATCTGTTTTTACATAACTCTAAAATATGGCCTTTACCCCATGTGTACATGTGGTAAAGTGATCAAGAAAAATATTTTCAGTCCTAAACGCCCCCTTCCCCATTTTAAAGGAAACCCCAATTGTAGTAAATTCATGCTAATTGGGAGCTTCATGAAGGGGTTAAAACCCTACCCGTTACAAGTCGGGTGGCCGTTATAAATGTTACCCAAATAAAAGCCAGAAACAGGAACCCAGAAAGCACGTCCCTACGGCAGGCATGTGTCTTAAATGATATCATTTGTCAAGTTTCCAGCATCTTGTGGTGGTGGACACAAAAAGAAGGTCTGTGTTGTACCAAGGACGTTACATCCTCGTTAGCTGGAATGTTCCTTAAGTACATACTGTAGGATTTTCATTTTAATAAGCAGCAGCTACCTGTCACTGCACTTTCATTAGATAAATACTGGCTGATTACTAGTGGCCACTTATAAACGCTCCATCCTACCCTTGGGAAACTCCATCCAGATGGAATCATATAATAACAACGCATAGAGCATATCGAGCAAAAAACTTCTGTGTCATTTCTTTGCAGACTATTCCCGGTTTCTGGAGCTTTTTTTTTTTTTTTTTGGATGCTGACATCGTTCAATAGCAGAATTCACTGTCCGAGAGACCCGAAATAACGATGTTGGTATTTTTTTTTCTTTTGCGTGCAAAACAAATTTGAAGGGACGGCATTGGGTTTTTTAGAAGTCACAACGGAACGGCAAAGAATAGCTTCTAGGCTCACTTACCAGTCAACCGCTCCGTCTGCCCAGCCAGAGACCTCAAGGCTGATGCGCAGAGAAGGCCACCCTGAGAACCGAGAAGTAATTCATCCACCATGATCATTCAGCCCCGGCCCTGTCTCTAAAACAAAGACTGACAATCGCCCTGAATTATGGATGTACTTTTTGTGATCTGCGATAACAGTTCAGGAGAAAGGTGTTGAGAACATCACACCATTTCACCTCCCATTAGACGCTGGTCTTGAACGATAATCCCAGAAGATGAAACTGATACTGAACTATGACCCTCAATTTACAAATCATTTTTCAGAAGAATAAGGAAAAAAAAAGTTTAAACATATTTTTGGCATTATCTGAATGGGCGGAATCCTTCATGCTTGTTTTCTAAGAATAAATGAAAACAGCATGTCCTGTAGTTTCTTAGTTTGGGGGGAGAGAGCACGAGGATTTCAGATTATGTTTTATTTTAAACCTGGGTGTTTGAAAAAAAAAGTCTTTTTTTTTTTTTTACATAGCTGAATTTAGTCTATTCCTTCAAAACATAATAAATTTCTATTCTGCGGCTTCAGGGATCCATCCGTTAAAATGCTGGTCTTTCATATTTATTACCCTCCCATTAAAATGAGAGAAACCGGGACGCACTTCAGTTTGTAAGAAGCGAGAGCTGGCAGCGTCCTGGTTCCTCGTCTTGACAAAGGGAGAAAGTACATTACCGCTTAGACTTCGCACATCTATCCACACGGGGAGCAGCACACACGGGGACTGTTCTTTGATGGGATGATTGGATCGCAGCGCTTTCCCATTACCAGTCATTTCCCGTGCAGATACATTCATAAAACCTGTCCCCTCCCCTGTGTTTGTGTGTGTATCCAAAAGCAAGGCGAAGTCTCCTTCCGTTTGGCCGTGGCCGTTAGGTCTGAAAGGGACAGATTAATAACCGAGCACCACATTGGGCCAGCTTTTCTTGTACCCTGCACTCGTCACCCCTTGCTATAATGAGGACACAAAGAGGCTTGCATCAGGCTTCTACCCTTCTTCATAACTCAAAAGCGTCACAGTGGCAGTAGCCTCTAGTGCTATTTGTCTTTAGTGCAGTTGTGACACTTCGGCATGATCCATAATTTGGCAGCTATTTACCGTGACATTTCCCTTCAGTGCAGCCATAACATTCAGTGAAGCCATTATTTGGTCCCATTTACCATATAAATTGTATTGTTGTGCATGCATGCTAGCAGCTACATTAGGTACCTGAAAATGAGTAAATCTTGTAAAATAGATACTAACAGCTATTCAGCAGTAGGATTTCCTCGCTCCTCAGACGGGAGGAAAGAAAAATTAAATATGGTCACCGGGTTTCCCGGAGCATCTTTAATTGCGTTCCTATTTATTTAGCGTGTTAGATACACTGGGGCCAGAGGCTTTGAGAAAAGGATCTGGTGGGCTTTGCCTTCAATCAGAAAGGCACCGTGGGATTTCCAACGGGAGGGCGAAAGCCGAGCTGAAGGCGAGGGGGCAGGCACGTCGGCGGTAGGCATGGCTCCCGAGAGACGGCACATGACGGGACTCTCACGTGTGACCCTAGGCAGCGGTGCCCAGGAGCACCTCATCCCCACGGAGCGAGGGCACAGAGAAGTAAAATGGGAACGGAGGAACGGCGTCCCACGCTAAGCACACTATTCTGTTTGCGTGATCAGAGAGAAAACACACGGTGTCCAAGAAAGTCTGCAACACGGAGCAAGTATCTTATTATTTCCCATCCCATCAAGCCCCTCCTCCGCATGGTGCCCTTTGACGGATCCACCTCAGGCCTATGAAGGATGCTGTTATCAGCCTCTGGCGGTGTGCCTAGAGAGTGCGCCTCCCCTCGTGGTGGGTGTTTCGTTGTGCAGACCCTCCCCGTGGATGAAGCACGTCCTTTCCTTCCTGGGCAGGTAACCCCCAGATCTCCGTAGAGCCCCTTTCCAAAATCTGCTTTTGTCTTCATTGGTTTTCAACACTAATTTGCTTCTTAAGGGAAGAGAGAGGCTTCCCATGCCACATGTGCCTCCCCAGGATAATTGTGCGTAAAGCATTAAACAGCAGAGACTTTTAAAAAATAGGTCTGTGTTCACTTAGTCATTTTCCTAATGATCTAAACAAACAAAAAAAAAAAATCAAAGTTTTGGGAGAATTCCTCCAAATTTCCATTTAGATAGTTGGTGATTTATAAGAAAGGAAGGGCCATTTCCAGGGAATATGGACTCTGAGAATAGATGGCTGTCCTTCTGCCCTATCTCTTATCTATTAACTGCTCGTTAGCGGAAGACCAAACTCTCCCAAAGTAAGGAATTTGTGAACTATTTTCAAGACTGATTTTAAAATCCCATCAAGCTGAAGGCATACTGATTTGATCAGATCTTGCATCAGGAATTAATTTAATTCCCTGGAACAATAAAGCCTGGAATGAGACTGTCTATGGCCAAAGAATTGAATGTAACGGTTTTACCTCTGAGCCATCGAGGGAAGTTTTTATTGGCATTTTTTTTTTCAAGGGAGGGGCAAAAAAGAAACAGAGAGAGAGAGAGAGAGAGAAACTTATTCGTTAACACCTTTTAAGAGACATGATCTCCATTACCCACCAAAAATAAACTGATTCGACTCTTTCTGAGGAAGAAGGTGCCCGTTTTCGTTCTCCTTTGACTTCTGCCATCGTTCTGACTTTACAGCTTACTGTTGACAGAGTGAGGCAGTTCGAGTACAATCTTCCCAGTGTTTTTTCCCATGTACATATAATCGACAGCCCGGAATACGGACTCCAGGCCGATGAACCTGCCCTCTGCAGACAGGTCTCCGAGGTCCACCTCGCAAACCAGGTCTCCGTCCGCACACATCTGAAGCAAGTGCTCCACGGCTGCTTGATACTCAGAACGGTAATGGTTCAAGAAAAAGCCCTGAACGCTGGCGGATTTCTTCAGCAGTTTGGCTGGTAAGGTTCCTGCTCTCACAGGCGCAAGGCCAGTGGGAGTCTGGTAGCCAGAGACGAACCCAATGACTATCAAGCGCCCTTTGGTAGCCAAGGCATCTACGGCCAAGTCGAACATGGCTCCCCCGACGGATTCATACACCACGTCGACCCCTTCGGGGTACTCCTGCTTCAGGACCGTACCGACGTGCTCGGCGTTATAGTTGATGGGGCGATCACAGCCGATCGATTTCAGAAAAGCTGACTTTTTACCAGAAGAGCAGGTCCCGATGACATGGCACTTGGCCTTCTTGGCAAGCTGCACGGCAAACTGGCCCGTTCCCCCCGCTGCTGCCGTCACCAAAACTGTTTTCCCTTCGGACAGTCCTCCAAGCTCTTTCAGGCTGATGTACGCGGTGGTACCGCTCACCGGCACGGTGACATACTCGGGTTTCACAGAGGCCACGGGGGCCGCGGCTCTGGCAGGCACCACGGTATACTCCGCGAAAGAGCCAGGTGCCATATAAGCCACAGCTTGGCCCACCGTGTACCGGGCACTGGCAGAGAGGCCTAAGGCTACCACCTCCCCCACGCCTTCGAAACCTACATCGAACGGGGTCTTCACCGAAGGGTCATACCGGCCAGCTGAATAGTTGATGTCAGATGCATTAACACCGACAAATCTAGAAGAAAACAGACAAACAAACAAATGAGGATATTAAGAGGTTTCCTTCACCAAGGCCTTGGTATTCCGCTTAGAAAAATTCCTCTAATTCCAGGGACTGTGGACGGGTGGCTAAGCTATCTATCCTGGTAGAATTAAAAAAAAAAAAAAAAAAAAAATCAGTCTTGATATTCAGTTGAAAAAAAAAAGTTAAACAAGTATCAGCTTGACCGGGATTTGCAATCAGAATTTTGGTATATTTTATTTTTTTAAATCAGATTGGGAATCGTTTCGTACCACTTTAAACACCAAGTTCTTTATTTCACACGCTATTTCTTTTCCTCCTCTTTCTTTCAAAAGGAGAAACAAACTGTTAACAACAAAAAAAGTCAGGAAGCCCTCTTATACGCAAACTTCACTGCAGCTATGAGTTGGAAATTAATTGGCCTCTTAACAAAGATGTTAAAAACAACAGTGAGATAAAATATATTCGGAGAAGTAGACTTGTATTGATTCTGGCGACAATTTAACACTTCGGATAATAATAGTAATGACAATGATATTATTGAAGATTCAGGCAGTGTGCAAGGTCATCGTCTGCTACATGTTACTGCAGGGTTGTTTAAAACACTGCTAGACTGGCCGCAGCAAATTTTCTTTCTGATGTAACTATGTCCAGCGTGAAACTATGCATTTTGATTAATTGAACAAAAATTGTCTCATAAGGGTAGAAATTTTTATGGAACATTCAACATTTTACAGTGCTTTTTAGATGAAAAGGAAAGCAAGTCGTCACTATATTTTTCCTCAACAAGAAGCAGAGACATAACTTGATTAATACCAGATGATTATTTTCACTTTGGTATCCAGAGTCAATTTAATTGCGAGGCCGGTATTTTTACCAGCTTTTTTTCATCTCCGTATACCTCATAACAAAAATATCCTAATACATAAGAAAAAAAGCCGTCTACTAAAAAATGTCAGGAGGTGGCTTAGACACATAATGGAGGACCCTAAAAATGTCATTTCCACCTGTAATGGAATGAAAAGATGGGGGTATCTGGTGGCAGAAGGAAAGCTGGCAAGTGGGTCATTTTAAAATAATTCACTTTTAATTTAACTTAATAAACCAAAACTGCCCTGTGCAAGGACCCACTTCTACCGTATTAGAGATAACACTTTGCACTTATAAATGTTCCCTGATGATCATGCCCTGTGTATCTACAATATTGAAAGCTCTCTACATATTGTAGAAATAAGAAAGCAGGAAACAATTTCTTTGGGGCATGTCAAGCTGCTTTCAGAAGTTAGCACGTCACGTAGCCTCAACAGCACACTACAGAATTCCATAGCCATCGATGATAACACAATAATGAAAAGTGGGGGAAATGATTTTTGCTGGTTTTCCATCTGGGATTTAGTACCAGGATGCTTACATTGTATTTTGGGGGTGGGCGCCTGATCTTTCCTTTCAATTTACATAATTCTCGGGGTTTGGGCTTTTTTAAAAAAAGGGCCAGGTTCCTCCGAGCATGCCTCTGGACTTCACAGAAGGCAGCTAGGGCAGAGCCCAGCTGGAGCGTCTTGCCTCCGGTGCCCCTGCTGTATAGGCTGTAAAGCAAAGTCCAGGAAGGGGTCCGTGGGGTGGAAGTGACGGTAGCTTGCTCCAGGGGTGGGGGACTGAGGCCCTGCCGCCAGCTCCTGTCTCTTGGCCCAGGATTAACCCTTCCTGTGCCCCTCTCTCCTCCTGTCTCAGTCCCAACTGGAGAGGCCTTTCCTCCTCGGGGAACCCTCCCCCACCCCCCCGCTTGGACTCAGAGGGACGCCCCTGTGGCGGCTGGCCCCACGGGTCCTCCCCACCTCTAAGGAGCTCGCCCTGGGTGGGGTGGGGGGGGGCTGCTGGAGGAAAATGCATCTCTGGCTGTCCCTCGCTCCCAGCTGTGGTTTGCCACTTGCCAGGGGGAGAGATGGCAAGAGCAAGCGGGGCGCAGGCAGGAGGAAAGTGGAGGAGAGAGGGCACAGGCAGGCGCCGGAGTTGGGGGGCGATGGTCCAGTGGAGGTGGGAGCGGGCTCTGCTGGGAGCTGGGGCGCCTGCGGCTGACTAGCGGGAGCTTAAGTTTTCCATGGGGGCTTTGCCTCAAAAAGCAAATCAAACCTTGTGGTTGAGCCCGGGCACAGCCGGAGCAGCGGCAGCAGACCCGCAGGGCCCTCTGCGCGCCCCGTCCAGGTTGCACACGGCTCTGCGTGTGCCCTGCGGCACCCTCCGTGAGCCCCGGCCAACCTGCTGGGCGCCAGAAGTCCTTCTGGAACCGTCTCCCCTCGGAAGTGCCCGGCCTCCGCCGACTGCCTCCCCTCCCGTCCCGGCTCTCCACCGCCACCACGGAGAGGCGCGATCGGGGACTCTGAGTCCCGGAGCAGGCCGGGGCCGAGCGGAGAGGCCGGGCTTTGGGGAGGAGGGGCCGCCGCCCAGGCCTGCGACCATGACCTCGGCCTCCCCGGGCCGGGCGGGGTCCCGGCGGGCGAGCCTAGTCAGCGCAGGCCGCGGAGCCCGGGCGCAGGGCCGTCAAGCTCCCCGGGAGTCCCGAGAACACACAGCGCGCTGGAGCGCAGAGGCCACACGCCCGGGGCCCGCCTGCGGCCGGACCGTGACCTTGGCCTCGCAAGCACCCCCGTTTTTTTTTTTTTTTCCATGTTTCCCCCTCCCCCCGCCCTGCCGTCTTCTAAATTGCCTTCCTCGTCGTCGGTGAAGGAGTCGCTCGGGCTGGTGGCGACAGCTCCCCGCTACTCCGCTCTGCGCACCTCGCCCTCTCCCGGGTCTCCGGGCCCCCGCCTCCCCCGGACCCCAGCTTTGACGCCGCGAGGCCGCCGCAGCAGGTGGGGACCCGCCACTGCCTGGATGAGCCCTCGGCCTTACCTGGGCTTTGGGAAGAGCTGCTTGAGGGTCGGGAGCCCGCGCCTTCCGCCCCTCCAGAAACAAGTTCAAGAGCAGCGGGCGCAATGGGAAAGGGGGCCCGGGCCGGGGAGCAGGGGACAGCAAAGGGCAAGCAAGCGAGAAAAAGAAAGGAAAGACATGCTTGGTAGAATGCGTGCATTTCGAGACTCTCCTTGTACCTTAATTTAAAATATATGCTCTTAATAAGTGCAGGGTCCTAGCAATCCGACCGGAGGATCCACTCAGAAGACTAAAATCGAGGAACCCCAGGAAAAAGAATGGGGCCGGTGAGGGCTTTCCCCAAATATATACCCTTGGAGAGTCGCCGGTTTATTTATACTAAAAAGTCCTGAACCCCTTCCTTCGTCGTGTTTATTATGAAGCAGGCAGTCCTGCAGAGGGAGGAAGCGCTTTCTTTGAACAAAAACAAAATGCGAAGATCGAGTCTGGAGCCTTCAACACTGGGAGCCAAACAGCGTCGTCCAAATCAGATCTTACTTAAAAAGAAAGGAAGGAAGGAAGAAAGAAAGGGAAGAGAAGAAAGAAAAGGAAAGAAAAGAGAAGGAAAGGGAAAAAAAGGAGAAAAAAGAAAAGACAAAAGAAAAGAAAAAAGAAAAGGAAAGGAAAGGAAAGGGAAAAAAATCTCCGCCTGGAGAGTCAGCAGAAATACTGTTACCCTCCCCGCGAGCAACAAACCGTTTATCAAAAACGCCTTCCCCATCCCCCACCTGCTCTTTGCCATTACTACAAACTCTTTGCTCCGTTATCTTACACTTGAGCAGAAAATCGTTAGAAATATTTGGAAACGAAATAATGTGTCACTATCCTTCGAAAAAAAAGGCTAAAAATAGCACACAAGCTGACTTAACCGGAGGGTGTCTTTCTCCCTTTCCTTCTCTTTCCTGAGGGCTGGGCATTGAGAGGGGGTTGTGAAGTTGTCCTCGGCTGCAGGAAACAGTGAGCACTGGATAAAGGGACATCAATTAGACATTCTGCAGGGATTTTATGCACCCCTTTCACACCTTCCCTAAATGGGATAAACTTGATTATCCTAAACCCACCTCTGACTTAAAAGCACTTCCCTCTCGGTGAATAAAGAATTTGTATTTTCTGTTAAGGTGGAATGAGATGTGCAAATATCCAACTGAAAGGAAGAGTCAGGCGGGGCACAGTGAAAATCCCCAAACACCTTTCTGAACAAGTGAATGTGCGCTTAAGCCATTCATTCCAGAGTAGATTTTTATTATGAGAAAAATGAAAAGTGCTTGCATGAAATTTTTATGCAATTAACACTGTTCCTGGGGAAGATTTGGTCTAGGATAAAATGAACTAACCTGCCGTGAATAGACCTCCAGTCTATTCTTAAAAAAAAAAAAAAAAAATCTGTAAAATGCCTCCCCCCTCCCCCCCCCCCCAACTATTTACAAGTATAAAGGATCTTCTTAATATTTGGGGTTAGGAGCAGATCTTCCACAGAGTAGGGAAAGAGGATGCAAAGATTCACCCCCTCCCAACAGGCAGAAAAACTGGCCCCATTCTCTTTCTGATATGGGCTTCAAGGTAGAAGTTAGAGGTCAAGTTGCACCCATAATAAACATACTATAATAAAGGGGGCTCTTGGCATATGTGAAGGGAAAAGAGAGGCATGGATCCTAAAACAATCCGAACCGATGAGCTCCAAACGTTGGGAGCCGCGGCTCCAGATCCCTGACCACCGAATTCGGGGACCATCCCCGGTGACCCAGCGCAGGGGGTGCCCGGGCCCTGTCGCGGAAGAAGCAGCTAAGGGTGACGGTGAGCGAGCAGTCAGAGGAGCCGGAGGAGGGGAGGACAACCCAGGGGGTTGGGGAACACCGCAGGTAGAGAGGCCAGGCGGCAGCACCGGGCGGGCGGGAGCACCCTCCATGGACAGTGCTGGCGGGTGGTGCCACTCCGCCGCTGCTGGGAGTGCTCTAACTTCACACCTTCCCCTGCCCGCTCTGCTCAGTCGCCCCCTCCCCATTTCACACCCGGTGTCTGAAATGGATTTTATTCAAGCAGTGGTGTGTGTTTTACATCAGTGCTCACCGTCAACAGTGTACCTGATCAGAAAAATTAGAAGAAAAGAAAAAGAAACCGGCCCACGTGAAACTTTTTTGCTGGTTAAAGCCTGGAGGCTTTTCAGCCTGCTCTCATCTCAACTTCTAGCAAATCACTCGTGTGTCTGGTGTGCTCTGTGTGTGTTCCTTCTTTTTAACTTGGTAGGATATGTAGCCTTATCTCAATAGCTTTAGCGCTTTATCCCATAAAGAAGAAATCCTCTACAGCCTTGTTTCCACCGATGAAAACTTTTAGAAGGACACACACATCCACCTTTTCAGGCACTCTCTGCACCCCAGCCCGAGAGCCAGCTTCCCCTCAACCCCACCCTTGGCTCCCTCAATTTTTACGTTGCCAACAGGTTTCCAAAAGTTTGAAATCATGAGCAGAATTATTCAATCTTGCAGTCTTTGGAAGGCTGATATGAATCTCTAAAATGAACGGACTAAACGTGGCAGCAAGCTACGTAGGTGGGGAACACTTTGTCCTTCGCTCCTTGCAGGTGACTTACAGGACTTTCCAGGGCACAATTTACAACACAGTTACAACCAGAACCCACGCCTTCCTTCAACCGCACATCCAACCTGAAACATGCAATATTGTAGTCCTCCGATGGGACTGAGCAGGCGGGTGAGCCCTGCTCTAGCGTAGGGGACAGAGCAATGGGGAATGCCCCGCCTGCAAATGAGGCGGCGAGGGGGACCCACCGAACAGAGACCGAAGGGCACGGCTCCCACAGACTAAGGTCCCTTTCCTTCCCACACCTCTCCGGTTACTAGAGATTAGTGAGCTGGAAACACATCAAGGTAGGGAGTGTGGAGGTGGGACAGGCGATCAGAAGGTAGGGCGACCACTCGAGTGCCACCCAAAGGTCTGCAGATCGTGCAGGCAAATGCAGCCGTGCCCCCACCCCAGCCCTGGCCCAGCCGCCCCGGACGCGCCACGCGCCTGCCGGTAAGCTCTGGGGCACAGACAACAGCCACACAGCACTGACAACACGCAGACGACACCGGCGAGGTGCACACCAACACACCCAACGACAGGCTCCGCCATGGCGAGGCGGCTGCCAACCTGGAGCGCACGGGAAAAGCCAGTCGGGTCCTCGGCCTCCTTCCTCCAAAGCACGTTACCTAAACGTCGCAGATTGTGTCCAGCCTGTTCCTGGTCCACACTAAAGATTACGGGAACGCAGGAGTCGTGGGTGCGCGCGGGTGGGCCGGGCGGGGAGCCTCCCCTTCTGGGTCCCGTCGGTTTTATTTCGGGAGCGGGAGGGGGAGGAGGGAGGGCTGGGGGAGGGGAGGGGAATCCCAAATTAAAATAACCCTCAGTTATGAGGACGTTCCGTGGCATCGGATATTCACACCGGCAACAGTCACATTACGTTCGCCTTCGCCAGATGGCGGCGGGTTCAACTTCCCGGGATCTCGCAAAGTCAGGCTGTGCGCCCGAGCGCTCGCCGGAGTGTGGGGACGCAGGCCGGCCCGGGACAGCCGGGGAGCCGCGCAGCGCGGGCCGGGGCCCGGCCTGGGCGGGGGGCGCGCGCCGGGCTCACCGGTTCCGGACGAGGAGGTCTCCGTCCCCGGGGAGTGGCACCGGGCAGTCCCGGCACAGGGTGACGGCCTCGCGGAAGTTGGGGCTCAGACGGGTCGCCACCAGCTTCTGCATGGCGCGGGGGATGTTGGAGCCCTGGAAGTCCAGGAAGTGGCGGGCGTACGACATGTCCACGATGGTCCGGGCCCCGGCGGGCGCCAGCCGAAGCATGGCCCGCGCCTCTGCCCGCTTTCTGCGCCGCCGCCGGCCGGGGTCGCGCCCAGCCCGGGCCGCTCGGCTCGGCTCGGCTCGGCGCGGGCGGGCGGAGCAGGCGGGTCCGCCCCTCCTCCGGCCCGCGTGCTCCCCTCGACTCCCTCCCCCCCCCTTCCCCACTACGACTGGCTCCCTCTCTCCCCCTCCCTCCCCGCCGCGCGCAGCGCCGGCGGTCCGCGCAGCCCCCGCGGTTCCCGGACGCGCCACCCCCGGGGTCCCGGCCTGGGGATCGCTGCCACCCCGGCCGCTGCTCCTTTAATCTTTTTGTTTTGGTTTGAATCTGCTCGGCGCAGACTGGCCAAGGATCCTCTCCGCCCTCCCCCTTTCTCCCGGCGTCCGGGAGGCACCGGATATCCCCACCCTCCCCGCGCTCTAAAAGCCGGATTTGACTCCTCTAAAAGGGTGAGGGGGGCGGCGAGGGGAGCTGCGCGTCCCGCGACCGCCGCGGCCCTGAGCCGGCGGCAGCCCCGGGCGTCCTCGGAGCGGCGCGGCGCCGAGCGGCCGGCGCAGGCACCTCCCCTTCCCGTGCGAAGCGTTCACTTCCTTGCAAGGTGGTACGAATCAACCCCGAGCGCGGCCGGGGCGGCGGGGCACGGCCGGGGGCCCCGAGCCGCGCGGGGAGCCCCCGCCGCCAGTGCACGCGCGCAGGCACCCAACGCGGGGCGGGGACGCCCAGAGCACCCGGCGCCCCAGGCTCCTGGCCCCCGGGGCCCCGAACGCCTCGCCCGCGCCTTCTGCCCTCAGCCTGTCCCATGCAAGTTGCACGAACTAAGCCGTTTTATTTATTTTGGCCTAGATTTCGTGTTTTTCCATGAATGTTTTAAGTAGCCTCTACAAGACTGTTACAGGTTCCCATTGGGAAAGAACGCAAAAATTGGAAACTAGAGGGCCATATTCCCAGAGCACATGAGCATTTTAAACTTCTAGGTGGGGATGCCGAAGGACTTAATTGAATTGGAGACGTTGCAATTATGTATGAAGACCTCATTTTATAACCCAGCTAGAAGGATCTGACGTTCCATCATGTCAATTTTCTCCCTAATTGTCTATATTGACCAAATAATCAATTCACTTTTCATAGAGGGACCGAATTGAGTATCTTCCACATTTTTGTATGATAAGCTGAGTCCATCTTTACATTTTTATTAAAGGTATACATTTTAATTAAAAAACCCACTCTTGTTTTACACTTAACCTAGAATTACCAAAATCATGAAGCCACACAGTGCCCCTCCCCAATCAGATCTAACCCCCTAAGACTGCAAAAATGACACAGGTATTTTTATCTCAAATGTTGGACATTCTCATCCAAGGATAGTTTGTGTCCACGTGGGTGCGTGTGTATGAATGTTCCAGGGGGTGGGGGGGGGTGGACTTAACAGGTTTAAAAATCTGCAGG
>NC_138350.1:89652500-89812500 GCF_046562875.1 Panthera onca
ACAGTGACTTGAAAAAAAAAAAAAAGATTAGGTTTTTTTTTTTATGTGCTATTTTCTTAGGATTCATAGAAAATAGTGAATTGTGTCTAGATTAGCAGATGAACCAACTCTCTTTTACGTTTTGACTTCACTGGAGAAATACATTGTTAAATTTATGTACTTGGAAAAACCCAACAGAGCTGCGTACTGAGAATTGGAATAAACAGGCCTCCAGTTACCATTTTTAATGGTTATTGTCAGGCAAGGAAAAGAAGATCATTTCTAGAGGTTTTTGAGCTCAGTTATGGTTTGGTGCTTCCTCGAATTCAATCACCTGCTTGGATTTTCTGGTTTGGGAATATCTAGATTGGATTTCTATTTTAATTAGCGTTAAGTTGTTTATAGATTCCATTGTTTCACAGTAAAATCAAACTAAAACATTAAGGTCGAATCACAACTTTGATGTTCTTTTCACTTCATATTTCCTAGGAAGGCCTATTAGCTAAACTGCTTGCTTAACCTTTTCATGTTTTGCAGTCTCTCGTTTCTGGATTTGCTTTTGTTGTTCATCCACCACACTGCTGCAGCAGTAAGCAGTTTTTTTAGATGATAGACATTTTTTTCCCTTCCTATGTCCATTGTGTCTTTCTGAAATTCTGCGCCAACACGAGCAAGGATCTGTCTCTTGTTTTTAAAGGGGGGGGGGGGAAGAAGTCAAGAACCAATTACGTTATTTTAGGTTTTACCATTTCTATTTTCTCGGCAAAATGCAATACAGGATTTCCTGATTTTTCTGTGATTGCGGCGCATTCTGCAGGAAAATAGCCAAGTAGAATCCCTCCAAGCCACCAGTCACAGGGCCGCTTCCCATGTGCCTGCATCTCTGTGTCCAGCAAAGCCACCGTTAACCATCCACGTATCGAACCCTGTGCGCGTTTCCAGATTTGCAATACTGGCATTTCTGCCTCAACATGCTAGCTGCAGTTTTTGAAGGTGTGTTCCGTGAGCTCCTTTCTGGAGAAAATTAGCATATGGTAAATATAGGTCAAGTACGTACACGCTTATAAATTCCACTTTAAAGCTTGCTTGGACGCGTGGATATATAGGGGGGAGTGATGAGCTTGGACTGAATGGAGCTTTAGAAAATTTGGTTGTAAAAAATACCCCCAGTTTTTAGTTAAAAAGTAAAGTGCATCTTCAGCAAGATCATATGATGAAATAAATTAAATCAGCAGTGAAGGTCAGTATACATTCTGACTTGGGAATGTGAACTTTTCAGAAACCTGTATTTATTACATTTTACTATTTTTAAAAGCCAGCTGCAAGATTCATAGCAAGAAATGGTACTACATACCAATGAACACTGAACCGAAGTGAAGGCTCTTTTCAAAATGGTTAATACGCCTTATTGGCAAGACATCGCTGCTGCTCATGCCGGTGCTTCAGCACGGCTTTAAAATATATGGATTTAAAACGCAAGTATCGTGACTAATATTTATTTCAAGTACAGAATGTGTCACAGCAGTGGGCCACCCTATTATTAATGCAGTAAACTGTGTAATACTCTATAAGAGCCTGCCCTGCTTCAGTTCGTAGCTACATGAAAATAACAGTAAAACATGTCTGTTTTTTCCTGCTAAGCTTTATTGTTACCTGGGAAGGTGCTGGCATCGAGAAGGGCCAAATACAGACAAATAATGTGACCATAAACAATACCTTACCGTTACTACGCTGGGCAGGAATCTCTCCAAACCACCTCCACTTTGACTATATATATAAATATATATATATTTATACATATACAAAAATTATATTTATATATTTATATATATATATATAAATTATACATACTTATATATTTGTGACTACATATACAGATATATTTTTTAATTTTATAAAACGTTAAATGGAAGGGAACTGCTCTAACTCCAGAAAGTCATTGGAAGTAAACACTGGGAGAAATATTTCAAGTTGGCCCGGAAGTAATTCAAATTGTTGGCAACGCTGTGAATCGTGTATGAAACACTAACAATATTAAGGAGCAGAGTGCGCTGGGGGCTTTCAAAGGGAGAAGCGCACAAAGGCCTGGGTTTGGGTGACGGGTGCTGGGGAAGGTGGTGCTACCTTGCAGCCTGTCATTTCCTGCAGGAGAAAAGTTTTCCTCACTTCCTGCAGCAGGTGTTGAACTTGGATTGCTCGTCAATTTCGAATCGGTTGTAAGCATTCATTTTAGAAAAAGGGAGCAGATCAGTGTCGTCCCCTGGCGACTTGGAAGACGCACAGAGGTGGTTTTTGAAGCATGTGTTTACCCCCTTTTTTTTGAACTGGGAAAATGAGCGTCTCCAAAGCTCTGGGGGAAAGACCAACTTCGAGCTGCCTTGATCACAAAAGAGCCTTGTCTCCTTCCGACCCCACCCCTTTCCCTGCGTGCTGAGTCCAGGGAAGCTGGTGTGTGGGGCTGGGGCGGACGGATGGCCCAGACCCTCCAGCAGTTCAAGGGCATGATGGTGCCAGCCCTGCGGGGAGGCAGGGGGCCCGCCTGTGCTCCCTTCTCCCCGCAGGCTTATTCTGAGTTACTTAACGTGAGGTGCTGAGTGTTCGCCTTAGGTAGGCTCCCTTTAACGGAGTGCTCAGACTCCCCACCTACCCCCTAATTTTTGTGACAACAAATCCAAACCCAGTAGGTGCTGCGCACGTGGTAACCGGACCCCAGGGTTCTCAGGGAGCTTTTCTGAAAGTGGGAGCTTGTTGTGGTGTTTGGCTAAATTTCTGGGTAGCTGGCTGAAGGCATTAGGCTGCTGAGAGTCTGGCTCCTTCCCAAGGGGTTTCTGCAAATTAATCACCCCGTGAGCTAAATTTGTTTATAGACGTATTTGGAATGGAGGAGCTCGCATGGGACGCATCCTGTGTTCTGCGGAGCACCTGCTCGAGGTGCCACCCCGCACGGCTCCCCCGTCTCCTCCGAGTGATGTAGGACCTGATACCTCGTGATGGTTGCAAGGGTGACGACGGAGATAATGGTACATTTATCCCTCCGTTTTGCCTCCTGGGAACTCGGGGCCACTCAGCTGCTTCAACCAGAGCTGACTCGGAGCGAGGGACTTAGGGAGACGTGGGGATTTTGTATATATCAATTCATTTGTCTGTTTCTATAGCAATTGCTTCTTAAAAATAATTTAGTAGTTTAATACAAAAGCAGTGGATCGGTTTTATGTGCTCGCATAGGGAAGATTTTTTTTTTTTTTTCAGTTACACACATGTTCAGTTTTAATGGGTAATAATTACATCTTTGTGTTTTGATGTCAGGCTGGTTATGAGGCCTGATTCTGCAGGCAGTCTCCTCGTTGATTTGCTCGGAGCTGCAGATCTCAGAGAGGGAGGGTTGCAGGCCCGGAACCCTTCTGTTTCCAAGACGAGCTAACACTTACGTGGGTCCTCAGTTCTGTGTCCGCAGACGTTGCTGCTGGTCCGGGCGTTTCTTGTGCAGGCCCTGGAATCGAACAGACAGCTGGGTTTGTGGTTGGGTCGGTTTTTTTTTTTTTTTTTTTTTTTTTTTTTGAAAGGCGGATTCCTCAAAAAAAAAAAAAAAAAAAAATACAACCAACCCACACCACTGACCCCCCACCGCCCAGCCAGGCCTGTTTGCAGACACGGTGCTCCCAGCCCCTGACTCCGGTCTGGGGCTTGCAGGCCTGATTCTGCAGCACTGCCCAGGATGTGCTGGGAAGGCAGTAAAAATGAGCAGTAATCAATCTTTCAGAGAGAAGCAATGGGCATGCGGAGGCCGCTATCCTGTGACTAAACACACCCCTTTTATGGAGTGTTACCACTAATAAAGGACAGCTTATTACGGAGGCAGAGACCAAAGCTTGGATGAGGTCAACCCTGACTGACAGTCATCAGTCATTCTTAATGATACTTTTTCCCGTGCTTTCTAAGGGATTCTGAGCAGAGTGCAAATCATTCGGGGTCATTCATAGTTCATGTACCCACAGATGGCAAAGGTTTTGAAAGACTTCGGTTTAAACTTGTTAAAAAAAAAAAAAAAAAAAAGATCCTCACTTTTTTTTTTTTTTTTTTAAAGGAAGGGAAAATACCCCAAAACAAAACATAGATTTTTCTTATTGGAACGTTTTCATGTTCTTCCAACCTAATAGATGTTTTACACACTACAGTGCCTGTGCATTATTAAAAGAGACATAAATTTATGTTTTATGACGTCTGTCTTCTTTAATTATTACCTTTGATGTCTATTGGTGACTAAAGAGAGCTTAACAGGATTTCTTTCTCTTCTTAAATTTCGTGTCGTGAAACCCAGCGAGTCCCTGACACATGTGTGTTCCTCACCTTCAGGATTATTTTATAAATCCCTTTCTGATGAGCGGAAGTGTCGAATCAAGGACAGGTCATAAAGTAAAAGTATAAACCTTTTAAAGAGGGACCTTGGTAATATATAAACATTCTGCACACTATCTGAATTTTTTATGGACTAAAGAAAAATTATATTTCAGCTGGAGGAAGGGAGAAGTTTAAACATCAGCCTGTGTTTTAATGTATGATTCCCCCCCACCCCCACCCCCACCCCCCCCATTTATAGCCGTGGAAGAAACCAGTGGCTTTAGGGGCTATTTTCAACATTTGACTCCATTTGGAACCTGCTTGTTAATTGTACATATTAAAATTCAGAAGGTTGACTTTGTGTCATTTCAGTGTCCTGTATGGGGGAAACCCTGGGCTCAGCACAGAGGCCTGCCTTTTTGTCCTTCCACTGATCTTTTCCTTCCTGCCTCAAACCTCAGTTTCCTTATCTGTGAAGGAAGGGTTCAGATTATTGGAGGATCCCTCAAGCATTACTCCACAACTACCCTGTGATCCCTTGAACCCATCTCGTGGACCCCCGAGTGGGAGGAAGCCACAGCTATCTTCTTTTATTAAAAAAAAAAAAGAAAAGAAAGAAAGAAAGAAAGAGAAAGAAAGAAAAAGAAAGAAAGAAAGAAAGAAAAAGGCTGGTTGTGCTCAGAGGATTTTAGTTGGGTAAATTTTGAGTGTATTTTTACATGTGAAATTGGGAGGAAGCTGAAATCAACAACTTCTGGGCCCTTCTGCCATTTCCATGTCAAGACATATGGAAAGATGTCAGCGCACAGAAGACCCAGAAATGGCACCAGGTGGGGGAATAGGGTGCAGATGTGTATGATGGCGGGCGTTGGGCTTAGGCAATGCTTCCTGGGTTCACTTCCTGCTAAATCAGGGAAGAGTAGCCTGGCCACCTGATTGTAGCTTTTTAAAGAGAAATGGCTTACTTGCCTTTGTTATGGAAATAGGGGGTATTTTGAATTGGATGCAGCAAACATTTCTTGAATATCTACACCTGCAAGCAAGGCCAGGCTCTAGGTGTGGCGCTCCCAAGGGTGCTGGAGACGCACCCTGACTTGCTTGTCAGTGTCTCCCTGCGACTTTCCTGACTGAGTGGGTCTGTTCTCTGCACACGTGCCCACGACCTCAGTGTGCCCTTGGGAACGTCAGAAGTGACCTCAATCTCAACAGGTCTGCTGGGCAGGAGGAATTAGGATCCCAGGGTCATGGAAATGCAGTGCCGCTCTTGAACAGCTGACCGTCTTGCAAATCGTGCCCCAGAGGGAAAGGTTTTTCAGGAGGAGGGGGATGCCTTGAGGGGCAGGCATGCCCTGGGGTGCACAGCACAGAGCAGTCAACTGAAGACTGCATCCTGGTGGTGGGTTTCACTTCATGTTGTTTATTATGAGTAAGGAGACCTCAAAGCTCTAAGAGGTTGATTTTTTTTTTTTTTTTTTTTTTTTTGCATGAATGTTTAGAACTCTGCCAAACCAGAGCCACTTGGTCGAGGGGAGGGTTTGCTCGGCATGAATGTCAAATGTCGAGATCGTTTGGTAAAATGTGAGGCTTAAGTGATAATCTGCGGTAAACAATTAGTTTGGGAACAAATGCTAGGGCTAGGAAAATCCCCAGGGGTTAGATTTAAAAGATCTAACTCAGTTGTAAGGGGGAAAGAGGGAAGGCTCAAAACTAGCAACATATTTTCAAGGCAAAGTCATATATACAAGTGTAAACATTTGTTTGCAGTGTCTAAACGCCTTGAATATTCAGACCAAGTTAAGTCCTGATAAGAGAAAAGTATTTGGATGTAGCTGTTGCATTTAATTTTCCTTGTGTAGTCAGTAGATACTCTGTCTCCAAGGAATGGGTCTTTCCTTCTTTCCTACTGACTCCCCTGTTTTCTAGAACCTTCCACCCCTTCCCATTGGTGAGCCCACTGAGTCTTTGATTCCTTCCTGATTGCCCTCTGGAAGACATCTATCAGACACTGTCTTATCTGTTTGTAAGGCAGCTCAGGCCCCAGATTTAAGTCATGGGTTCTGGCTACAAGTTAGAGTGTGATTAATAATTGACTAATGTAGCTTTTATTTATCACAGGCTAGCACATTTCGCCATTACTGAGTTAATTTATGTTAAGTGTAAGCTGTCGTTCAATCTGTTTTTCAACTTTTTTTTTTTTCTTTTTAATCCTAAGTCTATCTTTCACTTTTTGAGAAACAAAATCCTTATACAGGGCACAGGCTCACTCAGTGCCAAAAAGTTGATTTCCTTTTCACTGGAGCCATACATCAGCAGCCCTCCCAGCTGCACTGTCAGGCTGTGACAGAATGACATGTGTCATTTATCAAAGGGGCCAGGCTGGGCCTTGGGAAAGCCTGCCGACAAAGCCTGAGAGAGTTCATTTCGCAGTCCCTCCTACCCTCTGTAAGCCCCTTGCCAGGAAAGCCTGTGATGTTTCTGTCTTCACAGCATTACTGTAAGCCCTCAACCTTCACAGAGTTAACCCTCCCCACCTCGGCAGGCAGCAACTGCCAGAGGGGCTGTGTTCCCGCCCGGGACCCCCCCACCCCCAGTCGCCTGCACCCCACAGAGCTCTGTCCGCCTTGCTCTCCCCACTTCCTACAGCAGCCTCGAAGGATCCAAGCTCCAAGTTTCCCTCAGTGAGACAAGGTCAGAGACATAAAGAACAAGGATAGAGTTTCCTTTCTGTCCTCCCCGGCAAAAGTTTGGTCTCGTATTTATTTTAGGGCCTGCCTAAGAAGTGTTTTTTACTCTACGCTATTTTTGAAACCACCTACTAAAACCCAATAGATGTTTCTTCTCTTTCTCTGTTACTTAGAATCCGTAACCCCCCTTCCTGCCCTCAGAAAGACGGTGATGGGGCTCGGGTCTCATGCTTGCTCAAACGGATGTTTTTTTCCAGGAAGAAAAGGAAAGGCTAGCCTTACCCTCCCTTACCGCCCCCCCCCCCCCCCCGATTGTATACTTTTTAGATGAGTCCCCAAACCAACAGAAAAGAGCACAGTATAGTACAGTGTTAAAATATAAAATCATTTGGTTAAAGTCTCCCCCCCCCCACCTTGAAGGGAAGAGTTTTGCATTTTAATCATGTGTGAGAACGTGAGAAAAGTTATTGTTTCTCTCCCATCCCTACCCCTTTGTACTTTGTATGGTCCCTAGTACTGAAGTTATTTACAGCTGCAGATATCATTTAAAGAGATAGCTAAGCAGACTGTTGCCTCAGCCAGGAACTTTCCAGAAAGAAGTCCTATAAATTAGCCATTGCTCAGGAGTGGCTGTTTTCTAGGCAGAACTGGCCCTTTCATTTGTCTACATAAGGCTAATTTATTTTTGCAGCCAGATGTGAGCTGACAGCCATCACTCAGAGCTTCCGTCCCCCACCGTCACGAGGTCGGGAAAGCAGTCACGTTTCCCATTTTACAGAATCCCCATCAACATTATTGAAGATGGATGTATCTTTAAAGCAAAGATTGATTGTGGATATCGGAGTTATGGTGCCATTTATCATGGTGAATATTATTTAGACTTGGGTTGTACAAGGCTGTAACTTGAGACCCAGCCAGGGGAGGGACAATCTGGAAACGCGAATCCATGAACTTTAATGGATGGATGCTTTTTTCAAAGCTCAACTCACTATAGTGTGATTTACTTTTCTTACAGAAAGGAAACAAGCATTCTGGTTTTAAAGGGACAGCATACCCGATTGTCCTGTTCAGTGCCCCCCCACCTCCGGCCCTCACCCTGGGGACAGTCAGCGTGCAGGCAGAATTGCTGAGAGAGCTTGGTGGCACAGCCTGTGACCATGCGAATGTACGTTAAAGACCACTTTCCAGATCTTCCTTATCCGTTAGGACTCTGATAATATTAGAAATTGAGATGCACTCCAGAGCTCACCATTACCAGGGAAACAGTCAACACTCTACTTCTTTGAAGCGCGATCCCCTCTCCTAAGCGTTACACAGAGCGGCCCATGGATATGGAAGACCGAACGAAGCAGGACTTGGCCGTGTCGGGAGCCAAAGCTTTGGGGAGAATGCGTGGTTATCTCCAAATGCCGAAAGGTAGTCGCGTGTGCAGTACAAGTGGCCCAGTCGACCTAATTAATACCAGTGGTTCTCGTTCTGCTTCAATATGGGAGCTTCCCGCACAGGAAAAGTGCACGAGACGTCGAACCCTCCAAAGGTTGGTTCTCCAATCTCAGTTCTTAGAAAACCGTACAGCTGGACTTGGGAGCGAATTTGTTCTTCCTTCTCAGGGTGCGGATCCCAGAAGTTCACGCATAATTGCAGATGCCCGGGAGCCTGGGGCGACCTCCTTCCTCTCTGGTGGATTCTGAGTTGTTCCCTGTGCTGATGATCCTGGGCCCACAGTACCGGCTACCTGGGGCCTGGCTCTTTTGCCCTTAACTCGTTTTGTTCGTTGTCTCGTTGCTTTATGTCATCCTTCTGTTTCAGGGTTTTGGATAGATGCGCTCCTAACCACGAGTGGAGGGCTGGCTGCGGTCAGAGCTGGGCCGGGCAGGTGCCTGACCCAGGGCCCCGACACCAGGCATCCCTAGTGAGGCCAGGTCGCACCGACCGCACAGGGCTGCCACCGCTGGCCCGAGAGCGCCATGCGCCACCCCGGCTGTGATGTTTCTTGCGACTTGGAATGTGTGCCCCTCCCCGCCAACACCCCGGCCCCCTTTGGGTTTTTAAATATAGACAGTTGCTTGGGGTAGCGCAGTCTCCTGAACAAAAAGTAATTCTTTCCTTCTAGCACTGGAAGCTTCTCAGCTTTCGGAGGCGGTGCGGTCTACTGGGGTGACTGTAAAGGCAGACACTACGCGGGCCCTGTGACTGGGTCCGTGACACCACGCGCCTGTGTTCGTAAAGGCACTCACTGCCATGTCTGCGTCCCAGAGGACACTAAGCTCCGTGAGGGCAGGACTGAGTGGCTTCCGCTGTGCTCATAGCCCAGCACGGCGCCTCCGATCGTGCTTGTCCAGCGGCCGAGCGTGTCCAGCAAGAAAGCTGGCTCCCGCTAGGATGGGTGAGGGGGGTGTCGGAAAGAGAACAAGGGTCCTTTTCTCTCTCAAACCGCTAACCCAAGTCTGGTCATGGAATGGTTCTCTTTGAGGCAGCCTTCTGATAACATGGACACAACCTGAGAAGGAGAAAATCCAAGTCCAATGTAACAGAAAGCAAGGGACAAAGAAGGAGTATAGAGGATGCTGGTCCCTGCGGGGAGCCTTAGGGAAGGGGTGAGCCGTGACACCCGGAAAAATCGGGGGTCCCTGTCCTCGCTGCACATCGCCTGGCAGACTCACGCAGGACTGTGCCGACGTCAGACGTTCCAGAGGACCCTGTGCCGGGACCTCCCGTCCGTCTGATCATGGTCGACGGCCCCCTGTTGATTTGCAAGTTAAAAGCACACGCTTGGCCTTTCGGGAACACAGGAGACGTCTGCAAACAGGAGGCAGTCCGTCAAATTCCTATGAATCACGGCGTCGGTAATGTTGGCCGAGGTCAAATCATTACACTAAATACATTGTAACCATTATTAGCGCACGCGGTCCCTGCCATCTTCGTGATGCCGGAGCTGGTTCCTGGTGAGTGGCCGGCACAACTCCGGAGCCCGGGGCCGGCGGTGCGGCGCGTCCCCACGGCCCGCCTTGCCCCGGGGCCCCAGCGCCCAGGAGGCCAGCGACAGCGGCAGAAGTGACGGGACTTGTGCAGTCACCACCGTGCATCCGTAAGGAGCCCAAATTTATCACGGCACATTATGGAGTGCAGCAAATGTCATGAAAACCATTGTTTTTTAATTTTTTTCTTGCAGCGTTTGAATGAGGTGATTTATGGTAGTTATCCATCTTAAGGGTCATCCGTCATTTTTTAGTTGCTAGGCAATCAAACCAGCAGCTGTTTGCTTTGAATCAAGCTGAAAAGTTGTCAGTCACCACACGCAGGTATGACCTTAGTGGTTGAAAACATCATGTGTGCAAAATTAAAGAGAAGCCGTCTTTCTTCCCGGATTCCCCTGACTGCTCTGTCATTTGTTGGTGTAGCGTGAGCCCTTCCTGGCTCCTACAAGAAAAAAAAAAAAGAAGAAGAAGAAGAAGAAAAAAAAAAGAACAAAGGAGTGGATGGAAAATTCCTTGACTGGAAACTCGAAAATACCCCTTAAACACTGTGTTTCTCCCCTTCCACGTTTGCGCAACACTTACTTATGATGGCGGTTTCGGGTTGGCCTGGGTGCATGAGGCGAGATGCGTTTGTGTCCTGTTGGTGGGGCCTTGGCAGGCTCTGGGTGATGGGGTGCCCGTGAGCGCCCTTCCGCTTTGCGCACGGGCTCCCTCCACGGTGCCCTCAGGCTGCCCAGCCTGGAGTGGATGCCAAGCCCTTGCCCATCACTGGGCGCCTTTGCGCGTCACCGAAGCGTCTTCTTCTCCTGCCTGGCCTGTGCGTGTTCCCGGTGCTTCTCCAACATGGGACTTCTCCCGGATCCTTGCTTTTCTGTGGGTCACCCTAGAGCGTGTGGCTGATATGGAGAGGGTATTCCTCGACATCAACAACTTGCTAGCCCCCGTGTGAACAGGGCTCCCTGCCTGCACCCTGTAATTTTAAATACAAGACTGTAAAACTTCACCCTAGTAAGGGAAATAAATGCACAGTGAGACCTGTTTTTAGTAATTTAAGCTAGATTTCCATTAGCTGTGGACCTTCCAAGTAGGAATTTTTCCTTTGTTTCTCAGTTGGGTTTATAATGTAACCACACAGGTAATTTTTATCAATAAAAGCCAAATTTGGGGGACCTGTGTGTCACAGAATACTGGCTTCTTTAATTCAGATTTACCCGGATGTTTTCTATCTACTCGACCTTGCTGGAGGATATTTAGACTCTGTGGCTGCAAGATGGTTAGCATGTATTTTGCAAAGTCTAAAAGAAGTTTAATTTGAGAATTAGGTTTGCCTTACTCAATGTGTCATCGATACTATTTTGTTTTCATCGATTCATTCGGCAGGTATTTCTGAGGGTCCAGAACATTCCTTCTAATAGATAGTTCTGCACATTGAGCAGGAGTATCACAACCTAGGCTTCTCGTGCACCAGGTCTGTATCAGACTGTATCTGTCTGGAGCCCCACCTGCACTTGGCCTGGGGCTTGGGGGCAGGTAATGAGCCTCAGCAGCTGGGGAATTCTGGGTTGGTCTCATATCTTCCTGTGTTGTAGGAGTTTTCTTTGGAGTTTCTCCGCCCACACCCACGCGGAAAAGTGATATTCATTCCACCTGCAGCCTCCCCAACCCTACCCGCTTATCTATTTAAAACTTTGAACTATAGAAACATATTTTGCTCCCAATATGTTCTCGTGTATCTTGTAAAGTACATTCTTTTCTCACTTGGTAGAGAATCTGGAATTGCTATTATAGCACAGTTTGCTTAGGAAGAATAAAAGTGGAAAACTTCCCTTAAAACCATGCTCCAGTGTTAACGTCGATTTTCATGGTGCATGTATCAATACAGTGGCAATGCTAGAAAGAGTACTTTGCCAATCATCCCCACTCTGTAATGAATACACCAAAACGCACGCCGCGTCAGGTGTGTTGGTTCTGGAAAACCAGTGCTAGCATGTGAGAATCACAGATGTGCCGGGATCATTCCTTGTGTTTTCAGGGTTGCGGGGGTTCGGGGGCAGACTGAGTCAGCCTGGTAGATTCGTACTAGAGACTGAAGTAACACACACTTTTGGAGCTTCAAGAACCCCGTAAACGGGGGCACCTAGGTGGCTCGGTCGGTTAAACGTCTGACTCTTGATTTTGGCTCAGGTCATGATCTCAGGGTTCGTGAGTTTGAGCCCCACTTCAGGCTCTGTGCTGACCTTGCGGAGCCTGCTTGGGATTCTCTCTCTCTCTCTCTCTCTCCTTCTCTCTCTGTCCCTCCCCTGCTCTCTCTCTCTCACTCAAAATAAGTAAGTTCATAAGTTTATAAATAAATTAAAAGAAGAACCCTGTAAACAAACTTCCTTTTTGAGGGATCGCTCTAGACCCGCCTACATTTTTCACCTGGAAAGCCCGTTTTGTCCTTTGAATTGTTCGACAGCCTGCACTGTGATGCTGTTCACCGAACACCTGTATCCCTGCCCTGCTCACCACGTGGGATGCAGTTCACTGCCTGGTAAGACTTCCTTGATGCAGTCGTTTGGGAGGATCGATTAATTGATTTTTAAAAAACTTTAGAAAACCCCTTTTTGGGGAACACGGAGCGTAGGGTTATCTGTACACAGAAGGATATACCCATTTTGTTGTTGTTGTCGGAGCTCTTGAAATGCAAGGCTGCACCCGGGGCTTTGTTCTCGTTTCTATTCTACTTACTATCCTTGAGAAGTTGTTAATTTTAGCTGGGCCCCTGTCTACACAGACAGAAGCTGAAATATCTTCTGTAGGTTTGGGGGCTCTTTTGTACGCCAGCAGCCGCACTGCCCGTGAGTCCGTGGTGACCGGCCACAGGGCTGGCTGAGGACAGCCAGAGCTGGACCGGGGGAGGGGGGGGGGGGCTGGAGAGAAGAGAGGTGGCCCCACGGAGCCTTTGGTGGGTGTTTGCAACTCTGGTTGCTGGTTCCCTGCGTACCTTCTTCCCTCTGGCTGCCCCACCTCCTCCTCTCACCAGCTGCTTTTTCTTATCCTTGACCCTCTCCGGCCCTTTATGTCTCTCTGTCCACCTCCTCTGCCAATTTTCAGGGACACTCGGGCTGTCCCTCATAAAGTTTGTGCATGGCTTCAGAAGTTATTCTGCAGCATCGTGAGCTCTTTAGAGGACAATTGCTCCAAAATCTAGTAATTCGTAATAAATACAGTTCCGGACGATGGAGTAGAGGCGATGCGCTGGGAATATAGTAGCTGTTGTGCCAAGGCTTCTGCGCAGTTATTTGAAAGGTTGGTTTTTTTTTTTCCCATTAGATTCTGTATTTTTCGCATATGAGATGGCCTTCATTATTGTGCTTTTATGCGAGTTGGTTGGTTACCAACTCAAATTAAGAAAATGCTGGTGGGTTCTCAATATTTCCGTTAACTTTTCTGTGAAGTAGGACATATTTATACATATTTCTATAAACTTAGTTCAAGGGTATCGGTGAAAATATTTTTTTCTCCTCATATTTGCTGTTCACAAACCACTCGAGGGACAAATTGTTGCCGTGATATTTTGGGTGGTTTTAAAAGTAAATTTTAGACCCCGTGGTGCCCTTTTATTTTATTTTCTCGGTCGGCCCCGCACATCGGAAGATTCGGCCTGTTGAAAGATTGTTTGGAGTGAGTGATAATTATTAGTTTCTTTCAGTTTGTTGGAATAAAGGTGTATGCCACGGCCAGCGCTCGGTCCTTGGGGGTAGCTGGTGCGCCACACCTGTGTGCAGATGTGTTGGACACACGCTCACGTGAGGGAAAGTGAGCGTCCGTCTGTGTGGCCTTCCCGAGCATCAGTCAAACTGCCTCAGATCCTTCTTGGAGTAAGGTGGGGGACTAAATAAGAAATATTGACGTTAAACATACAGTTCTTTTGGCTTCTCGACGTTGTAGACGTGGGTCACTGGCTCTCATTATTACCTTTCTGGAACTTTCTGGGGGGACCCTGGTTGTGCATCGATGCTGTTGGGTAAGGAACACCAGAGTGGCTTTAATGTCAACTTACCCAGACCAACTGGCTCTGTACCTTCAGAGACGCCTCACACGTTCATTAAATGTTGGATTTCTCAGCCGTGAGTCAGGATGATGCTAACTGGCACAGATTCCTACCTCACAGAGTTCATTTGCTCATTTCTGCAACCGCTGTTCATTCGTTGGTTGATTTAGCCAACAAATGCTTATTTTGAGCACCTGCTTGTTTCCAGACAGTTCTAGGAGAAAGAAAAACAACTAAGAAGGTCCTCCAGGATCTCATGGTATAGTGAGAGTATTTGGAAAACTAAAGTGGTTATCAATATTAACTTTATATAAAATATTTTACTTATCCCGTGCATGTAAAAATTTCGTTGAGTAAGGAAATAAATGTTATCAGGATTGAATATGGGAAACAAAAAAAATCCACGTTCCGATTTATCTCAGCCGTCTTTTCTTCTCTTCGTCTGCGTAATTCAACCATAATCTGCTGCTTGCCTTTGCCACGGGCACTAGAGCAACCTGTCTGCTTCCTTCAGGGTCTGCTCTCATGGCTCGGCTTCTTCACATGGGCGAGTCCCTTTCTAGGCGGGAAGACCACGCTCCCTGCTGCGGTGTGGACACCGCTCACATTCTCTCCCGGTGCCGCTCTTTGACCCTCGCGTCTACGACGTTACGTAGGCATTCTGTGTACTACGTGGCGTGCCTGCACCGGTCGCCACCCAGGGCCCTGCTGGGGTTCCGGGCGTGTTGCCGCGTTTCAGTCCTTGCCCATCTGACAGGTGTGTGGCACTCACACGTTTGTCCCCGCGACCTTCCCTGGAGTCACTAAGGTAGGTAGTCTGGGTACTTTGGGCAGACCCAATTCTAGCAAATTCTCCCCTGTCTAAAACATGCTGCTTCAGGGGCGCCTGGGTGGCTCGGTCGGTTGGGCCTCCGACTTCAGCTCAGGTCACGATCTCACGGTCCGTGAGTTCGAGCCCCGCGTCGGGCTCTGGGCTGATGGCTCAGAGCCTGGAGCCTGCTTCCAGTTCTGTGTCTCCCTCTCTCTCTCTGTCCCTCCCCCGTTCATGTGCTGTCTCTCTCTGTCTCAAAAACAAATAAACGTTAAAAAAAAATTAAAAAAACAAACAAACAAACAAACAAAAACATGCTGCTTCATAGTTGCGCCTTCCTCGTGCTTCTTGCCGGGGAAGGGAATACTGCCGGGCAGGTGGAAAGTGTGCCCTCGGGTTGCACGTCTTCTGTAACAGTCCCCCAAAGTCGCCTTTGAGCCTGGAAACGGGCAGATTTACTGACGTGCTTACAAAACAGTAAGTGTGGTATGCTTCTCAGGGTGCCTTTGCAAAGGGCAAACCCTAATGATAATAAGAGTAATAATGGTAGTGAGCCTTTCCTCTACCATTTAAGCTTTATGGGGACGGAGGTTTTTGCTCATGCTACGCACACAGTACCTGGGACAGTGTCTAGGAAATCGCAGGTGCTCAAAAAAATGCTTGTAGAAGGACTGGATTTAGTATATTTCTGCACACTTGTATTATCTACTTTCATTTTTGTAGTGCTCTCATTCTTTAAGACTTTTAAAAAATATTTGTTTACTTTAGAGAGAGAGAGAGAGCACGCGCACACACATGTGGGGGAGAGACAGAGACGGAGAGAGAATCCCAAGCAGGCTCCACACTGTCAGCGTAGATCCTGACACGGGGCTCAATCCCACAAACCGCGAGATCATGACCCTAGCTGAAACCAAGAGTTGGACGCTCAACCGACTGAGCCCCCCCGAGCGCCCCGTATTGTTCTTACTCTTATGTCTGTTACATGGAACGAAGCTTACTGAATTTAAAGTCCTATAGGTAGGTCACATAGATTGTCATGAGGTCATACAAGCTAAGCCGGGTAGGTCTGGTTCCTTGACCTCCGAAGCCAGCTACGTGCTGTGTGGGTGTGTTTGTCATACGTCTTGCAGAGTCTGTTTCTGATGGTTGGGGTACAGGGCAGGGAAGTCTTGGTTCCCCGGGCCGTCCCTGGTCCTTCCGCCAACCAGCTGCAGGGGGCGCTGTGGTTTCTTCATGTGTAAACCAAGGGAGGGGGACCGAAGGCTCCCTGAGACGCGTTCTCCGTGGAAAGTCACGAGTCATGGTGAATTTTCCTGTTGCTCTCATGCTCCATGTACGGAACAAGGACAAAAATCCTACCTCTCTCACGGATGCACATAACGTGTACCTGTGTGTATGTATGTGCACACTTTTTTGTGTTTGTTTTTCCAATGGCTGCAACATTATCTTGTAGGCGAGACTGGGCAACGTCCATCGCATCAAGCTCAAAAGGTGAGGGATGTTTTTAGAAATATTCATCACTTCCAAATGACTCATCCCGTGTCTCACTTATTAATTTATCCAAAGCCCTTCTTGAACAGAGTTTCACTTTGCTGTTTACTCTGCTAAGCTCCCTGCTGGTTGGTTTGCACTTCGCAGCCTCGTGTGTGTGCGAGATGGAAGCACATCTTTGCCATCGGGACATGGCATGTGCAGAAGTGGTTCGTGGCACCATAGTGCCTGTGATGGGTTCTCCTGGGTACCACGCGGCCGCTGAAGACGACCACTGCACACGATCAAAGTCCCGCTGGCCACACCGATGCCGGATGGGTAGCTCCCACAGCTGCTCGCGTGGGGAACATTGGAAACTCTAAGATTTCTAAGAATTGGCAAACTGGAACAGTACATCACAGTGTTCTAGGAAAAAAGTCTACCCAGAGACTATTTGGGTTATTTTCTGTGCAGGATAGCGTGTTCTTGGGTGAGCCCGAGGGAAAGGTACTTCTCGAAGGCAGGGACCTGGCTGAGTCTCCAGGAGCCTCCCTAGAGGCTGAGTGAGTGACGCCACTTACCCGTCTGTGAGGAAGACGAGGTGGTCTGAGCCCAGTGCCCTGAGTGCGGGGGGCGGGGGGCAGGGGGCGGAGGGTGGGGGGAGGAAGCCAGGTGTTTTGCCAGGAGGCCTCTTAATAAAAGTACAAGGGCGGCTGGTACAAGAAAGACAACCCCAGCAAGCCACAAGCCCTAAAAACCTGAAACATGACAAAATCCAGAAAAATAGCATACCTTTGTTAATTAGTTGCCCGACCCAGCTGTTTTCCTTCGTGTTCTGCACAGAAAGGTAATTCGCTCGTTCCTCCGGGATGGGTGATGAGAGGGGGTCTTTCATTTCTGATGGGTTGGGTCCATGAAACAGGGAACTTTCTGCCAACGTGGCTTCTTCCTCTCATCAAATCTAGAGCAGGCCGCGGGCCCCCTCTGCTCCCTGTTCAGTGGGAGGCATGGGAGGAGAAGGGGAGCCCCGGTGGGTTCCCTGGCCCCGGTGGGGTGTCCTACTTTTGCAAAGGTTCAGAGGCCACATGGACCCAGGGCTTCCTAGGGCCGAAGAAAGGGCCAGCTCAAACCAGGGGCCTAAGGCATCAGGGACATCACAGCAAACCCCCTTGTTAAGAGCCTTGTCTCACGAGATAATTAATGGTCTGAATTAAACGAATAGTTGATATTTCAGCAGTATTTATTTATTTATTTATTTACTTATTATTATTTTGATTAAAATTTCATGGGAGCCTCAAAGCTCAGCTCCTTTTGAACTCTTAAAAGAAACTTTTTTTTTTTTTTTTGGCATTTCTCCAGAAGCGTGGCCATGTAATGATTTCATTATGGAAGAATATGGACACCTTGACCATGAGCTTGTTATGTAAAGAAGCACAGATTGTCATGCAGAATATTATGCAAGTTAATCATTAGGAAATTATAGAATAATTCTAAAAACTAAAACTGTAACAAGAACTTTTTATACGAGTTCGGATTTATTAAATTGTCATTTTAAACTGTTGGCTAGAAGAAAATTCTCTCTTTTGAACATACCCGTTTTTGAGTGAGAAGAAAGTCTCAGTTCCTTTCTTTTTTTTTAAAATAGATACTACCTGTCTTCTTCCCTGCCTGGGATAGACACACTTCAGTCAGCAGGAAGAGGCTCAGAAGGATTAACTCTGAGGGAAATGCTCTGTGCACAGCAGGGAGAAAGCCTGGCATCAGTTTCCCCTGTTTTGAGAAAACACAGTGTATCTGGACCACTGTGCATATCTGGCAGGGAGTGACCACAGCCCCCTGCCTTGCTTGGCTCTGTATAACGAGCGTGGACATCAGAGGGTCAAAGTATTGAAGCCCCTGCTGGAGCCCATTGGTGGAACGGACCCTTTATTTATTTTGAGAGAGCAAGCATGAGCAGGGAAGGGGCAGAGAGAGAGGGGGAGGGAGGGAAGGAGAGAGAGAGAGAGATAGAGAGAAGGAGGGAGGGAGGGAGAATCCCAAGCAGGCTCTGCACGGTCAGCGCAGAGCCTGATGTGGGGCTTGAACTCCAGAAATGCGAGATCATGACCTGAGTCAAAATCAAGAGTCAGATGCTTAACCGACTGAGTCACCCTGGCGCCCTGAGAGCTGACCCTTTAAAGATAAGCATACACTTGTGACCTTAGGAAATAGAAATATCCTTGGAGGGTTTAACATGTAAAGAAGAAAATTGTAGTTTTATCAAGCAAAAATTTGTGGAGTGTGGTCTCAAATAGGAGGTTTCTCTAAAGGCTGCCCTCTTTTTTTCTCTTGTTCATGGATTTATGCACATCACTTCCTCCCCGAAATTGATCACTCTGCAAATTTCAAGGACAGTGACTTGGCTTTTAAAGAGAGAAAGATATTGCTACTTTTTTTCTTTTCTTTTCTTTTCTTTTCTTTTCTTTTCTTTCCTTTCCTTTCCTTTCCTTTCCTTTCCTCTTCTCTTCTCTTCTCTTCTCTTCTCTTCTCTTTTTTTTTTCTTTTCTTTTCTTTTCTTTTCTTTTCTTTTCTTTTCTTTTCTTTTCTTTCCTTTCCTTTCCTCTTCTCTTCTCTTCTCTTCTCTTCTCTTCTCTTCTCTTCTCTTCTCTTCTCCTCTCCTCTCCTCTCCTCTCCTCTCCTCTCCTCTCCTCTCTTTTCTTTTCTTTTCTTTTCTTTTCTTTTCTTTTTTTTGGGCCAAGTTTGGAATTTGTATGAAATCTTTAGAGAATGTGTGAACAGTTTTCCTGGGAAGCTTTGTGGCTTATGAGGCACAGCTCGGGTCCTGTGAGTGTCCGGATGGTTCAGTCGCCAAAGCGTCTCCCCGCCGTGTGTGTGGGACCCTGGACCCGATGACCCGCCCTGGTGCTGTGCCAGCTCTCCTTTGCTGGGAACTTGGTGCCGGGCCCCGGGCACATGTGTGTTCTCTCCCCAAGCCCCGGCCCAACGCACGACACTCTCCTGCTGGAATGGGGACATGGTCTCCCATGGTGCCGCCTGCCCCGGTGGGCGCCCCACCCCCACCCTCCATGGGCCATCCCGGCTCGCCCACCGCAGGAGGTGACACACAGCCTCCTATTTGGAGATACAGTCTCCCGCTGCTCACAGGCCCTCACTGTGTCCCGGTGCTTTCTCTTCTCCCCTCTTGTAAGTTACTTCAGCACGAGGATCACATCCCACGATTTTGTAACCGTCACAAAACACGAACCCTACTCGGTTTTGCTGTTCAGAGTCAGTAGTTTTTAAGAGCCAGTCAAACCTATTTAGATCAATACATTCAGAACAGTGGCTCATTGACGGAGTGTTTTCTTCCGCTTTTTAGTGAGTGTTTTGATGTAGGAGGGGTGTCTGCCACGGGCACCTTAGGCACGACGCGCCCTGGCTGGGGCAGCCTCTCTTGTTGGCTCTTCTTCCTTCTCGTGGATGAGCAGATATTTATTGGGTGCTTATTGGCTTTGCTGCCAGGAATGGGAGCAAGCACGTCCCATTCCCCATGGAAATGGGTCACTTCGCCAGGACACATCTTGAGTGTTCCGCAGCATTTGGACGTGTGGGTTCCAGATTCTGGGGTGGGGTGGCTGGCCTGCCCCTACAGTCCCGTGACACTTCTGGGAATTCGAAAATAGCTGCCCTCAGTTCCCGTTTCCCCTTCCCGTGCGGTAGCCACCTAGCTTGCAGTGCAGGATTTGTTGACCCAGGCCCTGCTCTCCTGCCCCCTCGGGTGGCGACTTGCTTTACTGAATGGAGACCAGGGCAGTAGGTCTACCTTGAACTATTCTCTTCCCTCCGCTCCTCCCCAGGTCAGGGACCGTGGAGGTGTGTCTGTGCTTGCAGGTGTGACAGTGACCCTCGATGTCAAGGACGACATGTTTCATTGTATACAGTTGGGGAACTAACATATTCCATCTTGCTTATGCTTCTCTTACCTAACTTATTTGATTTCTTCCTTGTTCAGGGAAGCTCCTAACAAATAAGTAAAAATTAAGAACAGGGGGTTTAATAGTGAAACAAACCAGTTGTTAAAATAATGGAAGTTCATTCTGTCACAGTTCTGGAGGCTGGTTGGAAGTCAGAAGTCAAGGGGTCGGCAAGACTACGCTCCCTCTGACGGCTGTGGGGAGAATCCTTCCTCACCTCTTCCAGCTTTTGGGGGCTCCTGGCAGTCCTCGGTGTACCGTGGCTTGTGACTGTGTCCCTGTACTCTGCCCCCATCGCCACATGGCCACCTTCTCTGTGTATTCTCTCATTATGAGCCACCAATCACTGGATTTAGGACCCATCCTGATCTGATGATGTCACTGAAACTAAATAAACTGCATCCACGAAGATCCTATTTCTGAGTAAAGTCGCAATGTTAGGTTCTAGAAGGACATGAATTTTGGAGGGCCCTGGTCAACCTACCAAGGAGGTACCAACCTACCTTAAGGTACCAACCTACCATAAGGAGAATATGATGCCTTATCTTTTCGGCAACAGCTTTTACTAAAGATTGGAGGTAGACGCGTAAGCTACCGCAAGTCCTATATGTGCTCAGGATGCTTTGTAAATATTAGATATTGACAACCAATGTCTTGGTTATTGACGAGGAGCAACAAACAGTATCATCTTGACCAGTTGGTGTATGGACTGTGGCCATTGCTAGTCCCACAGTGACAGGAAGGACGGACCCGTCTTCATGGGACTCGTCCTGACAGGTAGGTGTTCACTGGTCAGCTGGGAGGAGCCTACGTCTTCACCATCTGGGCGGGGGGTGATACAAAAGAAGGGTCCCCCGCTAGCTCATCCTCAAGAAAGTTGCAATACTGTGATTCACCGAGACATCTCGGAACAAATTGAGGTCAGTAAATGAGTGTAGCATTAGTCATGTTGAGTGTGTTTCCATGACACTGGATGACTGAAGGGCAAAACACTCCTCCCGATTGACATGAGTTACAGTGTACCATCGTCAATCAGAAGGGCGGCTGGTAGGTGCCGTACCCACCGGAGGCTTCTTACAGCTGTGAAATGGTCCCCCAGAGGGATCTACGGGGCATGTGCTAACGGACCGGTCGTTGTTAGATTTGGTAGTGAAGGTGAGGACACTCAATGGTGAGCAGCCACTGCACGTGGACGGTGGGGTCCTTTGGGGGGCCCCTTTCCTTCGGGTTCTGAGCTTGGTGTTGGTCAAAGGGCCACTCAGGGATGACATGGGCCTTGTAGCCTGCCGCTTTAATCCCTCCCGGACCTCTGCGTGAGGCGATCGTCTGCGGTGTTGGTGTCGCGAGTAGCGGCCGCGTGTGCCGTGGTGGCCATGGTTAGCGTGTTCAGTAGGAATCGCTGACGAGTGTTCAGATTTGGGAGAATGACGAACACCGCGCAGTCTCATCTGCTACGTTAATTACCGGTGACCAGCCCTAAATTAGCTCAAGAGTCCAAAAAGCTTTTTTTTTTTTTTTTTAAATGCATTTTCTATGTGCGCAGTTCTCCTCTGAGTTTCATTTGAATGTTTTTGCCTTTTCTTCAAATTATTAGTAGGGCCTCAGGGCAGGCTCTTTAGGGGTAACACAACATATGGTCCAGGAAGTTGCAGGCTTATGGGAAAAATAGGGCTAGGGCCAGACCATTCCAAACCCACGCAGCTTGGTAACCAGGGTACAGAATAAAACAATCATAATAAAAAAAGCCGGGATAAGTTTCTAATAAAGAAAGAAACGCTGTGGTACACATGAGGCTGCACACTAGGCAAGGGGTGACCGAAGCTTGTCGGAAGGGCGTCAGGTTGCAGGAGGGGGGCCGCGGGCAGGGGACCAGCTGGCCCGCACCCCGCGGAGGCCCCTCACCCTGGTGCAGCATCCACAGGTTGGAGAAATCGGAGGGAGCCACGAGGCGCCCTTGTGAGCCTGATGTGGTTCCTCCGGTGACGGACGACGGACAGGAGACGGAGGCTGGTTTCCTCCAGCACAGCTGGGTGGTTCAGGGCGTCACGCCACAGCTGTTTGGTTTGGCCCATCCTGAGTCTGTTGCGGCCCTTGCATTTTCCCGGTGAAGGATGCGCGCTGGGTGTTCCGCGCTCCGATGGCCTTGGTACAGGGCTGGCTTGAGTCCCGCGTTCTCTGCATCTCACTGTTACGACTTGGAGACCGTAGGTACTACTTACGGGAGGAGGTGTTAGCTTAGGAAGAGCCGGTAAAGGGAGCCGAAGAAGCCAAGATTCTTTGACCTCATCCTTTGCAAAGATTAATAATCCGGCCCCGAGAATATGAAAGCCCTTCTCCATCTCCCCCGTCTCTGCCCCGTCTCTGTCGGTCTGTCTGTCTTTGTGTCCCGAGTGTGTGTGTGTGTGTGTGTGTGCACGCGTCTGCTAACACCATAGGAGAGAATTCTTTTAAAAGTTAATGAAGGAGTTGCAGTGGAACCCTATTAGATTTTCCTTCCATTAAATGGCTGCTACAGACTTTTAATGGATGTTTTTAACTAGGCATTGTTGTCAAAAGGACTATTGCACAAATTAAAACCAGGCCTACAATCTGTGGAGAGAAACTAGATTTACTTTTTGCCTTTAGGTAAAAACGGAGAAGAGCAGGGAGGAGGTGAATTCTGCATTGGTATTTTGAGAAGTTAGATTCAGGAAGATAGCCAGTGCTACCCGGGGCTACGGAAGGGAACAGTCAAACGCTTTGTGGGTGCCTCTGTTTGTAAAGCTAAGGATGAACGGGAACCCTGGATTTTTAGGGGTATGTCGGTGCTAATTTTAAGCCGTTATATTGATATTTAAAATACCTTCTTAGCTTTATGATACTGCACCGTGTTTTCCGTATTTAAACATATGAAGCTGGACAAAAAAGGAAAGATTAGACTTTTCAGGCTTGCTGATCTAGACCTGAGATGTCTCCTTACCATCACCATAAGCATACGGACTTCTTAGAACTGCTGGCTTTTCGGTTTCTCATTTTATTCTGATGTATTTTATCTCTTTGGCCCTATACGGTCTGTTTACTGAAACTTCAGAATTTGTGTTTCAAGCATGGGAAATTCTTGTCCTATCTGGGGATGTACCAGAGGACGGCTCCTCATTGGAAAGTGACTGTCATTCACATTCGTGACAAATTCTTCATCCGCATGGCAGTTAGCAAATGGTACCCAGTCCTGTGACGCAACCCATCATGTGTGCCACGACAGAAACAAGTTCTGTTTCCTTATGCTAAGTATCCCGATTATTGTGAGTGTTAAATCTCAGGCAGCCTTTGTCTCTGACTTCTATTGAGACTGTTCTGTGAAACAAATTCAGTGTCATGAACCCCCCCCCCCGCCCCGCCCCCGTGAATGTGTGGTCACGACCTCTCCACGCACCCTCAGCTCGTGCGTGAGGCATCCTTACCTTACGAGTATCCGACCGAGATGGGTGTTTCCAATTTTGCTTCCCTTGAACCAGGCCAGGCGTTTTGAAGAGAAAGTCCCAACACAGAGCATTTGTTAGTTGGGTATTTCCTGTGAAAGCCTGGATCCGGTTGTCTGGCAGGAAGTCGGCCGAGATGCACGTACCGTGCGGGGCTGTCTTGCTGCCTGTGACAATGTGACTTGTGTGCGCGTGTCGCGTGGCAGAGAAAGAGGGAGCGCTGTGGCTTTCGTGGGGTGTCCCTCCTGTCCCTCAGGAAAGTGGGGGTGACATTGGGAGTCCCAGATCTCTGCCCAACCCCGAATGGGGTGGTGTTGGTACACAGACCTGGATGGGTTAGTTCGTGTGTGTATGTGTGTGTGTGTGTGGGTGTGAGAGAGAGAGAGAGAGAGAGAGAGAGAGGGAGGGAGGGAGGAGTAGAGCCCTACATCAGGTCCATTGACATGTGCCCCAATGTACAGCTGTCCATCACTTGATTGCCTGTGAGCTCAGATCCCACAATTAGCACTACTGAAATCTGATACTAGATTTAATTTTATGAGCTGTATTATCCAATGCTGTTAAGCCATTTAGATCATGTCCGAGTCATGGGATTTAGACTTGGTGATGGCTTTGATTCTTTGTGTGTGTGTGTGTGTGTGTGTGTGTGTGTGTGTGTGTGTGTGGCGGGGGGAGGGAATTGAAAACCTGTGGCCTTCTTTTCTTTTAGGCACAAAACTAGTTTAATTGAAAGAATAATTTGGCCTGCTGCCGGTCCAGCAGAAGAGCTTGAGATGTGGCAGATTTTCTCTCCTTTCCTCCAAACTCAAGAATTTAATGCCAGCAGGTGGAGTTCTGAAGGCTGCCATCAAGTACACAGAGACAATAACTGTCTTCAAAGCGGAATTTTGTCAATATTTTTTGCTGGGGGCCAAAGAACATTCACGGTAATGGAGTACTGAAACCCTGCTTGAAGAGGCCGCCGCGAGCCAGGGGCCGGAGGATTTATTCCACGTTGGAGCCCGCAGTATTTTGGCGGTATATACGGCTTCTTCATAATCTTCACTCCAGCAAATGGAGGCGCCCAAATACGATTTTCCCTTCTGGAGGCGCCTTTGGTGGACATGCCTGCACAGGGCCGGCGAACTGGCCGAAAGCACCTTGGCTTGGTAGCTTCCACCGCCTGCTTGCCACCCTCACCGAATGCCAGGGCTTTCCTACAGATAATGCGCACAGCACAGGTGCTGGAGATCTGCCCCGCCGTGGACATGACCTTGTTTCCAGGGTTGCACAGTCACGCCTGCCCCAACTCTGGAGGGCTGTGCAGCCCCTCCCCGGGCCTGTGCTGATCCCTCAGCCGGCCCAGTCGTGTGCCTTTGCTCCTCCAAGATGCCAGGGCACCATGCTTTTGTAGGAAGTCGTTTGAATTAGCAGATGGCACAACCCCCTGAAATCTCATGGCCTTTATGACTTAAAACAGATGTTCGAGTCCGTGCACGGATTGCCTGGCCCCTTGAGTTCTCTTACTTTGAAAAAAATCATCCCCTGAAATTTCATTTTGGAAAGCATCTTTCCCCCTCATTCTGTTTGTGAGTACAGCTGCCTGCATTTTTCCGGCTTTTCCGGTAAAGCAGGTTTCTGATGCAGAGGTGAGGCCATTTTTGTCATTTGCTAATGATGTTCCCGTATTTAGTGTAATTAGGGAAACAGAGGAGTAGCCACACACACAGCCTTGTCCTTCTTCTGAAGTGTGAAAAATATCGGCAACTTTATCACTGAATGTACTTGTTGCTGTGCTTATTAGAAATGTTTAGACTTCGCTATTTTTTTTTAAACTTCCTGTTCATGTTAACAGAGAAGGGCGATAGCTAAAGGTTTTATTTATTCAGAGCCACGGTGCAGGCAAAGTGAAAGTAAACCCTAGGCTTCCGGTTGCATTTAAAAACCAGAAAAACAGAACTCTGTTTTCTAAGATATAAAGATAAGGGCAGTAGCCAAATACATTTTTTTTTTTTTTTTGGAAGAAATCGCAAACAACAGAAAGCACCTAGAACTATGTTTCGAGGATGGGTATGAAAAACACAGGCAAGCTTAGAAAAATTTTTCTAGCCCGGAAAACTATGCCTCCAGCAGGCAGACAGGACTTTCATCACACTCACAGACAGCGTCCGAATCGTGGCTCATCACGGCATCCGTGGCTTCAATAATTGCATTCTAGTTCAAGTGTAAAATTCGTGCTTGCGTCCAACTTAATAATACTGCTGCTTTTAATGAAGACTTTTTCCCTTCAGAAATAACATGGCATGAAGTTTCACATGGAATGTGCTAGAAGCGTATTAATCCCTAGGTTGGTATAGAAAGTAGTGGATTTCGGTCCCCGTATTTCTTTTATGCTCATCTTCGTGTGTGTATCTCAGGCATTAATTTGGGATTCTTTAGATACTCCTTTCTCATTTTGTGTCATTCAAAGATTGTGTATTATGACGAGATAGGGTAAGTGGTGATGGATTTAGAAAGGTAGAGACTGAAAATATCAATTGACTTCTGTAAATACACTTGACAGCTAATTGGCCCCTATTAATGAAGGAGTGAAGTAAAAAGAAAACGGAAAAACCACAAATTCTAAAAAAGTGTATTTTTTCTCTTTGGAGCCCATTTTGTATAGGAAGCTAGTGTTTCAATTAAACCTGACATATATATATATATATATATATATATATATATATACACACACACACACACACACACATACATATGCACATACATATACATATACATATACATGCATATGTATATGTGTATGTATATATATGTACATTTACTTGTCGAAATTATATTTTCCTGTTAATAATACAGCCCTATCGGTGTAGTGTGTCCAACCTCACAAACTGTGATCGTTTAATTATGCTCTATACTGTCTGCATTCCTTGCTAAGTCTTGTGTGAGCCCGCTGAGAATTTCCTTGTGAACGGTTAAGAAATCACAGCAGAATCAAGGATCCAGAAATCTGGTGTGTTAAGAAGGAGGTGAAGGCACAAGGCAGTGGGCGTAAGGACAAACCCTTTGTGTTTTAGAGGACGCATCTGCACTTTCCAGTGGTGGGGGTGGGCATCGACGTGTCTGCAGCTTGCTGAATGAGAGGGCAGGAGAGGTCTGGGGAGAAGACTCAGCGGCTGTCCCCGGCGGTGGGGGGGGGGGGCTCACCATGGACCACCCTGGCTCTTCTGCCTGCTCGCCTTACTTGTCTGCTCCCGGCCTCTTTAAGGGTGAAGGTTCGGAGTCTTTTTGGCACCCGCCTTCCCCCACACTCCAGTCTCCTGGGTCTCCGGGTTTGGTGGCACTGTCTTTGCACACGTCTCTGCAGGGGCCACCCCCCGCCCCCCGAGATGTGCCTGGTCACCAGCACTTAATGCTGGGCCAGCTGCTCAGATCTCCCTTTCCAGGACAGTGCACCTGTAGCTCTCCCCACAAAGGTCCTGGAGAACACTGTCATAGAAAAGTTTAAGAATCCCGAGTTTCTTGGGACAACATGTCGTGGGTCCTGGGGAAATGAATGTATCCTGCTCAGGCCCCAGTCTCTCCATCTCTGAGGTGGAGGGGTGGGGTTGGAAGCAGGTTCTGTTCTGGCCTGGCCTCTGCCCTGCACTCCACCCGGGGCTCCTTCCTGCTCTTCTGTCCATCGGCAGTGAATCTCAGACTTGACTTTCACCGTCCATTCCCGGGGCCCCCTACCCCTGCCGAGTACCTGGGAGAACTTCCCAGCACTGACTTCTCCTCTGTTCCTCAAGTCTGGCCCTGCTCACCGCGTCTGTCTTCCTCGCTAGAGTGAGGACAACTCGAGATCGGAGCCGCCTTCCCTTTGCCCCTCCACCGCCGAGGACGGTGCCCGACATACTCTAGACCCCGAGAAGACTTTGGGTGAGTGAATGAGCGGACGAACGGCCAGCCAGCCAACAAATGAATGGATCGTTCAGTCTTACCAGTTCTTCTGCCAAGATCCCTCTTTCCTGGAGGCTGAAAGAACAGTCCCTTAAGGAAGGGCCCGTAGAGCCCTTTGGTCTCCACAGGAGGCTTTGTCACCTTGGGGCTTCAGGCTTTGCCCCTTGCCAGAGTGTAAGTTCCTCAGTGAGCTTATGCATCTGCACCGGGACGCCGCTTGACCAAATCACCCAACGGAGTGACTCTGAGTTACCAGCAATGTTGCAGTCGTGCATTTAGGGCTGGCGGGGGGTCTTCGATGGGGTGCCTTTAGCGGATGATGAGCAGACTGAACCCGGGCGGGCTGGGCAGTTGATGGTGGGGGGGGGCAAGGAGGGGGTCTTCGATGGGGTGCCTTTAGCGGATGATGAGCAGACTGAACCCAGGCGGGCTGGGCAGTTGATGGTGGGGGGGGGCAAGGAGGGGGTCTTCGATGGGGTGCCTTTAGCGGATGATGAGCAGACTGAACCCAGGCGGGCTGGGCAGTTGATGGTGGCAGGTGAGGACCCCAGACTTTCACTCCAGCGTCTGTCTCTCGAGGGGGCCCTGGACGTGGCATATTCGCAGGCGAGGTATCATCTCTGTACTTAGTGTCGCGGCTGGTCCGGTGCACTTCTAGTTCTTCTCACACTGCACTGTTACCCTTGCAGCACCTACACGTATTTTCCATATATTTTATTAGACGATGTATTTATTAGATTCTTTTTCCAGTTATTTCTGCCTGTGTTTGTTCATTTTTCTATTGCTTTGTTCATTTTTTTATGGATTTGGAAAAATTCTAATAAGGACGTTCACTCCTCTTTCTAGTATCTGTATAGTAGCAAACCCTTTGGTTTGACTTAAAAATTAGTTTGTGACGGGGGCACCTGGGTGGCTCAGTCAGTTAAGCGTCTGACTTCGGCTCAGGTCATGGTCTCGCGGTCTGTGAGTTCGAGCCCCACGTCAGGCTCTGTGCTGACAGCTCGGAGCCTGGAGCCCGCTTCAGGTTCTGTGTCTCCCTCTCTCTCTGCCCCTCCCCTGCTCACGCTCCATCTGTCTCTCTCTCTCTAAAAAATAAATAAACATTAAAAATATTTAAAAAATTAGTTTGTGGTGTTTTTGCCCTCTTCTGTTATCTTTTAAGATTACACAAGTGAGATATATTTACATACATATATATATATATACACACACACATATATATGTATATAATATACACACAGACACACGTATGTGTGTGTGTGTATTAAAAACCTTGAACAAGGAAAACGAAATTTTAAAATAGATGAAGCTTATTTGAAATCCTATCCTCTAGAAATAACCAAAGTTGATATTTTGGTGTAGAAGGATCTTTTCCTATGCAAATATATACATATAAGTACTTTACATAGATTTTTACCAAAGTGGTTTCTTCGTACATAGTTTGTTTTACAGTTTACTTTTTAGCTCATAACACTTACCATGTCAATATAGACCTGCTTTGTCATTTTAAGTACTTGCGTATTATCCCATTTTATTGATATGCACAATTTAGTTGAGAAATCAACCATTGTTGGAAATTTAGTTCTGGCTCAGTTTCACAGATGTAAACAACGATGTAATTAATATCTCTGTATGTATATCTTGGCAATAGTATCATCATTTCCTTGATAAATTCCCAGAAGTAGAATTACCAGGTCAAAGGTTTGGGCTGTTTTAAATTATTTTGGTACATCCACTGCCAGCTGGCCTTCTGGGAAGGCTGTGTACATTTCCAGCACCCCCAGAACTGTGTGTTTCCCTGGGCCGTGGCAGAGTTTTGATGGACTGAGCTGTTTTGATGTAGTCTCACCGGTCCTTTCCTGCATAGTTTCCACCTCTGAAGTAATGTTTAAAAGGCATCTTCCAACCTCCACGATTATGTAAATACTCGGTTTTATTGTCTTCTAGTAATTTTATGGATTTATTCTTTTTAAATATCTGGTATATCTGAAATTGATTTTGGCATAGGGTGCGTGGTGGCCATGTGACTTCATTATTTGTTTTCAGATGGCCAGTTTTCCCAGTTCCGTTTAGTCAAAGATCTGTCCTCTCCACACGGAATTCTACAGATGCTCCTTCATTGTCCGTGGGATTCTTGTATATGTTCGGGGCTGTCTCTTAGCTTTCCCTGTGATTTAAATGAGCGGTCTGTCTATTCCTGACCTGTACTCCCTGTTTTAATTACTGAGGCTATGTAATATATTTTGAAATAATCTAATAGCTTTCTATCCACCCCCCTAGACCCATTACTCTTCTTTTTTTCGAAGAGTATTATTGTTATTTTTTTGTTCCTCTGTATTAGATGAGCTTTCGAACCACTTTTGTAAGCTTAAATAATACTTCAGATAGTGGGATTGGAACGATGTTGGGTTAAGAAATTAATTCAGGAAAACTCAGCGTCTCCACAGAAGTAGTTTGCCATTCTAAAAATAAAAATGATATATTTTCAAATATATTCAAGTCTTACTTTTTTTTTTATACTTTTAGGAAGGTTTGTGGATTTTTCACATACTGTTTGTGTCTTTGTTCTAGCTCCCAGGCTGTTCATTTCTTTAGCTGTTGGTTGTTGCTCTTATGAGTGGAGTTACTTTTCTGTTGTATTGTAACTGGTTATTATTGGCGCATTGGAAATCTATTGATTTTCGATAACTTTCTAGCAAGCTTTTTATATTAGCACACGTTGTTGTTAATTTTGCCTATAGTAGCTCTGTCCTACATTTTAGTACTTTTTTATGGCCACCTTCCCTTGTGGCTTTTCTGTTTAAAACAACAAAAACAACAACACCAACACAGTAGCTGGTCAACGTTGATTAGTTCACGGAGAAATTCTGGATTTTTTGTTCTTTAAGTCAAGGATCGGTTGAGAACGATGTCTTAAAGCATCTTCCGCGAATAAATCCCTGAGGATTTACAAATGACCGGAATGGTGGCAGTCCGGCAAGTGGGGGACGGAGACTTCCCTCGGCTGGTGGAGAGTCAGGGAGATACTGGGTCTATTTAGCCTGAAAAGGAAACCGTCTTCACGTCTGTGAAGGCTGGCTGTTTCAAAAGTGAAATCTTTTCAGAGTGAATTGGCAGGAAAAGGAGCTTAAACATGGTGAAGCAGTGAGAAGGGCTATATTTGAATATAAACACCGCCCACTGGACAGCGGGTTAGGAAGGGAGGGAGAGGACCTGATTTTTAAAAAGTGTGTTAATAATAGTGAAGTCTTCCTGATTCGACCACAGTCTTCAGGGTTAGGGATGGGCTGTGGCACTTGTCTTCCAAACGTGCCACTTTATGACATCCTTTCCAAGTTTTCCAGTGTTCTCTGGTGACAGGGACTACATCTTTACAAACTTATAAAATCACATGGGTTTACACGTGTACTGTTTATTTCTGTTGCCCATGCCGAATTCCTGCTGAAGATCCTGAAACTCCTTTAGGGCCCGGGCCTGGGGTAACATCTACCAAAATATTTATGCTTTTTGGGTCATCTCTCATGGTCGTCTTTAACCTAATGTAACATAATTTTTTTTTAATGATTTTTTTCTGGCTTTAAAATGAAAATTAAATCTTGGTGTGTTATGTTCTGTATTGTAATTTGGAATTGACAGTCATGTATTTGTTCAGCTTTTATAATACATCATGGGCCCCCCACCCCCACCCCGTCACCCTGTCTTGCCTATCTGTGGAAAGGGGATGTTTACTGCTTTGTGGGACACTAGGAGGGTTTACAGTGATCATATATAAATAAGGCTGTAAGACACTCATAAACATGTGTATATCATTTTTGAAACAGTACAGCCTCGCCTATCCAGAAACCAATTAATTACCATGTTTATTTTTCCGGGACAGCGCTAAGAATCAGAAGGGATGAAAGGACACTGGGCATCGAAAGCCCATGCGTTGAATTCATGTATTTATTGGTAGACAATATCTCTGGGTCCTCCCTCACTCACCATTTGAATTTTATTTTTCCGTCACACATGGTTGTAATGGTCACGCATACCTGTTCTAGGCCATTGCAAATTAACAGTAGCAAATTGGAAGTAGGCAAAGGCAGACAGAGAACAGTGAGAAGTGATAACAGGAGACCTAATAGTAAGGGAGAAGAAAGGAAAAAAAAAAAACTATCATAGAAGAATGAATCACATGAAAAACATAGCACTGCAGCCCATTTATTGGAAATGGCATCGTTCTCTGCCCCTTTGTGGCCGTTACTGATTGCCCCAAGTTTTTATATGGAGTCGCCAGGCACATTTTAATTGTGTGCAATATACTTTAAACAGCGTGGCAAAAGCATGTATATTTTATGTAGATTTTCCAGGGCTTAACCATTTTTTATAAAATTCTGCTTAAAAGAGTAACCCTTCAACTACCCAGAAGACTCTGCTTTGCCGAATGAGTTCTAAATCCCTGTGGTTGTAGTCAACAATATCTGTTAAGTCCTTGATAGGATAAATTCTTGATGTATTTTTTGGGAAGCGCTTTTGCATATCATTTCACAATGGTTAAGTATGCTTTCTGCATCTGTTTTAATGTGTCTATATTTTCACGTCGAATTGGCTGGAAACTATTTGGTTCTGTTCCTCTGACATGCTTATTTCCTTTCTTCCTCCCCCACCATCTGGGGTGCTTTCTCCGATGCTGCCTTTGGAAGGAGAGCGCCACTGTGCTGTCTGAACACATGTGGGTCTCGTTGCATTCACATCTGTCTGTTCACCTCCAGTGTTTCATTTGCACACTCCGTGGAGGTGGGGTGCTGCGCGCTGCCTGGAAGAACCGGGGGGAAATGTTCCGTAGACATGCGCATTTGACCACCAGGGCACATTTTGCTCAACAGGAAGCAAATGTGGATAATACAGGTAACAGGCTATTTACACTTACACGTAACTTTTGTATTTTAACCAGTCTTTTCTTCGTCTTTTTTTTTTCTGCCAAAGCTGGGGATGCGTTATAAGCCCGTTGCCCCTTCTTAAAAGGTAACTGTTTGAAATGTGATCTATGAGACAGTATCTAAAAAGAATCTTAGGAGAATGGTGCTTGTAGTTTTCAGTGCCCACGTAAGGTCTAGTTTGTAAGGTTTCTAAGAAATAACTTTTCATTGACAATAGCCGCCTGAATTGTTTGATTTCTACTGGACACAGTGGAATTGTTGCAGTGATAAGGCAGTTACAAAACCAGAGGATAACAAATAGACCGCCTTTTTGCGAGTGTATTTTACCTCGTGTACTCAGGAGGAGTCTGAGCTAATGAAGAAAAATAACATTTGTACTTATGTCCTAGAAGAATGTCACAAGAACTATTTATTGCTCACTAAAGAAATTAAATTACTTAATGAAGGTGAATTATTAACTTAATTTATTAGGAGTTTAATTTGGGAGCTATTTTCATAGGGATATTGGCCAAGGCATGAACGATAACACTTTAACGCATAAAGACACTCAAATGACTTTAAATAGGCAACTAAGTGTATTTCAATAGAAACTGATATCTCTATGTTTTAAATAATAGCAAGTCCTCAAAAAAGACCTATTATCAATAAAACTATGCAGTCAGTAAGGAGGTATGATTCCTTTAAAGGGAATTCATTTTCAAAAGGCGTGTGGCTTATCATTGATAGGCACCGTGGCATTACTTTATCAGGTAAGTTCCGTTTCTCAAGTAATTGCCCCGTTCCTTCTCCTCGTGGGGTGGCTGTTCATTGGTAACTTTGAGTCATTGGAGACCAGAAATCAGAGTGACCGATGTGCCTTGGGTTTGGTCATAGCCGACAAGCTAAGTCACAGAGGCTTCTGAACCACATAACCTGTAGTAGGTCATGTGTCCATGTGGCGATTGTAAATTCCAAATGGAGTCTGTGTTTCCTGGCCTTAAAATAAGATGTGTTATCATTGCCTTTACTAGATAGTTTCTACTTTGTCCTTTTAAAAATACAGTGAGGTGGGAGGGGGGGCAGGGTTATTTTTTTTATATCCATGTGTGAGTTAGTGATTAGGATAAAAGCCAGAACTGGTAACTTAAGGACAGTTCCCTGGAATCTTCTAGAACCATCATCATGTAACCATTGTTTTAGTGATTCATGAACTACGTGGGAGAATTATGAGAAAAACATCTCATTCTTTAAGTAAACTAGGTTTTTCTTCTTTGAATTTTTTAGTGACGTTAGGAATTTCCATGGTTATATGCAATATGGGATCCTTCTAAAGCAGCACATCTCATGTAGATACAGAAACCAATATTGTGCATTTTCACCTGCCCTTCCCCACATACAAACACAGCTAGCGAGGTTAGAGGAGGCATTTTTAGGTTTGGAATTAAGAGTTTTGCTTTCTCTTTAATCTGTGACATTCCAGATGAAGTAATTTACTTATGACAGACTTATGGTGAGATGCTATTCTTTTAGAACTGTCTGGACAACTTTATTGCCTACTTATCAGAAAATAGTGGTGACGTGTATTTATTGCCTCAAAGATGCCTGTGAAATGCCCAGTATCATCTGCATCCCTGAAGAAAGGACCCAACCCGTTCTTTGTTGCAGTTTTAAAGAATTCGATTAAGTAACTCGATCAAATTGGTCTTCAGTTGGGAGATCATTACCAAACTAATCGCCTTCATTGACAGATTACTCAAGACCCCCAAGAGCATGTGATTTCTTGTGTTTTGCAGGAATGCATTTGAAACATTTACCAAAACCCTCAATGTAACATAGAAGCTGCTAAACTATTTTTAAGTAATGGGCCATTTTTATTGCTGCTCTAAACCATGCTTCTCGTCACGTGCCACAAAGAAGTACACAGTTTGGTTGCTGTTCCAGAACCTTGAGTAGGACCAAGCACAGGAAGTAAGAGTTTGACATACTCCTCAGAGCAAGTGCTTCCCTATGAGAAAATGTTTTTAAGGTTTATTCATTGAGGATATTCACTCTGTTCCTAATCCAGGATGTTGTTCGTTTAAAAAATTCGGTCTTAAGTTGCTTGAGATGCTGTATGTTAGCAGGAAAAGGTGGCTGGTATCTGTAGATAAAGTCGTGGAAGTCTTTGCTTTTGATTCTGGACTATTTCCGTCTGGTTTGGTGTCTCTGTTACAGAAAGCATAGTCTCAGGGCACCCCCAGTCCCTGGTCAAATCTGTCTTCCCTGCTGCTTATCTTCATGGTTTCAGACAACACTCCTAATTTCAGCTGCTTGATGCATGTCCCTGTGGTCCCAGAAACTCAGCTACGTCCTAGCTCCGTGGCCCGAGGCGCGTCATTTGCCTCAGTGTCTTTGTCTGTAAAATGATGGAATGGTGAGGAGGAAGTGATTGGAGGGCACTGCCTGCCTGCTCTTGGACACGAGCGCAACACAAGGTGTCTGCGGCTTTATCGTGGTGTGGGAACGCCAGCGTGGCGGCCCCCATCTGGGCTCCTGCGTGATCACAACTCAGGCTTTGTTGGGAAGACTTGATGGAGTGTATGTGGTACACACTGTCAGGGGGCTCTCTGCGAGCCCCGCTCCCCCACTGACATAGACTTCGTATTGAAATAGCATCTCCAGTGTGTACCAGCTCGTATCGGATGCTCCTGGACACGTGATTTCGCCCACCTGTAGGCTGATGTAAGCGTTTTGAGCATGTTTAGTGCAGGCCAGGCTAAGCCGCGATGTCTGGTATGTCAGGTGTGTGAAACGCATTTTCAGTTTATGTGATTTTCAATTTAGGATGAATTTATCAAGATGTAACCCTATTGGAAGTCCAAGAAAGATCTGTATATTTTTTCTCCCATTATAAAAATGTTACTAACTTGATTTTATGACCCCTTAATGAGGGTCATAGCTCTCAGTTTGAAAAACATTGTCCTGCAGTATGCTTTTGGGATTTCCCTCCTTATCTGGGCTCACAGTGAAACTCAGGAAGGATGACGGTATAGTGAGTCATGGATGCTGTTGGTTATGATGATGGTGATGGTGATAAGAATGATTATGATGATGATGGTGACCGTGACGATGGTGATGGTGATAGTGATGATGGTGATGGTGGTGACGGTGGTGACGATGGTGATGATGGTGATGGTGGTGATGGTGGTGATGATGATGACGACGATGGTGATGGTGATGATGATGATGGTGGTGATGGTGATGGTGATGATGGTGATGGTGATGGTGGTGATGATGATGGTGATGGTGATGATGGTGATGATGGTGATAATAATGATGGTGATGACGATGGTGACGATGGTGATGGTGAGGATGGTGATGACGATGGTGACGATGGTGATGGTGGTGATGGTGATGATGGTGATGATGATGGTGATGGTGATGATGATGGTGGTGATGGTGATGGTGATGATGGTGATGATGGTGGTGATGATGATGATGATGGTGATGGTGATGATGATGATAATAATGATGGTGATGATGATGATGATGGTGATGGTGGTAGTGATGATGGTGATGGTGATGATGGTGATGGTGATGATGGTGATGATTGTGGTGATGATGATGATGATGGTGATGGTGGTAGTGATGATGATGATGGTGATGATGGTGATGGTAATAGTGATGGTGGTGATGGTGATGACAACGGTGATGGTGATGATGATGATGGTGGTGATGGTGATGGTGATGATGGTGTTGATTGTAGTGATGATGATGATGATGGTGATGGTAATAGTGATGGTGGTGGTGGTGATGACGACGGTGATGATGATGATGGTGATGGTGGTGATGGTGATAATAATGGTGATGGTGATGATGTGATAGTGGTGATGGTGGTGATAGTGATGATGCTGATGGTGTTGATGGTGATAATAATGGTGATGATGGTGATGATGATGATGGTGATAATGGTGATGGTGATAATGACGGTGACCGTGATGACGTTAGTGTCAGCTCCTGCTTATTCACATGTTCTTAACTTATTATATTTTTTATTAAAAAAATTTTTTTTAACGTTTATTTATTTTTGAGACAGAGAGAGACAGAGCATGAACGGGGGAGGGTCAGAGAGAGAGGGAGACACAGAATCCGAAGCAGCCTCCAGGCTCTGAGCCATCAGCCCAGAGCCCGAAGTGGGGCTTGAACTCACAGACCGCGAGATCGTGACCTGAGTTGAAGTCGGACGCTTAACTGACTGAGCCACCCAGGCGCCCCTTAACTTATTATTTTAATTTTAAAACAATGCATGCTTATTTTAAGTAATAGGGAAAAGTGTAAAAACATTTGCATTCATAATAAAAATGGTTAAAGAAAGTTACTAATCTTTTTCCCTTTTCTCCCTTTCCATCTCCCCTCCCACTAAGGTAACCCACGAAAACAGCCTGGTTCTTTGTGCTCGTACGTACGCGGGAAGACATATGTACTGCGCGTGGGGCTATCTTTATTGTCTAAAAAGCAGAATCCATTTGTGCAGTTTGATTTTCTCACTTAAAAATAAGTCATGATCATCACTCCAGAGAGACATCCTAGTCTATTTTTAGGCTGCATACTTTTCAAGGTCCCACATTTGTTCAACTGTTCCCTTATTGGTGGATGTTCAGGTTGTTTGTGGTTGTGGACCACCCCAGACAACGCTGCTGGATATTTATGTATTTCAAGGGACACGTTCTTCAGTCGGGTGTTCAGGGGGTCAAAGAATCCGTTTCATTTTCATTGCCAAATTGCTTTCCAGAAAGGTGTCGTCAGCATCCATTTGAGTGTGCAAAGAGTGAGCCTCTTCTTAGGTGTGTGCCAGTCTGGCCTCACACCAACACTGTGCCTTGTTGACAGTTGCCAGCTCATTCATCCCGACAGAGCCAGAGTGTGGAAGAGTGAACGAATGAATGAGTGGAAAAGTGAATGAATGAATGAATGAATGAATGAGAGCACAAATGAGGCAGGCCCGGGCTGCAGAGTGGTGTTTCTGTGTCCCAGTCCAGCTTCTCCTGTGTCCTTGGCATTGCTCACTAGGGTATGAACTTGCTTCAGAAATAAACGTTTATTCCTATCTTCTCGGACAAGGGAAGGATTTCTTCTGCCCTTACGTTTTCCCCAGCGCAGGGGCTACAACTCCGCGAGGGTACTTCCAGCATTTTGTTGTGCGTGAAAGTGAGTTGAAGGTGTCCTTTCCGCATCCTACTTTTCGGCTTTGTGAAGACAAAGGCTGCCTCTTCACCTTGCGTCTCTGCAGTGAGTAATCTGGTGCCAGATAGCTGACGCTTAGTAAGTGGCTTTGAATCCGCACAAGCGTGTCGACAGGATCTCTGCGTCCACGTTTGTGAGCGAAGCCATTGTTTCCTTCCATTTTCTCATGCCTCACGACTACACACAGGGTCCCTGTTGTCTTTCCTGAGATGGAGAGGCTTAGGCCAGCTGCTGGTTCCCCCTTGTTAAGTGTTTGCAGAGGAAAGAGGGGATGGGGATTGATTGACGTCACCCCCGCTTTCACTGTGAACTTCCGTGGGTGCTGATCAGTTTTGCCTCTGTGGTTCCATCATTTGTCATTGACATGTGACAGTACTTGTTCGTTGAATGCCTGGGTACCAGACACAAATGTACAGCCACAGTACATGCATGTGCCCAGGGAAGCCTTCATTTCCCAAGTTTGAAGGGACCTACAGGCAGATCGGCTTTAGGAGATCTCTTAGTTTTATACTCATTATCTCTGTAGTACCTCTGATGTCAGATACAATTGATTAAAATCACGCAAATGGTTGAAAGTGTGTTTTTTCTCCCGACTGCCGATCTTGGTCTGGGTCTGTCGTCACCTCCCCTCTCCCCACCGCCACAGTCATCCTATAAAGACTCCTTGCTGGAGGTCCTTAGCCTGCCGAGTGGCTTAGGTGATGGATGTTGCAACCCAGCTCGGTAATTTGGGGTGTGGAGGAGGATAGGACTGTATCATGCAGAATGGATGTGCAGTAACAAAGAGCCCCCACATGTCTGCGGCTTTGAGTGACTGAACTTGCTTTCCCACGTGAGCTCCGGGCCTATCTCCGCGTAGGCTGCGTGTTTTCCGCGCTCAGATACTAGGTTCGTGTTGTCTCCACCTAGACCATTGGGGGTCACCGTGGCGGATGTGGTGGGTGGTGCACACACTGGCCCTGAAGGCTCTTGGGAAGGGACATAGTATTGTTCCTGCCCACATTTCCTCAGTTGCCTCTGATCTCAAGGAGTGCAGTCCTGTGATGTGCTTGGAAAAGAAGCAGCTGAATATTGGCCAGTAACCCTAATGCTTGCTCTGGGGGCCAAGTAGAAAGACGAGGGAGTCAGGAGAGACGAAAGGGCAGCAGATTCTACGACCGTAAGGAAGAAACTCTGCCTTGTAAGAAATTAGCTAACTAATTCTGCCAAAAGAGAGGTTCCAAAACCACTTTTGATTGATGGCAACATCGTTGTAACAAATTTATGGTCTCCTGGGTGATTGCCTTGAAGGACAACAGTCATCTCCCTCCAGAAAGATGTTCTCTAAAGGGCGTTGGAATACTTGTCAGCTGATACTGACATCTTTAATACATGGCCTGACCCATGCGCCCATTACCATAAACTCAACCACAGGCGGACCTCCAGAGGTGAAGGCAGCTTAGTGCTTCCTGTTGGCCGTAGGGAGAGCGTAGGAACTGCCTCCAGCGGGCGGTGCTGCCCTCCCAGAAAGCGAGGCTTCCTGTGTTGCCTTGTTGCAACAAACCTCGTTCCACCTTGTTGAGACAAACACGATTTCTCATTTGATGGTTGCACGGCGTGTTCACTTCTGAACTCTGAGAAGAGGAAACCCTCGCGGGCTTCTAACAGCCGCAGCGTTTTAAGGCTACGGGAGCTTCGGCTGAAATGAGAAGACGTGGTTTTGGGGATTTGAAATCAAGTAGGAGTTGTGATGTGCGGGGACATGTTAATTTCCACATGGGATGATTTTTACAGACCAACCCAATAATGTGTAATAAACACGCAGATAAATGGCTCCAGCTCACATAGGGTTTGGCCGTCACTCAAACCAAACCCCTGAGGTGGACTGGCTTGTGGCCTCTACGGGAGAGAGGGGTTCTTCTCTGCCTTGGGGAATCCTTTCTGACCGCCCAAGGCCGCTCCGTGTTTTCTCCTCGAGAAGCCCTTCGAGCAGCAGAAGCTGTTTCATGACCGTGTGGCCGGCGCCGTGGGCACGATTGGTTCTGGGTGTCACCGCATCACACCGTCCTGATCGCGGTCGTCTTGTGGTCTGTGCCTTGCGTCCTGCTGCTTATGGCCCTCGCGACTCGAAGAACGTTTTCAGGTTGGAACGGGTTTTAAGGATCGTCTGCCACTCCCCTGCCTTTGTGGCACACGAGGAGATGCAGACTCAGGGTAGCTTGTGGATACTGGTCAAGGTGTCCCAGGGATGCCGGTTGTGGAAATAAGATGAGGGACCTGTTTTCTGATGACCAGCCCAGGGCTTTTCATGTGCCAGCATGCCACATCCATCGTCAACTTGTGTGCTTCTGGAAGTTCCACACTAGGCAGTGTGTGGGTTCATTAAACATTTGAGTAAATATGGTACTTGCAAGATTTTTTAAAGATACGGTCTCTTAAAAAAATAAGGAACACGCAGGGGCACCTGGGGTGGCTCAGTCGGTGAAGCGTCCGACTTCGGCTCAGGTCATGATCTCGCAGTTTGTGAGTTTGAGCCCCGCGTCGGGCTCTGTGCTGATGGCTCAGAGCCTGGAGCCTGCTTCGGATTCTGTGTCTCCCTCTCTCTCTGCCCCTCTGCCTCTCATGCTGTCTCTCTGTCTCTCTCAAAAATAAATAAACATTAAAAAAATTTAGAAAATAAATAAAAAATAAAGAACATGCAGTCATTTGTCAGTAATGTAATCTATCAAACTAACATTACTTCTGTGTCACAATCAGGTTCATCTTATGTCACTTGGACTTAAGATGCCTTTCGGAGGACCAGAAGGTGCTAGAAGTGTGGGACCTACCTGCAGTTCCATTCATGTTACCGCCAGTTTAATTCTCCATCTCTGTTGTTCTTTCTTTACCTCCTAGCGAGGTTCTGTTTTGTGTTAAACACCCATATAAATGTTATCAATAATCAATATATTCTTCTGACCCATGTTTTATATTTTATAAGTCCTTTTTCTAGCAAGCAAATATCAGCATTCCTAACTCTTAACACAAGTAAATAAATTAAAATAGGTATTTATCAGTTAAGGAAATGGTTTGCTGTAGTTATGGGGCCAAGAAACAGTAACTGTATTCAGTGTATCTGTGTTTCTTGTTTGCAGCTTGGCAACTAACCATAGAGATTGTGTGTGTGTGTGTGTGTTTGTTAGTTGTGGTGTTTGTATCAATATTCATACGGATACAGTAATTCCGTGTGAAGGGAAATCAGTGTTTTTCTGAGCTGATTTGCATATGCATGTCAGACCTAGCTATGGCGTCTTTATGGCACGGACGAAAACAAGCTGACCTTTTACCAAGTTTTTGATTCTGGAAGATTCTGTGTTTTGAGTTTGGAGGGGAGGGGCTGCAGAGGAAAAGGGAAGAAGCAATTGTTGATTTATATCATGATGCCAGCAACAGTCAGGAACATAAGATGCTTTTCAGCTATAATTGTATCTTTGCTCAAGGCTACTGTAGTTATACTACATTAAATCCCATTGTCAGTCAACTCCGGAGTTTCAAGGAGCTTCCATTGATACTGACCCATAGAACATTGATACTGACCCATAGAACGGTCCCAACTATCCTTTGTGCGTCTTCTCTTATTATAAAGCATAGTGTTATTTTATACACTGGAGATATTGTATCACGAGAGCACATAATATCACTCCTTGATAGGATTATGGTACAGTAATCAGAAATACGTGTCAAAACTTATCTAGCTAGCTATCCTCTTAAAGTCCTTGGTTTTCATTACAATTATTTTCCAAAAAGAAATCGAAAATAAAATGTCATTGTGAATAGCATACATCTGAAATGGGTTGTTTACCCTTAACAGGAATAGGACAATACATCACAGAAGCTTTCACCTGGCTTCTATCAAAATAATTATTTTAACAATTATCTCTACCATTCAGTTAACTTTTGCATGCGGATGGTGTTTCTGTGTCTTTGTGTTCAGCAACCCCGTGCTTAGAGTTCTCCCAGGAACTATTATGCTGCCAGATTTTATTTTATTTTATTATTTTATTTTTTAGTACAGAGGGAAAAAAAAGAAAGAGAAAGGGCTATTTAAAAGGAATTGCACTCGGATACGTACATTCTTTGGAGATCATGGTGGGGTCTCCGGAAGGGGCGGTCGGATTAGCCAGTCTTACCAGGCAAAGAACCACATAGACGCTGGACCTTAGAAGTCAGTCGGATTGAGCTCATGAGGACGCGCATCCTTAAGTGTCTTTGAAAACTTTCATTCCTCACGTGTACTCCCAAGTCAGTTGTGTGTGTGTGTGTGTGTGTGTGTGTGTGTGTGTGTGTGTGTTTGAAATTGAGGGGCAGGCGTTTTGAGTTACAGACTCCTTATTCGTTCAGTTACACGTCACTCAAAGATGTGCCATCCCAGCGAGGCCAGCATCAACTTCCTCTCCTTTCCTTCCTTCCTTCAGGAAAGTTGAACACACAGCAAATGTTACTAAGGGGGCTTTTGTTTGTTTGCTTAAATGCGTACATTAAATTGCTTCTGTTTTCAAATATTTTTCATTCAACGGAGCAGTTTGCAGAATGTGATCCCAATTGTTCAGGCCTCGGACCCTGGTGCAGAGATGGTGGGAGAGAAGCCTGCCCTGACCACTACCCCCCACCCCCCGCCCCGCCTTCACAGGGCATCTGTGATTTTAAGGCCAAATCGTTTTGAAAGAGAACATATCTCTCCGTGGGGTAACTTTCTTGCAGTGGACTCACCCCCAAGGTGGGACCCCTTTGGCTTGTCTTGCGTGTGTACTTGAGTGAGTAGAAACACTTTAAGAAAAGTAAACTCCGTGCTTTTCTACTGTCATATTTGATTTGAGCTCTGCTCTGATGGTTGTTTGAAGCTAACGTGAAATGCAGTGCCTGCCTGACCCATTTTCGCAGCCCATTATCATAATTTCACTGTCGTATGGCCACTGAGTTAATGTACTTACAAATGACAGAGAAAGTGTGTTACATGACCTTAGGGTTTTCAAAAATTAAATGACGTGGTAGGTCGTATTTCAAAGAATAGCTAAGGAGAATGGTTTTCTTTCCTGCATAAAGTGTCACTACGCATAGCAACAGGATATTGTATTTCTTTTTTATTACACAAAAATGTGAAGCTTTTAAACTCCGAGATTCCCCACATAAAATTTAATATTGGGGTAGGGAGTGAAATATCCAGTGGATAAATTTGCTTCTCCCCCATCTCGTCCCCTCTCCCTCTCTGGATGAAGCCCCCTTCAAAACTTAGACGTGCAGAGATACTTTGAAATTCTTGTCCGGTGGTGAATTTAGGGTTTTGCCCCCTTACGCAAAGCCATGAGTTCCCACCCAGAAGGCAATGAAGTATTACATTTACTAAAATTCGCTTTGCTAGGGTGCCTGACATTAGCTTATTGTTTTGTCTTATGCGCTATAGGAATTATTTTTCATTTTAAAAAGTGGTGGTTTTTTTTTTTTTTTTGAAAGATTTGACTCTTTTGGTTTGAGGTTAAATGAGAGCTGGAAAAACACCTTTTAATTAAAGCAAATGATGTTGGTATCTTGTCGGTGCACAGAGCCCTATATTACCCACACTTTATGGTCTCCTGGACGCACACGGCCGAGCGGTACCCCACTCTGTGTGATTGATGCTCTCCATCATGGACGGGGATATTGGGGTGTGACGGGCCGTGATGCACACCCAGTGCGTAAGGAGACGGGGGACAGACCTCAAAAGTGCAGTCCTGTGGTAGTCCTGTGGGAACGAACTCACTCATCTGTTCTAGAATTCTCTTTCCAAGTAAGAATAGTGTATGTGAAGCGGTACCTCTCCGAAGGAGCCCTCAGGACTGGAAAAGCCATAGGCTGACTTACGGATCATAGACTGTATGGGGCGTCCACGCATCAGTAAGAATTCAAAGTCCCTTTGCATGTCGTTTGTGTGAACTGAACACAGGGTCTGTGTAACGGGGAGGCAGCGGTGCGGGGTTGAGTTGCGTACCAACCTCGACTGGAGTTTTGGTGACCAGAGACCCAGCTCGCATGTAGAAATAATAGTATTAACCACTGTCCTCGAGAAGAACGCCAGGGAGAGAGGAGAAACAAGTCTCAGGCTTATATTCCGTTGCAACCGAAGGGTGTCCCTTGAAAGCCAAAAAGTGGGACTAAAGTCGGGCCGTTTGGGTTTTCTTTTGGCTCCTGTCTGCAGACTGCAGTTGAGGGTGCTTGAGTCCAGAAGTACAGTCACGGGCTCCTGTCGATCCACTGGCAGGACGCGTGCCCTGCGTCCGGGAGGGACCGTTGTGCGCGGGCTCGGTGCAACGCAGAGCCTTACGAATGTAAGCCCCTGGCGGTGTTGACATAAAGAATATTATTTAAAGTTACTAAAATTTTTTTTTTTTTTTAATTTTTTTTTTTTCAACATTTATTTATTTTTGGGACAGAGAGAGACAGAGCATGAACGGGGGAGGGGCAGAGAGAGAGGGAGACACAGAATCGGAAACAGGCTCCAGGCTCTGAGCCATCAGCCCAGAGCCTGACGCGGGGCTCGAACTCACGGACTGTGAGATCGTGACCTGGCTGAAGTCGGACGCCCAACCGACTGCGCCACCCAGGCGCCCCTAAAGTTACTAAAATTTGATGAAGCCGCTCAATTTCATCTGTGCAGCATTGTGCACCCAGACTAAACTGCAGGGGGAAAAGACGGGGTGGCAGTGTGTGTTTCAGAAATGACTTGTCATGATTAATTTCTTTTTTTTTTTTTACACCAAACCAATCAGACCATTTAAAAATTTTCTGACGTAGCCAAAAAGTTTTTATTTTTGCCGTTGGCTCCGGCGGCTCTGAAAATCCCTTTATTTCCTTGACTCCAGTGGACAGCGACCGCACGGTCCTCTTTTTTTCCGAAAACGAACACCGCAGCCTGGACACGGCAGCGTTCGAGCGCTTCCCCCGGAGGAAGCCTCGTTTTACCTTGCAGCTCGACCCCCGGTCCTGCCCGGGGTTGATCGGAAGCTGCCTTCTCGCGTTCTGAATACACGACGCCCGCGGAAAAGTCAAGTTCGCGCCAGCGTCTCAGACACGCGCGACGGCCCGAGAAGCCAGGGGACTCCGTGGCACGCGCACGCCGTAGGGGTCCAGCTGCCACGCGGCGCGGGACGTGGCGGCGGGGCTTCGGGGTGGGGCGAGCCGTGGAGCCGGGAGGCCAGGAGACACAGGGCTGCGCGTGGCTTCCAGAGTTGACAAGGGCAGGGCGTCTGTGCACACAGGCGGGGGGGGGGAGCTTCCTGCCTCTGCGCTAGGGGAACACATGCGGCCCGGAGAGGAGAAAGGAGGGAAGGGGCCAGGCGCCCCTCTGCAGCAGATGAGCACGGCTGGCGAGTGGTCGCCTCCAGTTGAAGGATGCTCTTGTCCCTTATTAGAGACATGAAGCGGGTCAAGAAAGGAGGCAGATGAGCCCTCGCCTCTCAGAAGCAGGGCAGACCTTTCGTATGCCTGTTGGGCTCTGACACAGGCTTGGGTGGGAGAAAGATGGGGGGGCGTTTTGCACGCGGGGAAGTGCATCCGGTTGGGCATTCTAAAACAATGCACCGCATTCTCCCTCGTCTCGGAGACACGGGGCAGGCAGGACTGCACCTTGGGGCTGTAACTTTCCAGGCCGCATCGCATCGCGGGGGGACAAGTGTAGACCCCCCCCCCTCCCCCACCACCACCACCAGAGTTGGCTTCCTTAAGGAGGAGTGGGGATGAAGGGGCTTATTAGTACCATGAATCGCCTCTCCTGTCAGACACCCAGAAATGCGCGACGTGCTGCTGGCCATCGCGGGGCCGGAATATAAATCACTGACGATTACATTAGTAGATAATTTGGGAACTTAACAGTTTGCATTTTGCACTTCCCCGTTGTTTTGCTGACTTGCGCTTTTCTTGGCTGTCCGGGATTTTATTAACCGTCTTGAAGACATCTATCACCTCCTTCCTCTTCATTTTCCAATGGGCAGATTTTCCCAGGAAGGAGAGTTGCGATACTGATGCCTGCAGTCGCTGCTCCAAAAAGATTGCTGTATTTCCATTGACATGCAGTGCATTACCATAATTGGCTTTTCTACATGATAGGAGAGAGGAAATAATAATGTCATTTTATTTACAGCCAGAGTGTCGCTTTATGAGACTTCTCCAAGTTTCTGCCATGCTGTGTAGGTCAAATGACATCTTTTGATTAGTCCTGTCCAAAGACTTCAAAGCTGAGTGGCATGTAATGGAGACCTAGTGACAAACCAAATCTAGAAAAGAAATAAGACTGCCAGTTTCCCATTAAACAGCCTGCTAAACAGTACAGCTTCCCCGTGTCGGCTACGGAACCACTCTGACCACCTAAATCAGGGGAATGAAGGGAAGCTGAATTGGACATTAGTACCGCAAATGACTGTGGTGATTGCCACCGCCGCCCCCCTCCCCTCCCCCCAAAATCAGCAAGCAGACCATGTGAGTTACGGGAGGACCGCGCTGCGCCCATCCGTTTCTCTCCTGCCACTTGCTGGTTTTCTGATCTGGTTTATTTAGGTTTGACATCAGCCAAATGGTGTAGCAGGACATCTCTGACAGATATTCTTACTGATTTAACGGGAGGCACAGCTCAGGAAAGATGGATCTTCTGAGACAGGATTTCGGAGCGGTGTTTTTTTCCCTTTTCCACCCCATTTTCTTTCCTTTATGATCCCTGTTGATATGTTGTTCCGACGCACAGTCGAATCATTAGGGCCGTCAGAACTTTTGAGGAAGTGTGTTTGATTGACGAAAGGGAGTCTTGATCCCGACTGCCACACATCGTGTTAGTGTGCGTTTTTTTTGTTTGTTCGTTTGTTTTTGTTTTTTAAGGTTTCCGAACGGGCATTTTGTACTAGAGATTGACAAACCAAGTCATTTCTGCCCCGCAACAGCGAGGTGTGCCTTCCCAGGTGACTGGGCCACGTAGAAATTTATACCGTTTGTGTGAACAAAGCAACGTCCTCAGTGCGTTCATCTACATTGATTGGCTTTGGATTAAATCTAGGGTCTACTCGTTCTTTAATTCATTATTCCAGCCGGTCGTTATTGAACAACTGTTTTGCTTCAGGTACCACGCTAGCTCTAGGAGCCGAGATCCACAAGGATGTGGTTGCACTCTCATCAGAACGACAGATCACTTGGCCCCCGGTGACGTGCGCACAGGTCGGGGGAGGGGGGTTCCCCCGAGGCCTGGCCAGGTGGCAGTGCAGAACCCATTCTGCGGTAGGGAGGCCCTGGGGTGCGCAGAGAGGGGGCTTGCTAGAAGGAGCCTGGGTGGGCCTGGTTAGAAAACAGATTCTTTGTTTCTTTTCGGCTCCCCCCCCCCCCCACTGCTTTTTTTTCATGATGGTAAAATACACACAACATAAGGTTTACCTTCTAACTGTGTTGAAGTGGACAGTTCAGTGGCATTCACACTGTTGTTCAATCTCTAGCACTTTCCACCTTCCCGAACCGAAACGCTGTCCCCATGAAAGGGTAACTCCCGTGCCTCTCCCCAGCCCCTGGCCACACCCTCCTACCCTCTGCCTCTGTGACCAGCCTGGGTCAGTGTGGCTGCAAGTGGGTTCTGGGGGGTTGGGGGACGGGGGGGGGGGCGGTTGGCGGATGCCAGTCCCGGAAAGGCTCTCCCCGCAGCCTGTCATGACTGATACAGATGAACACAACTTTCAGGCAGAACTGCCCAGGAGCAATTCTGCTGACCTTCATGTAGATAAAGATCTGATTTTACAAACAGCATATTCTGAAGACAGGATTCATTTTAAACCCATGCCACTTATAGTTCCTGATAGAAATGGTTCCATGTACGGTAATATGGGTGCATGTCAGGAGCCTGGCTCTGAAACAGACTGCCGGGAAAGGCCACCTGCTGGTAACGCGTCCGGGGGCAGCTCACGGAATCCCTGTGCCTCAGTTTCCCCATGTGGAAGTCATAGTTATAGTAGGCTTTCCCCTCATTGTTGACGAGGGCTTAACACGATTAATAAATGCAGAGCACCGAAGATGGTCCAGAGAAAGGGCTCCCACTACCTGTTATTAGTCAAGGACATTTTAACCCAATGCATATCGCTGGTTGAGGAGATAGTCTGTGGGTACGAAATGTTTACCCAAGAACAAGCAAATCAGTTCTTTCAAAATAATAGTATATTATTAATCCTCCCAAATAAATTTCTGGTGTGCTGAAAAAAGTCATGCTCCCTATCTAGGTGGATCATTATCTCAGAATCTATTTTATTCCTATCTGAGACCGGATTTCAGTGTTGTCACGGAAAAAAAAAAAAAAAAAAAAAAGCCTTCTGGTGATCATGGCGGGCTCTCTCCCTTTCTACGGAGAATGCATGCATATGTGCGTACTTTTTTCTTTTCAAGCTATGTTGTGGGTATTTGAGAACTGTTAGCGGTCAACATCCTTTTTTTCTGCACGTGACTTGGCTTTGCTAATTTCCACTTGGAGTCCTCTCCCATAGCTACCTGCTGCCTTTCTTTCTCCCTCTGGATATTTTCGTTCCCCTTTCTTTTCTCAATAACTTCAACATGCCCAGCACTTCTTTCCAAGCGGTTTCATCAACAGAACCAACAGAGACAGAGAGGAAGAGAGAAACATGGGAACTACAAAGTCAGGAGTTGAGTTTCCTTTATTTAGCTGCTCTTAGTGAGAAAGGCGGTCCTGTGGGAACAGCTGGAATAGAATTTGTTTTGTTGCACCACGAGCGAATCTTTTATCTTAAAACCTTTTCCTAGAAATTGTCGAAGCTTGTGTGTTCTCCAAGAATCCCACCTGCAGCCAAGGCACCGAGAGGTGTGGTCTCTGGGCGGACTCAGGGCACCACGCACGACCTTTGCCAGAGATCGGAGAGGAAGTGTCCTCAGACCGACTAGGAATTGCTATTTACGGTAAATTTCTGAAAAGGAAAGTAACGACGAGTTCAAGGGCCCTGAGTCCCCCCCGCCCCCCCCCCCCCCAATTACATGGAGCATCGTTCCAGCCTCTGCTTCGGATCTCGGGGAGATGTGATGTCAAGAATGCACGGGGCTCGCACCTAGACTGTGACTCTGGTACCTTTTCCATCCGTTTAGCCAGGGGACTATCTCCAGCTCCACTTAAGGATGCAGATGAAGAGTGAAATCCCTTCACCTGCCGAATTCACTTCTCTGGGTGCCCCAGGCACCCCGGGCCTGCAGTCTGCCTGCACCCCCTCCCCGGTGTGCTCAATAATGCAGCAGGATTTTGCTTCCACCAAAGTGTCACCTGTCTAGGTGAGTTGTGCCAGTGTCTATGTGAAGTGACAGCCATCTTTGAGTACCAGCGTCTTTAACTGACTTCTCTTTCATCATTCGTGTTGGAAAGGTAACATTTTCGACAAGGTTGTTTCCCTCTCCCCACTCTTGTTTCTCCCCACCTCCTCCCCCCCCCGCCCCCCCCCCCCCGCCTCGCCCCTCCCCACTCTCGTAGCGCACCTGATCAAAACATCATCGCTGACAAAGGGTTCCTTCTCCAAATTAAATGAGCCCAACTAGCCTGGGAATTTTCATGAAGAAAGCAGGTGAAATGCTGATGTGCAAAGTTAATGAATCTGGTAACAGAACCTTCTTGAGCCTGGATGATCCGATCCAGCGGCGTTCCGTCTCCCCACGCTTCCTGTAAAGAATGTATGGAAGCCAGTTATGCGGCGTGATTCTAACATCTGTCCTACCCCAGAATGGTAATTTGTATAAGTAATGGAAACAGGTTAAATACTTCCATTCTAATGTTGCCGGCAGGGATGAAAATGAACATTTCGATGAAATCATCTCGACAGAGCGGAGCGGGGAGGGGCCTGGGCTGGTTCATTTCCACTCCCTTTGGTGGTGGAGGCCTAATGAGAATGCCCGCGTGGATAGTGCGTCAGATGGAAGAGGAAGGGCAAGGAAATCTCGGAGATCGCAGTTGCCGAAGCGCCGCGAGGCACAAGGCAGCCTGGCCCCCACGCCCGCCTCTGCTCATGACCCGGCTCCGCTCCGAGGGGCCGAGGGGGGGCGAGCAGGGCCGGGGCCCCTTCGCCCTCTCTGTCGGACGGCCAGCAGGGGTGGTCTTCGTCCGCCGAAACCCAAGGGTGGTCTTGCGCTGCCTCTTGGAGCCTGATCTCAAACCCTCAAAGGGACTGTGTTTTCTTCATTTCTCTGTCAGTGTAAATGACCTGCTTTTTGAGTGGTTTTCTCTTTGCCTAGAAAGTGACTGTGCATCCTCAGGCGGCCATGTGAAGAAGCCATTTTATTTGAGTTGTTGGTGCTGTTTCACATTTCGTAAGAGTCGGCCCTCCCTTCCTCTTCACGGTGCCCCATGCACGTTACTCTGCGTCTAGAGAAAGCATGAAGTCTTCCAGGAAGAGAAAAAAACCCAGTTGTGCCAAGTGTCCCGTAATGTCCTTGTCAATTCAAGTAATGTGAATGTGGATTATTCAATGTATTTTCATACTAAAATGCTGAATGTGTATGCTGTGTTTGCCAGGATCACTACCTCCCTCCAAGTTAGATGACATTACTTAAAATCCAAGTGGGCTCAAGGTGGAAACAGTAGTCAGCTAGCCTGTTATATGAAATGCCAACACCAGAATGACTCCAGATAGCTGCATCTGGGGGCGTGGCAAGAGCTGAGCATCGTTTATTGAAAGAACACATCCTTCGCTTTATATCGGGATGTTTTGCCACCAAGTAGGAACGGATACGGGTGGGTGCTTGCACGTCGTGAGAGCGGGCATTCTGAGTAACCCGCTATAATCCAAAGCACAGATTTGGAGCTGACTTTTAGAAAGCAAGCCAGGTTCAAGGCAAAGCCTGCCTTCTATCGTTGTTTCAGCTCTTCCAAATGAGGCACCCCCAGTTGGGTTCATCTTCCAGAGGGGCAGGGAGAGCGAGGAGGCAGAGTCCTGGAGCGTTCGTCTCCTGTGGAATAGAGCGCGGGGCGGTTCTGGAGAACACCTTTCCGTAGTGCGTAATTGGGGTAGAGATGAAGGGGCGGGCTGAGGGGCTACAAACCTAATTGCTCACAGCCAGTGGTATTAAGACTCGAGGGAATTTGGAACTTCACTCCGTTTAGCCCTTAAGAAACAAATACAGCTGTCCCTTCCCACCATCCTTAAAATGACCGTGGAATAGAGCAAGTTGTGTTTCCTTCAAAGAAACAAAGATGTTTCTTGGAATGTTGGGCTACAATTTGAGAGATATCGTTTTTATCTCATTTGCCAAAGATAAGATGTTTGTGCCTCAGTGTATAATTACGGTTCGAGATGAAAATATCTTTTCGGACAATGCGTGTGTATTTTTACATTTTCAGCCGTCAGGGCGCACATTGTTGACATCAGATTAAACTCTAACAGGGGCCGTATACATTGCCTTATGTCCACTTGCATTAGAATGCACAGGATTTCGTGTTGCTTAAGATGACAGCACGTCTTTAGGGACACACTGGCATCCAGAAGGCCCATTTTATGACAAAAAATATTAGCAAGATTTAATTTCCTTTTTAAGTGAAATCTAACCATAGGATCTGGGTGTTTCATTCCCATTTGGGGAATGAAGAGGCCCGTGCAGCTTTTATCCATTGACCCAGGCGCACGCTCGCGCACACGCATGCACACACCTGCACACACCTGCACACAGACACAGGTGCAGGCACGCACGCGCACACACGTGGGCTGGCGGCATCGTCTCTCCTGCCTCACAGGTGCCGCCGTGTGCTCGTTCCGACGTTCCGTTCCACTGCTGGGCGTGTTCTCCCAGGCACCGCGGGACCCACCGCGTGTGCACAGACCGGCACACTCCACACCACGTGCCGGGGCTCGGGAAGGGGCGGCGGGGGGCGGGGGGATGATGGCAAGGCCGTTTTTACACAAAAAGAAGTGGCAGAGGATGGTTTGGAGTCTTTGTTTCATTTGACGGGGAGAAATGTCACTTGTTTCTGCAAGTGATCGTGAGAGGAGAGTTTTATACTGCGGTTACCGTTCCCAAGCTTAGTCATTCATCAGATTTCCGCGGGGTGGGGGGTGAAGGCGCAGGGGAGGGAGCGGCGCTGAGGGTGGGGGTTTTCGTGGCGAAAACGCAGTGACGTGGAGCTGACTCTGTTTCCTGTGAAGCAGTAGCTGCTCGCATAAAAGTCTCGTAGGCCAAGAAATCACACTCATTCACCTGGCGAAGTGCATTGTTCTCGCAGTTTCGTCACTAGAAATAACAGTTTCCGCAAAGACTGTATTTTGGCACATCTGTACCCGTATAGATCTTCAGAAAGTTGTAGCTTGCAGTGAAAACAAAAGGTGATGGCAAATAATTGCCTGAACTCGGCACTTTTTATGAGTCAGTCTCTCTCTGCCTCGGTAAGAAAAATTTCGAAGGCATCTAGGAAGGCAGTTGTGAGAACTAAATGGTAACAGTAGAAACAAACCCAACTGTTGTAATGAGAGAAGGATGCTTTCTGTCGTGGCCGTGTGGATGTCCCTTTGCTCCAGTCACCACTGTGGTCATTAAGGGGTTTTCCAGGAAGTTGGGTGCTGTGTGACCTTGTGTTAAGCTTCCAATCAAGTGTGGAAATTCTCACGTGGGATATTGCAGCAGGATGCTGTGGTGGCGAATCACAGGGGCACATCATTTGCATCTGGCCATAGCAGACTTAAGGAGAAAAACTCCCCTAGCTTTCTGTTAAAAGTCCTCCTGTCACCCATGTCCGCAAGTCCTTGTGTGTCCCCGCACCTGATGACCTCCGTGCCTCCATCCCCCAAAAGCTGAAGCTCCTGTTTCTCCTGTCTCATCCTGTGCCTTTGCGAGAATAAGACGCTGGGTTCGAAACGGACACGCTCCCGAGACATGAGCCCTGGGTGGGGTTCAGAGACCGTGGAGCCCTTGCTCTCCATCGCGTGTCACTTCCGTGTTCCGACACCCCTGAGGAGCGAAGGTCTGCGGGAGTTGACTCGGTGGCAGAAAACTTGGTTGAGGAACTGTAGGGCGCACCACGTGCAATGCTGCAAAGTGACCAGATGTCACGTTCGCTGTTGGTTCGCCATGCCAGCTCTTGTGTAGATGGCGGATAGTCCGAGAACCAACAGGTGCTTGAGCTGACTTACACGTCTTTGTTGGTTTCGGCCGCTTGGGGAGAGATTCCATGTACGAGTCTCCCCTCCTGACTTGCAGACGTCATCCGTGAGGATGAACCTGACCCTATCTGATGGAAGTCTTTTCTGGTGTCGGTGGTCAGATCGTACCAGGTTGGAACCCAGCGTTCTGGGCATGGCTTGCGGATGTTGGGTTTGTAAGCCCAGGCTGGTCCGACTGCCAGAGAGCGGCGTCGTCCTTCTGCGGTGCGGAGGCAGTGACTGGAAGCCTGGGATCCCCCCTGCCTGGCACTGGGTGTGCACCTGTTGGCGATGGACCAAGGGAACGTTAGCACAGTTTGTGAACCTATTGGCCAGTGGTGGCGAAAGGTGTGTGTTTTCCCAGGATCGTGGAAGAATTACTGACTTCCTGCTCTTCGTGCATCATTTTAAGTTCTCTTCTAATTTTGCAAGGTTCTCGTGCATTTTTCCTTCCTGACATCACTGAAAACTGGTGAAGGTTTGCAGTCTCGTTAATCAGGTCTAAGCCCTACTTTGTGTTATGCCGTTATTGTGACTCTGGATGGAAGGCTGAGACCTGGCGTGCCACTGGGAGGCTGGGAGGAGCCTTAAAAGGGGGTTTCTTCTTCCTCTTTGAACTCGAATTGCATTCAGGGACGGTGAGGAAAGAAGAAATGATAGTGAAGGAAGTTACCTGTGGATTCCTAATTAGAATGACGAGTTGGATACAAATGACAGGCCATTCTATTTACGGACTCTGCAGTTCTTAAAAATGGCTTCTAGCAGGTTTTAAATAAAGAAACAATTCTGGTATAAATCAGATGGTTTTGCAGACCAGTACGTTAATGATTGGTACCAGGCAATTAAAATCTGCCAGAGTGATAGAAAAATTTTTGCTCCTATCACATGAGAGCAGAAGTGGTGTTTCAGCTTTGCTTGGCAGAGTATCTTCCTGCGAAAAATCAGAACGTATGTTCGTAAATTAACACGTATCCTGCTTGTACTTTAGTGTCCGTTTCAGAGTAGGAAGGAACGAGCTCTTACCTATATCTGCTTTCTCTGCATTTTTTATTTCCCAGCGTATTCTACCTTTCATCAAAACCACCTGCTCTGCTCGTAACAGAGGTGAAGTAACTTTACAAGTGATCAATTATAAATTTGGAAGAAAGTGTGTTTTGCAAGACTCCACGATGAATTGCAGCTGTACATTTATCACGTAGGTGTGTGTGAGACCCGTTTGTGAATTGGCCCCTTGGAGTAAATGTATTTTGATATAATGGCCATCTGCTCATGGATATCACATTTGCCGGTCTAAAACCTAGTTGGATGTAGATAGACGTGTAATTTGGTAGGATTGTATAGTTTCACCAGGTGGCAATACGATAGCAAAGTTTGGTATTTACTGGAAGCCCGTAACCAAGCAGGGATGAGACCTGTGTTTGATAGTTGTCACTTTTAAATATCCATTTTCCTCATTCACAGCCAACTCTCGATTATGCGCGCTAAGGAGGGAAAGACCTTGGATAAACAGCAAAGTCTCCCAGACTGATTATTGTTCATTTGCCCCCCCACCCACCCACCACTGCCGCCCCCCGCATCCTGCACCGGCCTCGGGAAGAGCTGCTAATCAGGAGCCCCCTTCTGCTCCCTTCGAGCCCCCACCCCCCTTTCTTCCTCTGGAAGGAGTAGCCGTCAGGGAGACTGCTGAAGGGCAGACAGAGGGGCCTGGAAAACGCGGAAGTTAAAGACCGCACTTCCCGAATAATCCCCTGGTGTGAATTTGGAGTCTGATCGGTAAGTGCACCATCTACCCAACGATGAAGGCCAGTAATGGGTCGGCTCTCAGTGGGACAGACCCTTATTTTGTTCCGATTGTTCAGAGGTTAGTGACAGCTTGAGAGGCACGAGACTAAGCAGGGGTGCCTCTTAGGCCCAGCGTAGGGGGACGGTCCCTCTGTGCACATTTGCTAGTTTGCTTTGCCTCCGCAGGACCTGAGGCGGAGGCGGCGGGACCCACAGGCACAGACTCGGGCGCGATGATCACGGCTGCCGTGTCCATGAGTGCTTCCTAGAACCCCTTCCCCCCCAAAGACACCAGTAGTTGCCATGAATGCGGTTTGGGGAAACTGAGGTCCTGACAAGTGGGTGAGTGTGTGGGGGCCGCACTGTCCATAGGTGAGTGGGCTGGGGCTGCTTCCGAGGTGCCTCATCACTCTGTCCCTTCCCCACATCTGTCCTCCTGTCGCGATAATGATGGCGGTCTGTCCACAATGGTGGCCTCATTGGCCTGGACCCTGTAGAGATGAGCAGCTAGAATGTCACCCGTACCCACTTACCCCGGCCTCCAGGTTCAGGCTGCCTGGGGCACTCATCCTTCAGTCACCCCTGTACACACCTAGGGTCCTCTGTGCACCTGCCGTGTGTCATAGATGTGGCTCAGGGAGCCTTGTCTTGAAAAGTAGTTTAGCCCATTCGTCCTGCTAGAGACGTGGCAAAACCAAAGGCCTCCTTCCCTGCCCAATGCTGAAGCCCGATGTTCAGTTGGTCTTTTCAGGCCCCGTGGGGTAGGTGTGGTCTGAGAATTTCCGTCTTCAGGACAACCCTGTCCTGCAAGATCCAGCCTTCTCGTCCTCCTCAGGTTCAAACTCTTACATGAAACTCAGTAGGTTTTAGAGCACTCTGACGGCTCTGACCCTGGGATGTGAGTGGCCTTGGCCTGAGCCCAGATTTGGAAGGCAGGAGCCGTTGGGGGGTGGGGCTCGAGCATTGCTTTTAAAGGGCAGGTCTGTAGGCGAGGCGGGGAGGGTTGGAGCCCAGCCCTGACCCTGGGGGAGCCTCAGGAAGGCCCATTCATCAGCTGCCCAGCAGTTAGATGGAGAGGATTGGAAGATCAGGGGTCAAGTGCTGGTGGGTGCTGGCCGTTGGTGGGCATGCAGGGGGTGATGCCCTGGTAATTGTTACTGTGTCTATTGTTACCGTTAGTGCTGGGGCCTTGGAGCCCACTCAGCTCTTGGAATGGAGGGCAGAGGGGTAAAGGAGGCTGGCTGATGGCTCACAGAATCACTCTGGAACATTCCATGGGCTCCCTCACACCTTCGTCTTTGTGGCCATTGAATCCCTCGCCCCTGTTAACACTATGGCCATCCCGTCGTCTGTGTTCTCAGGTGACCATGAGCGCCCCTACCTGTGGTTTGACTGGAGGGCCACTAGAATGCAGATTACCTGCTCAAGGGGACGTGTTCTCTCCACAAGCTAATTTTACTGTCCTATCCTAGGGCGGAGCAGGAAAACACCTCTGGGGTCCGCAGGGTGTCACGATGCGGGCACAGGGCAGGCGGCCCCCAGCTGCCCCTCTGGGTCCACGCTTCCTCGGGCTCCACATACGTTAGCGTTGGAAAGTTAACTCCTTCAGGGAATAGGTCAACGGGCTAGAGCAACGGAAGAAGAGTGTCATAGCAGGGAATATCAACTTATCAGGACTGGGATGCTGGACGAGCCAGTGGTAGAGTGTAACCTTAACGTTCTAGAATGGGACAGAGAACATGCGGGCCGAAGGCTGAGGTCCTGCAGTGTGATGACCGCCGAGCTGGAGGGCTGAGGGCTGCTGGGGAGGCCCGCCGCCTAGGCCCCTCCTTGGGACCTGCAGCCCCCCTCCAGGAGAAGGTGGGACAGGGACACGCGGTGGGGGGGTGTGGAAGATGGTCCTGGCCACTGGCATCCCTCCTACCAGAACCCAGATACCGCCTGCACCCCTCACGTGCCTGCCCCCTTCTACTTGTTAAAATTTTTTGAAAAGTAACAATTAACAAAGGCCTTTGCACATTTCTCTCCCCAGGCTGGGCCCTGCCCTTCCTGGAACCCCTGGTCCCGGGGTCTGGCTCCCGGCTGCCAGGTGCTCACGGAAGGTTTGCTGCTGCTGTTTCATTCCAGGAACAGAGAGGGATGGCTAATCCTTGTTTGTTGAGGTGAAAACACAGAAGAAGGTTTTGAAGGTAGAGATATTTATCAAGAGCCACGCCACTCAACATAACCCATATATTCTTTATCTAGAAAAAAACCCACTATTTACATTCTTTGAAAAGAAGTTTTCCCTTGTACTGTGTATACAGTTTTGTCCTTTGCTGTTTGCACTTAATGACTCTCCATGTCATTAAAGACACTTAAAAATTTATTTTTTAAATGTTTATTTTTGAGAGAGAGAAGAGAGAGACTGAGAGAGACAGAGTGTGAGCGGGGGAGGGGCAGAGAGAGAGGGAGACCCAGAATCCGAAGCAGGCTCCGGGCTCTGAGCTGTCAGCAGGGAGCCTGATGCGGGGCTCGAACCCACGAACCACGAGATCATGACCTGAGCTGAAGTCGGATGCTTAACTGACTGAGCCACCTGGTGCCCCTTTATTTTTTTTTTAAATTTTTTAACATTTATTTATTTTTGAGAGAGAGAGACAGAGCATGAGCAGGGGAGGGGCAGAGGGAGAGAGGGACACACAGAATCTGAAGCAGGCTCCAGGCTCTGAGCTGTCAGTACAGAGCCTGATGCAGGGATCGGACCCACGAACCATGAGCTCATGACCTGAGCTGAAGTCAGACGCTTAACCGACTGAGCCACCCCGGGGCCCCAAGACACTTTTTAATGTTTGAATAATTGTGCATCGTGGGGATCAGCTACAAATCACTTAATTACCTTTTATTGTTGGAGATTCAGAGCGTGGCAGATTGTGTATGGAATAATATACAAAGGACATCTTTGTGCAGAAAGCCTTTTCTGTGTTTCGTATCGTGTTCGTGGCTGTCCGTCCCCAAGTACAATTACGTGGCCTAAGGGTGTCAGCATTTCAGACATCTGACTTCTTTGGCTGCGACTCTGTCGGTCACACCCCACGACGGGCACAGAAGAGGTGCTCTGATACTCCCTACGGAATACTTGGGGTCGGTCCTGCTCAGAGCAGTTACTGGACGTGCTCACTGGCACTGGGACGCTGACGAAGGAGAGCAGCTTCGTTCTGAGGTGGCCGGGTGTCAGGTGACCCAGATTTGAATGCCGCATTGTTTCTTCCCCGCGTGACCTTGCGGGAGTTGGTCAGCTTCTCAGAGACTCGGTTTCCCCATCTGCAAAGCAGGCATCTCAGTGATGCTGCCTTGAGGGCTCGTGGGGTGCGGCGAGGTGATAGTGTGGACACGCCCCTCCCAGCGGGGCCCGCGGGCTGAAAGTTGAGGTTTCACTAAGAGGACAGGCGAGTAAACATCTCTCAGTTCTTCGGGGAACAGTGGGTTCTGGCAGGGATTATGAGGGGCGTCACGACGGAGGCGACATCTGAGCCTCCCCGTGAGGATAAGTGTTCACGAGGTCCGGGGAGGCACTGTCTGGGCCCGGGTCCCACCCGGGGCTGGACGCGTGGCAGGAGGAGGGGCCCACGTGGGGATTTGTACCCACCCCGCCCCCGTGTAGGACATGACTTTAATGGAGATTTTAACTCCGGGATGGCGAGAGCGGGGTCCCCGGGCTGCGGGACGAAGCGGGGTGGCCTGGCTGGAAGGCTGCTGCAGCGGCAGGTGGTTGGCGTGGGGTCCGGATTGCTGAGGTCGGGGGCAGCGCTGGATGCCGGGCTTGAGAACAGGGACAAGGGCTGTGTCTCCGGAGTGGGTGACTTGTTTTGTTTGGGGTGGTTCAGTAACAGGTGGTTTAGGGGGGGTCCTAATTCGGGGGTGAGCGCGCTGTTACTTGGGGAGGGGGCAGGAGGAACGTTTTGTTTGCACATAATTGACTTGGGAGGGTCTGGAACACTCACACCGTGACAAATTCATGTGGCAGCAATTGGAGCTCCTTCTGTGTGCCAGACACAGCTCACTCTGCAGACGTGCAAGCCCAGCCTTCACGTACCGCCCCTGTCAGGGCCTGTGGCCAGCGGGTCTGTCCGGGGGGCGGGGGGGGGGGGGCATCGATTCGGTGGTCCTAGACATGTGCGCTGGGGGGACTCACGGAACAGGTGGCATCCCCTGAAAGAGACCGCCGTCCAGTTGGCAGGACCAACGGGAGGGGGTGGCTGGAGGCAGCCGGTGCCCTCGTCCGGGGAAAGCAGGGTCAGCGTGTGCCGTCCCCAGGGCTGCGGCTGGGGCAGGAGGGACCTTGAAACTGCCTCCCCACAGGGATGCTGGGAAGGTGGGCATGCTGAGCCCGGGGCAGGGAGAGCGGGTAGGATCCCGGGTTTCCCCTTAGTGCATGCTGGGGCTCCCTTCCCGTGAGCTCCAGGAGGGTGGGCACATTAGGGATCCCCCCTCCCCAACACCCGCTTCCTGGAGAACAGCGGACGTGGGTGTCCCAGCCGAGGGAAGGGCTCACTCAGAAATGATACCTTGGGAGGGTTTCCTTGTGGAAGAGGCTGGGGTTTGTTCTGTGTGGTTCTACCTGACAATTGCTGCTTTGGGGGCATGTGGAGTTGTCAGCGGAACTCATTTGAGCTCAACCCAGGAACTTCCCAGTGTAGACTGGACTGCCCGAGGAGGAGGACGACCTGGGATGGAGTGTGGCCCCCGGATACTGCACGCCGTCGAGGGGCGGGGGTGCCCGGGGAAGGGGATGAAACCTGTGCCCGAGGGAGCAGGCAGGTGCCAGCCTCCTTGTGTCTATACCATTCCAGACCCAGAATGGGTCTGCTGTGGGGACCAGGGGGTGCTGAATGAACCGTAGCGGTGTTATGGGACATCTCCCATTTCTGGGTTTGCAGACCTGGGACGGAAGTCATTTATTTATTCAGGACATGCTGCTGGGTGCCAGCCCGGGGGTAGGCAGGGGGTGGCTTTGCTTCCGTCCAGGGATGGAGACAGACCAGCTGACTTGGTGATCCAGGGAGCAGACCCACGGTGATGGGCCTCCCAGGCCGAGCCAAACTGGTTCAGATGAAACCTTTCCTTGCAATTAGTTTCATTTATTTATTTATTTATTAAAAAAAATCTTTTTTACGTTTATTTTAGTTTTGAGAGACAGAGAGAGACAGGTCGTGAGTGGGGGAGGGACAGAGAGAGAGGGAGACACAGAATCCGAAGCAGCTCCAGGCTCTGAGCCGTCAGTCAGCACAGAGCCGGAGGCGGGGCTCGAACTCATGAACTCTGAGACCACGACCTGAGCCGAGGTTGCACGCTCAACCAACTGAGCCACCCAGGCGCCCCGAAATTAGTTTTCATTAGTTGCTAGGGCGTGAATCCTAGTTTCCTCAAAGAGGACAGACCGGGTCCATGAGGCAGCTGCCTGCCACGGACCCTGGTGTGTTCAGCCACCTACAGGGGTGCCCCTGGGGCTGCTTTGGGACAGCTTAGAATCAGGCCAGCAGCTGCGGGACTTGGGGCCCGCATCTTCAAACGGACTCTGCCCCGCCCGGACTGCTTCGTGGTCTTAGACGTCCCCATCAGAACCCACAGGGGTGGACCTTGGGGCCCAGGTGACGAGGCTTCATAAACTAGGACCCTTGGCCGGGGTTGGAGCTTCAGACCTTCAGAGCCCTGGATGGTCCTCAACCCTTAATAATTATACAGCAAATGAAGGCGACGTCCAACTTGGAAATCTTGGGGGTTGGGGGAGGGGTTGTTGCTGTTGTTTCAGTTTTATGAGGTTTACGTTTCCCAGGAGGGCCGTGTAGGATTGTCTTGAGCGCCGTGCAGAGGCCCGTGCCTGTAGTAAACCTCAGCCCCTGCCCTACTGCTTATTTTCCCTGCTGGCCGCACAGCATTAACGGCACCGTAGCGCCCGGGTCTGTTAGCGGACCGCTCTTCGCGTGAACTTCAGCTGTGAAACACGTGAACGCTTAGGCTCAGGTTGCTCGATGCCAGCACACCCCCCCCCCCCCCCCCCGCCCCAGTGCGGGATGGCCCACGGTGTCTGGTGCGTGCAGGGATTCTGCAGGGTCCACGTGACCGATTCCGCCATGTTCCCTGTGCCTGTGTGTGCACATGCCCAGAAGTGCGCGTGGCTGCCCCAACCCGAAGCCCTCTGTCTGCAGGTGCTGACACTGTCCTGTCACTTCCTGCCACCCCCCCCTCCCCCCCCCGCCCCGCGTCCGCCCTTCGGGCAGCCGAGATGTTCTCGGTCTCTCCTATCAACCGTCCCTGCAAACGCGTGTGCTCAATGCCACGTTCCCTGAGGATCGGGCTCTGATAAGGTGATAAAGAGTGATCAGATTTAATGAGACACCCCTCTCGCATCATAGCGGTGCATTTTACTAGGGGCCTCCTGGAAAATGTCTTAAGCCCAAATTTCCCAAGAGGTGGACAGAGCACTCATTCAGCTAGTTGTTTCCTTAAAAAAAAAAAAAAAAAAAAAAAAATAATAATAATAATACAAATAAATGTATTTTGGTCAAATAAGAGGTGGTACATAGAGTTAGCTCCCCTTGAGAATTAACGAGATAGGTCACATGTTAAAGATTTAAAATGTCCCGCGGTAAAAAAAAATCAGGTTTCATCTAATGATTTATGTGCCCTCCAACCTTCTCATTCACGTGACGTCTGTCCGCATCCAGTACTTTCCTCTGGGAAATGACGCCATCAGCCCAAGAAGTCACTCTGTTGTAGCATTTCCACTGGCTTTGTTAACATGTAAACAAAATGTGTTTATTGTGGTAAAAGGTTCATAGCGTAAAAGTGAACGTTTTAATCCATTTTTAAGTGGACGCTTCAGTGGCACTAAGTGCATTCACACTTGTCAGGCAGCCACATCCCCACCATCCGTCTCCGGAACTTTCTGTCTTCCCAAAAGCCGAAACTCCGCTCCCCGCGGAACGCGAACTCCCCAGCCCCCCTCCCCCCTTGTGCCCCCGGAAACCACCTTCTACCCTCTGTCTCTGTGAATTTGACCACTTGTTATAGGTGCTTCATATCAGTGGAATCAGACAGTACGTGCCCTCTTGTGTCTGGCCAATCTCCCTTCACCATGACGTCCTCCAGGTTCGTCCGCGTGACGGCGGGTATCAGAATTTCCTTCCTCTTTAAGACCGCATAATATTCCAGTGTGCATATACACACATTGTGTTCCTCCATTCATCTGTCACCAGATATGTGGGTCGTCTCCGCCTTAGACTCCCGTAGGCGATGCTGCTTGGCACACTCTCCGGGGTCCCCCTGCGGGTGACGCCGGCTTTGTCCAGGCAGGGGGCTGGTGGCGCGACATGTGGTTCTTTGTAGTGAGGCCGAGAGTATTTTCATCGCTTGCCGCGGAGGAGGCTTTTTATTTATGGAAACCATATGATCCTGTCTGTGGAATATGTTGCCCTCAAAGCCGACAGCCGGGTCCCACCCGATGGGAAGGCGTAACAGACCCGCACATCACTTAGGAAAAGCAAGAGCCTCTGGGAGGAGGGGGCCAGGCTCCCCTTGCGGCCCCCGCTGTGACGGCCACACTGACGTCTCGAAGAAGGGGGCGGCTGCTGGCCCTTTAGTAGAGGCCCCTTCGGCGCAAATGTATTCACTCGGGAGGGGGGACGTCGTCCCGGGTGAAACCCGGGTTCCGCCGCGGAGCCGTAAGCGGCTGCTTCCGTAAAGCGTGGCCTGGGAGCTTGGCTGAGAAACTTCTCTTTAAAGACCATCTAACTGCTGGGGAGGCCGCGTCCTTGAAGATGATTGATTTCCCCTCACCGTGTTTCATTTTTCTCTCCTAGCTTATGTTCCCGAGGAAGAACTAAAGGCAGCAGAGATAGATGAAGAAGCCGTGGAGGAGGATGGGCTGTCCCTGGACGTCCAGGACGGCGAGTACGTGTGCAACGAGGAGGCGGAGATCAAAGAAGCCCAGAGCTACCAGAACTCCCCGGTCAGCACCGCGACGAATCAGGACGCGGGCTACGGGTCCCCTTTCAGTGAGAACAGCGACCAGCTGGTCCATTTCAAGAGCTCTTCCTCCAGAGAGGGCAAAGAGGATCCGCAGGGCCCGGACGGCGTCTCCTACCCCCAGGACAGCTTGGCGCAGATCAAGGCTGTGTATGCCAACCTGTTCTCCGAGTCCTGCTGGTCCAGCCTCGCCTTGGACTTGAAGAAGTCCGGTTCGACCACCAGCAGCAACGATGTGGGCCCGAAGGAGAGCTCCACCCCCGCGCCCACGCCCCCCACCAGCACGGCGGGGCCCACGGGCACCACCGCGAGCACCCCCAGCTCGGGCTCGGGCTCGGGCTCGGGCTCGGGCACCGGAGGCAGCGGCGGCTCGGGCTACGACTGGCACCAGGCCGCGCTGGCCAAGACGCTGCAGCAGACGTCCTCCTACGGGCTGCTCCCCGAGCCCAGCCTCTTCAGCACCGTGCAGCTCTACAGGCAGAACAACAAGCTCTACGGGTCCGTGTTCACGGGCGCCAGCAAGTTCCGCTGCCGGGACTGCAGCGCCGCCTACGACACGCTGGTGGAGCTGACGGTGCACATGAACGAGACGGGGCACTACCGCGACGACAACCGGGACAAGGACTCCGAGAAGACCAAGCGGTGGTCCAAGCCCAGGAAGCGCTCGCTGATGGAGATGGAAGGCAAGGAGGACGCGCAGAAGGTGCTCAAGTGCATGTACTGCGGCCACTCCTTCGAGTCGCTGCAGGACCTGAGCGTCCACATGATCAAGACCAAGCATTACCAGAAAGTGCCTCTGAAGGAGCCAGTACCAGCCATCGCCAAACTGGTCCCTTCCACCAAGAAGCGCGCCCTGCAGGACCTGGCGTCGCCGTGCTCTCCCGAGCCGGCGGGGCCGGCCGCCGACGCGGCGCTGGGCGAGGCGGCCAAGGACCAGAAGGCCGCCAACCCCTACGTGACGCCCAACAACCGCTACGGCTACCAGAACGGCGCCAGCTACACCTGGCAGTTCGAGGCCCGCAAGGCGCAGATCCTCAAGTGCATGGAGTGCGGCAGCTCCCACGACACCCTGCAGCAGCTCACTGCCCACATGATGGTCACCGGCCACTTCCTCAAGGTGACCACCTCGGCCTCCAAGAAGGGGAAGCAGCTGGCGCTGGACCCCGTGGTGGAAGAGAAGATCCAGTCCATCCCTTTGCCGCCCACCACGCACACCCGGCTGCCCGCCTCCCACGTCAAGAAGCAGCCCGACTCTCCCGCGGCGTCCTCGCCCGCCGAGGAGAAGAAGGAGCCCGAGCGGGAGAAGGCGCCGGCGGCCGGCGAGGCGGAGAAGAAGGTCAAGGAGGAGAGCCAGGACGCGGCCGAGAAGTTCGAGCCCACCGCCCTGTATCGGTACCTGCGCGAGGAGGACCTGGACGACAGCCCCAAGGGCGGGGTGGACATCCTCAAGTCCCTGGAGAACACGGTGTCCACGGCCATCAGCAAAGCCCAGAACGGCGCACCCTCGTGGGGCGGCTACCCCAGCATCCACGCGGCCTACCAGCTGCCCGGCACCGTGAAGCCGCTGCCGGCCGTGCAGAGCGTGCAGATGCAGCCGTCCTACGCGGGGGGCGTGAAGCCGCTGTCGTCGGAGCACAGCGCGCTCCTGCACTCCCCGGGGAGCCTCACGCCCCCGCCGCACAAGAGCAACGTGTCGGCCATGGAGGAGCTGGTGGAGAAGGTCACCGGCAAGGCCAGCGTGAAGAAGGAGGAGAGGCCCGCCGACCGGGAGAAGGGCTCCCCGGCCAAGGCCGTGTCCCCCGTGGCCAAAGAGAACAAGGACTTCCCTCGAGCGGAGGAGAGCGGCGGCAAAGTCCAGCAGAAGAAGGGCCCCGAGGCGGAGGCGGGGAAGGCCAAAAAGGAGGGCGTGCCGGACGCGCACACCCCAAACGGCACCGAGCCGCTCAGGGCCAAAGTCACCAACGGCTGTAATAACCTGGGGATCATCACGGACCACTCGCCCGAGCCCTCCTTCATCAACCCGCTGAGCGCGCTGCAGTCCATCATGAACACGCACCTGGGCAAGGTGTCCAAGCCCGCGAGCCCCTCGCTGGACCCGCTGGCCATGCTGTACAAGATCAGCAACAGCATGCTGGACAAGCCGGTCTACCCCGCCACCCCCGCCAAGCAGGCCGACGCCATCGACCGCTACTACTACGAGAACAGCGACCAGCCCATCGACCTGACCAAGTCCAAGAGCAAGCCCCTGGTCTCCGGCGCGGCCGACGCCGTGGCGTCGCCTCTCCGGGAGAGCGCCCTCATGGACATCTCGGACATGGTGAAAAACCTCACGGGCCGGCTCACCCCCAAGTCCTCCACCCCCTCCACCGTGTCAGAGAAGTCGGACGCCGACGGCAGCAGCTTCGAGGAAGCGCTGGACGAGCTGTCGCCCGTGCACAAGAGGAAGGGGCGGCAGTCCAACTGGAACCCCCAGCACCTGCTCATCCTGCAGGCTCAGTTTGCCTCGAGCCTGCGGGAGACGCCGGAAGGGAAGTACATCATGGCGGACCTGGGCCCCCAGGAGCGGGTGCACATCTCCAAGTTCACCGGGCTGTCCATGACCACCATCAGCCACTGGCTGGCCAACGTGAAGTACCAGCTGAGGAGGACAGGGGGTACCAAGTTCCTGAAGAACCTGGACACAGGACATCCTGTTTTCTTTTGCAACGATTGTGCCTCTCAGTTCAGAACTGCGTCTACGTACATAAATCACCTAGAAACACACTTAGGCTTCAGCTTGAAGGATCTCTCCAAGCTGCCACTAAATCAGATTCAAGAACAGCAGAACGTTTCAAAAGTCCTGGCCAACAAGGCTTTGGGCCCGGTAGGGGCCGCCGAGGACGATCTGGGCTCCACATTCCAATGCAAGCTTTGCAACCGGACTTTTGCGAGCAAGCACGCAGTCAAACTGCACCTTAGTAAGACCCACGGCAAGTCCCCGGAGGACCACCTGATCTATGTGACAGAGTTGGAAAAACAGTAGCGTCCAGGTATGCAAGGGACGGAGGCACATTGCACTAAATGTCGTCTTTGTACTGCACTAGGCCCGGCTGAGCCTCCGAAATCAGCCTTCCCTTTGTTGCCGAGCCGGCTGTCTGGACCTTGGTTTTTCTTACACATATTTTGTAGTTATATTTATATGCTCTTTGTCCGATTGTGCATGTTATTTTTCTTTTTCCGTGAGTCAAAGTCTGACCTTTATTTTCAACATCTGTTCTTGATGTTAAGCTATCTTTTGTAGGAAATAGTGGGGCACACTACTCAGAGACATTTATTTAGCAGGCGAGAAAGACACAAATAACAATGACAAAAAGACATCCTAAAATTACGAAGTTGCCATGACAATAAAGGTCATAGAACCTAGTAGTGTCAAGTTTAACCCTTTGAGGACTGCAATTGCATTTCTGTGCCTTTCACTCAAAAAAAGAAAAAAAAAAAAAAGAAAAGAAAGAAAAAAAAAGGAAAGAAAAAAAAGGCTTCAAGGCATTTCATTCAGATCAAAAGCTGTGTCAGACACAAAACTTATTTAATAATTAAAAAATGAGCTTTTATATGCAGAACTGGTTTGTGAAGGAAACATGCATGCAGCTGTTGGAAGATAGAAAGGTGTCTAGGACTCATGGGGTTAGGAAGCCACAGCTTTACACATTTAGAACAAAACAAACCAAACCACACAAAAAAACCCACCGCCACCACCACCCCAAACATCCCGAGTTGCCACTCTGCCCAAACCCTCTGGATGCTGAAAAAAAAAAAAAAAATGCCACTTTTGGCAAAAAAGTATGCAAGCTATTATTTAAAAAATGTGTAAAAATGCTATTTCTTTTTTCCTGTAAAATACTGCGGTTTATAGTTATTTACAAATGTAAGCTTTGGTATAAGCTGACCTTTCTATAGCGTGCTGCATTGGTAAATGAAAAAAAAAAAATGGGGCAAACGGAGTCCTTTCCTTGTAAATTGCCAGCATCCGCTTAAAAACCCCTGTATGTTACATTATCGTACCATTTTAATCTATTCCACTTTCTTTGTACCTTCTGGCTGTATGCTTTCTCTTTTAACTTTTTATATTGTCATTTTATATTAAATTTCTGTGTATATAATGTAAAACCACAATTTTTGAATAAAATTTAGTTCCTGCAGCTTGATTTAAATAGAGGAATTTTACCGGCACCCGCATCTTTCCAGATGCATGTATATCAGACAAAAATAAATAAATGAAAACAAAGCGAGCAGTGCACTATTAATTATACATTTTGATGTTCTATCATTAATATTGTACAGTACATTTTGGTTCACACAATTAAATCCACTGTTTTCTCAAATGTAAAATAAAACCCACATGCAGTTCTTGATTTACATAGATTGTCATGTCGTCATTATATTGCCTTTGAGATGTTATTTTAGCAACAAGAGGTATATAGCTTCTGCAGTCAACCAACAAAAATTCTATTCAGAGTCGTCACTTCGTGATTTGTGTGGTGACACGCTTCATTCGGATGATAAGTGTTGCGGTGGTTTTTTTTTGTTGTTTTTTTTTAAATGATAATTAAAATTTTTAACGCTACCGGGTGCCACGGGTTGCTGAGTTCAGCCACTGAGTGGTGACTGTTTTGTACATATGTGGACTGAGCTGCTTCATCCAGAGGATCCTCACGGACTATTTAAAAATGTTTACGGTTATCCTTAGTGTGAATCCAGGGACTTGGGGCCAGTGGGGGGGTGGAAGGGACGGTCTTGCTGTAGCAGCAACGACCCTGGGGGGCCTCGGAACTAGTTTCGTGTTGCTCCAAAGAGGAAAGCCTGGTTTCCGCACTTTTGGAAATGCAGTTTTTAGAAGCTGAGCTGCTCGGTGCTCCAGCGTTTGGGGCCGGTGTTGTTCTGCAGGTTCCCCCCGAGCACCGAGGGGCTCCACCGGGGAGGCCGCCAGGCCCACCCCCCGGCCGTCTCTCTGGGGCTCACTGCTTCCGCCTGCAGCGGGACATCACAGGTCCAGGCCCGCAGCCTCTCTTCTCGCCGGAAGTACTCACTGACATGAGCAGGGAGACGGCTTCTACTACCTTTTGCTTAACTTTTCTTGAAAATTCCATCCTGAGAAAGGTTAGGAGGCCGGGCTCTGTTCAGAGGCAGCCGGAGGGGAGGGCGGGGTTTCCGCTGAGAGGAGGCGGGGGCCGGTCAGGGCGCCATGTTTGCGTGGTCTTCGTGCCAAGGCCCAGAGCACCAGGGAGGCTTGCTACATTTTTTTCTGCCTTTTTTTCATTGGTGAATGGCTCTGTCCTTTAGGAGCTGCAGCCATTTAGACATTTCAGTTCACTTACTGGGTGATTATGTACTTTGGGCTCAAGGGGTGACCGAGAAGAATAACAATGAGGCCTATGGCAGGAGGTGGCGTCTTTGCATAAAAATCCTTTGAAGGTCCTAGGTGTTTGACCACAGGCCCACAAATTCGTGATTCTGCGAACTCATCCTGTAGTGGGAGTCCAAGAGGGTGCAGGGGTGTGTGTGAAGGGCGGGGGTCAGAGGCCCGGGTGGGGTCTGCTGGGTTTGGTCCCCACGGGCAGCCGCTAAGACATTTGGAGGCTATTTGCGCTTGAATCCTGACCGCTGGGGCTTGGGCACAGAACTCGGGCTTTCCTTTCTTCATGTTTTCCTTTTTCTAATTCGTGGTCATGTTGCTATCTTGTCGTCCACCCTGGTTGTCACAGACCAGTGGATGGAATGCTAGGTTCTCTCGTCACCACTGCTAGTGATGAAGATAGCCATCCTGGTTCCATTTAGGGAGCACCTTCTGGTGCCAGGGGCCATTGTGAGTGCTTCGCACGAGTTACCTCATCCACGCCTCACACCTGTACCTGGGGTCCCGTACCTTCCACCCTCGCTGGCAAAGGAAGAGCTCAGCTCGGCACTGAGACTTGCCCAAGGCCGCCTGGCTTGTGATCCACAGAACTTGGGCTCGTAACCAGAGAGGCTTTGCCTGGGGCTCAGCTCTCCAGCACCCCCTTTGATCTGCCCCCCGGGGTGATCGCCCCAGGTCCCCAGGTGGGGGTGTGGCAGAGAAGGGCTGGGCATCTCCTCTGGGATGGGGACTAGAGTAGGGCTGAGTGATGGGGTAGCCCTGATGGACAGGGACGGGCGTAGCCACCCTGAGCAAACGGGCATTCTTCAGATCCCCTCCAGCCGCAGCCCACCTCAGATCACAAAGGTCTATCTTCTGTTGGATCTGGGAAGTAAGTTGAAAGAATGTCTGTTACGAGTTTGTAGCAACTTCAGTTGAAAACAGGTCTCCATAGTAACACAGAAACTCGATTTGTATCAATACCGATAGATTGAATGATCCCGGGAAGAAATTGGCTACCTCTGATTTGAGGGTTTCCTCAAATTTCCGCTTCCTTCCTCTGTATTTGAATACACATGCCCACCTCTGCTCCATCACCCGTGTCCCCGGGACAGATCCCACGCGTGGCATTGAGTGCTCTCTGCTTCCCCGTGGTCCTCTCTCAGCCCAGGGACTAGGCCTGCATCTTCTGTAGTAGGAGGCAAGTGGGCCTGAGTGACCCGAGAGAGCTGGCCACCCGCCCGGCCCCCTGGCCCAAGGCCGTGGGAGGCTGGGGAGAAGGCAAGTGGCCCGGCCGTCCTGCGTTTCCGTCCGGTCAGGCTAATGTCGTCTACATGCAAACGTAGCCCTACTTTGAATTCCTATTTGCAGCTTGAGCCTTGGGTTGAAGAACTCATCAGATATTTGTTCCTGTAAGTGTGGGACTGTTAAAAGTTGGAGATACTCCTCAGAATGTGGTTTGGGTGAGGCTGTTCCTTGATCTTTCACTAATACTTAAGGAGATATAAAACCTGTAAAATAATGGTCGACACTCGTTTGTGTAGGAGAAACAAACCCTTAGGCGTCGTAGGCAAAAAAAGAAGCGATTAAAAACTTTAAGATTTCTGCCCCCGCAGAAAAGCTTTGAAAAGCTGTTAATGGTCTGTTAATGGTCTACATCATGCCTAAACTACTTGTGAATTTTCAGAAACCTGTATGTGCAAATAGGTTTCTGCTTCTTTCCAAGGTAAAGTTTTTGTTATGCACTTTATTATTATTTCTCTGAAGGTGAACGGCCCATTGAAAGCCAACTATTGATTTGTAAACTGAAAAGGCGACAAAGGGTAAAATTTGGAGAGCATTTGTACTTTTGATGTAACTATATTCTTATAATAAAAAGTAATATATAATCATTGCAGAAAACTTGGAACACAAAAAAATAAATAAAAATTTACTATCATCTTCATCTAAAGAGGAATCACTGTTGGTATTTTAGAGCTCAATCTTTTTTCTGCGCTTCTAAAACGTAGAGATTACGCTCAACATAGTCCTGTACTTTGCTGTCTTTACCTGATACGAGATGATGCGTATTTTCCCATTTGATGAAATACCAAAACTCTCTCATCTTCCTGAGATGGACTGTGTTTAATCAGGTCTCCGTCAGTTAGAATTTTAGAAAGCAACATTAGATTCCTTTCAAGTTTTCATTATTAGAAATAAGCACAAAGAACATTCCACTCCATATTTCTGATTATCCCTTTAGAACCAGTACCTAGACCTGAGATTTCTGCATCACGGTATGGCTTGGTACATATGCCCAAATTGTCCACCAGAGACTTTATACCAACTTACACTCCCATTGCCATGACAATGACCATTTTTCCACGTGGACACTTTCTTTGTGAACACAAGGATTTTTAAAAAAAATTTTTTTTGGCTATTTGCTCTAATTGGCCAACGGAATCTTGAAGTTTTCATTTATAATGCTTTCTTGAAAAATTTATTTAGATTTTAGAGAGAGAGAGAGAGAGAGAGAGGGAAAGACAGGCAGAGGTGGGGGGAGAGAGAGAATCCCAAGCAGGCTCTGTGCTGAAGCATGAAGCCCAACGTGGAGCCTGATGCAGGGCTCAATCCCATGAACTGGGAGATCATGACCTGAGCCAAAGTCAAGAGTTGGTCACTTAACTGACTGAGCCACCCAGACGCCCCTCACATGAGTTACGCTTTCATTTAACTGAGTGGCCAGCACCCATATTTTACAGATGACACATCATAGAGGAGAGAAAGGGGTTAGCCAAGGACGGCAGCTCCCCTCGGCTCAGCTAGAGCACCGTGGCTGTCCTTCAGGGCCCGCTCTCTGTTCAGGCCGTTATACTGTGGCCCCTCAAAGCACGCCCAGATCTCATTTACAGCCAGTAAATGATATATGTAAACTATCTTTAAATCACTCGACTTGTAAGTGGAAGAAAAGTCCCAAATTTGTGGTTGCTGTTGCTAATTTATAATTAGTATCATTGGGAAAACAAATGTCATCTCAAAATAAACAAGATCACCCCAGGAAGATGAGATTTGGTCACCTGGGGTGACTGCACACGGTGAAACACTCCGTTGGGAGTTAGAAGGTTGGGGAGGAGAACCCCTTCAAGAGCCCGCATCAGCGATCTGTCCCTCAGGTGAGTTTACTCCAGAGCTGAGAACCTAAGGCCTTTGACCCAGGGTTCAGATAAGAATGTGCAGAGGTCTAGAACAAGGCTGCATGGACTACACAGAAGGCACTCCACCTTGACACGGATTAAGCTCAGAAGGTTCTTCAGAGTCCATAGAACAATATGTGTTTTCACCAACGACTCTTTAGAAGCTGACCCATAACCGGTCGTTATTCTTCTCAAATCATACGGAAATCGAGTTTTATCTGACCTGGTGTAAAGACGGTCTGACGATGTGTTGCAGGGTAGTTGGCTTCCACCAGTTGAACAGATAGAAGCAGTGGGCTCACACATGCCATCACGTTTTGTTAAAACATCTGTGGGAGGGGGCCCATTTTCTTCTACTGAGAGATACCTGACCTACAGCACTGTCTCCGTTTCAGGTGCATACATAACGATTCAGTATATGTATATACCGCTGACTGATCACCACAGTCAAGTGTTGTTCACCTCCACCACCGTAGATTCTTCTTTCTCGCGACGAAAACTTCTAAGGTTTATTCTCTTACGCAACTCTCGTCTATGCGACGCAGTGGTATCACCTACAGTCACCATGCTGTACGTTACGGCCCCGGTTCTTAGTTATGTTATAACTGCAAGCTTCTACCTTTTGAGCCCGTCACCCATTTTACCCCCCACCCCCACCCCCGTCTTTGGCAACCACCTCTCTGTTCCGAGTTTCCGTTGGCTCGTTGGCCGGTTTTTCAGATTCCACACGGAAGTGAGATCATACGGTGTTTTTCTTTCTCTGTGTGTCTTACTTCACTTGATCATATTTAAACATAAATGAAAGAAGTAGTTTTGGGGCTGGAGAGAATGCATGGCTTAAAAATGAATTTAAAAAGGAGACTTTTCGCTTTCTACGCAAGAAAGCTACCCTTTTAGCTTTCAAGACTTTGAGCTTTCTACACCAACCTGAAACTGTAGGGAAGTTTTTCTCTGAAAGCTTGTTTGACCAAGAAGAACACCGGGGAAAAGGATTGAGGACAGTTACGTTGGAATCAGCAGTTTCTAAAATATGTAAATAATAAGAAAAATCCCATTCTGCATAACTGGATCCGTTAACCAAATTCTTCCAGTCAACCGGTATTCAACTGGATTTGCTGGGAGCTGCTACAAAGCACTCAATCAGTCCCAAGATTAAAACATTTTCCTCCTTTCAGTAAATTTTTATGCATTTATGCATGTTTTCAGAGTATCTTTTGCTTTTACCCAACTGACTGAAACTAAGAATTTCCTTTTCTCTTTGCCGAATAACAAAATATGTGGGTGTATGATAAGTGCTATGTAATAATAAAACTTAGGGTGGAATTTTTGAATTCTTTATGACTTGTGTACTTTAAAATCATATGTTGAGTCATATTTCCAAGCCGAAGCTTTCTGATACATACCTCATGCCATTATGTCCTGTGAATATTGATAAAGATTGGCCAATGAGTCATTAGATTTACCAGTTTCGACCTTTGACTGTTTAAAGGCATGAAAACTATGGAAGGCAAATATTTAGTTACGTTCTGATTTGTAAACTCTAAGAGACAGTAGTGGTGGAAATACCTTCGTTTCACTGGTGATAAACTTATTTATAAATTAGCAAAATCTGGTGCCCCCTTTCAAAGCGATAGATTCTCCTTTTGGAGATTCCTCACTCGTTTAAAGTCACGAAATTCACAAAGCATTAACTCGGGTGCGCAAGTTTCAGGATGGTGACCCCAGGTACAGGGGTCTTAACGGGTGCTTAACGGAAGCCTGGGTTTTGTGTTGTTGGATGGCATGGTAAGCGGCCGCATCTCGACACTGAACTCTGCACAGATTGCGTGGGATGCCCGTCCTTCCATCAGTTCGTGGGAAACGATGCCACGAAAATCCGAAATCACTTGCAAGACGAGATCTGACGGAAAGGACTTAGTTCCAACTTCAGATCACTGTGGAGGATGCTTTTTAAACAGGAGGACATTTAAAGCGCAGTCTTTCTCCTGGTGACCGTTTTGTTCGGTACGATGCGAATATTCCTCCTTCGGTCCTGGCGAGGTAGTTGGAACTTCACGGTGACAATACGTAACGTCTTATTTGTTGTCACGGAAGCACCGCAGCATCACAAAATCCTTTCCACAAAACAATGAAAGCTGCAGAGAGGCACGCCAGGTCCTCATCTTCAGGAGAAAACAGTGGGTTTCTGAAACAGGAGTCACAAAGTTTCTTTCCAGAGGACTTCTCACTTGTCTTAAAATTTCCTTTTCGATTCTGTTGGCACACCCACTTTTTTTTTTCTTTTCCGAGACGCTTAGATTTTTAAGTTCCTTGTTACTTGCTTCCGGAGGCTTACCTTTTTCAAGGGTGGGATTCCGTATCAGGAGTACAAAGTCTGCTATTTCAGATACTGGTGTGAACGTCATCCATTTTGCTAACGGCCTCCGTGCTCGCAGACTAGTCTAATTGCATTGTTTTGACACGAAAGGATGGCGTCAACTTTCTTTCACTGGGGTCGGCAGCGCCCTTGCTCAGTGCACGTCCGGCAGGTAGCCCCCTGCAGTCATTTTCCCCACTGCCAGGCGTTACCGTGCTACTTCTCGAGGGCAGATTTGGCCTTTCTTAAGCCTCAGCTCCTCAAAGACAAAATTCAGTGCTTTCCTGTACTGGTCACGTTTCACCTTACTCACCTTCCAAGCGTTTTCTTGAAAATCCCTACTTCCTAGAGTCTGTCAGGCCGAACACTCTCGCGTTGTAGGAAAACCGAGAGGAAGGGGCCCGTGGGAAAGCAGGTGTGTGCCCCGCAGGTAGGTGCCTGTGTGCAGGTGGCGTTAGCGTGGTGGCAAGACGCTGTCTTGTTATGGTCTCAGCAGGAGGAACAGGAGGAGGGCTGAGGCTCGGACAGAGGGCAGGCCCGGCAGAGGGAGGGGTGCCTGGACATTGCGTTGCGTGTGACGACTGGACTCGTGTCTCCACTGGGGTTCTTAAACGCGCTGGTCATTCTGTCACCGGTAGGAGGAGGGAATGAACGGATGGGTCCACCTGAAGGAGGGAGAGCCCCCGAGAGAGGCTGTAAAGTCAGCAGCGGGCCACCGGGCCATGCGGCCGCTGTCGACGTGCAACAAGTGTGGCCCACGGGTCACGAACGGACGTAGCGAGCGTCGCGCGTGAGGAGGGGACACAACTGAAAGAAGTCTTCGGGAGCGAGAAAGGGGGAGGAATGGCGTGGGACGTTGAGTGGGCCATCCTGAACTGGTAGATGGGGAGAGCCTGTTACAACCATCGGAGATGGGTCATGGGTCTCATTTGGAAAGAAAGAAATTGCCCGAAGAGAACTGGAGCGTGGCCTTTCTAGGGTTAAAGATCCTTAAGCGTTAGAGAGAATGTATAAAAGAAAATTTCTTTCTGAAATAATTTATGGAAACGCTGTGCTCCCTTTGAAGGCTCCACGTCGCTGCGTGGCACTACGCAATGTTCTCTTTCTTCACCTGTCAGGCAAAGACCACCTCGAAGAGTCTCACCGCTGATTACTAGTTAATTGTCATTAATAAGTGACAACTGACATTATGGGGGCTTAATGCAGAGAGAACAGAAAAGAGCCACAGATATTCTAATGAGCTGACTCCTACGTGCCCTCTATTGTTGTCGAAAATGAGGAGCTGTCGTCATTGTTCGGGAGATGGGCTTCAATTGCTCTGGAAAATATTCTCTTTTAATTTCTTTATGCATAGATAATTCCTGGAACTCTGTATTTCTCTCTCCCCCAACCCCCTCACACACACATACACACACACACACACACACACACACACGCATGCACGCACACTCTCTCACTTTCTCCTACGAGCATGCCCCAAACTCCCAACTTACGAGGTACCATCACTTACTCCCAGGCAGGGAAGTGGTGCGCTCTAAAATGGCTTATTTTTATAGACCAGATAGAAAAGAAAGGCAGTTTAATGTCATAGTTTTAGTTGACTTGGATGGGCAAGAGGTGGAGAGGGCCAGAGCTGAGAGATGAAGGAAGGAGCCTGGGAGGGGTTGATTTCACAGGGAAAGGTCCTCTAGACACAGCGGACAGATGAAGGGATGGTCAAGAACATAGGAGCACAGGTGACAGCCAATCTACCTGAGAGAAACGTTATCCTTCCCAGCCCTTAGACCTTAAAAACAAAGTCAACAAACAAACAAAAATCCCCACAGAGTCTTCCAGAAGAGAAGCCAAAGATGAGGGAAAATGATTCAGTAGGTATTGAATTGAGCTGTGTCAGTTGCCATTTGTTTTTGGCAAACTTTACCCAAGCGGAATTTGCTTGTAAAACTCCTTAATCATCAGGACACCTTGGCAGGGACTTGGGTTTCTCTCTTGCACGTGTGTGTGTGTGCATGCATGTGCACGCATCAATGCCACCATGTACTTTGAGGTTTAGAGTAAAAGACAAAGTACAAAACATACAGCGAAACAATTTCTGTGTTAACTCGAGCCACCTTGCCGTATTCTCTGTCCGGCTGTGGGCAGAGGGCGAGACCTTAGAATTGCCTGTTGCATTCAGTCTCGGCTCTAATACTGAAGATTTCCAAACAGGGTGGTGTGGAATGTTCTAGGGGGAAACTCAGGCTGAAGCCAATGTTCAAACAAGATATGTTGTTTTTCAAGTGCCAACACCTCCCAACAACAATTTTGCGTGCTATCAGATCATTTCACACCATGCCGTGCCACCTTCTATCAAGTCTTATCGCACAAATGCAGTTTCAAGCTTGATATTTGATGGTGTGCTGGTAAAGGGAAACATCCCGTCTTGCTCCTTAAATGCTGCTGGGCCAGTGACCCCTTTATGCGATGGTAAAACCCTCCGCCTGTGTTTAGTTCGGCTCCGCGATGGGTTTTGGAAAAGTGGCAGGGCTTTGGGTCGCAGTGGCCAGTGGGGTCTGGCTTTCTCCACGTCAGCACCGACCTGGGGATCCACGTGATCCTAACAGGCTGGAAAGAGATGGCAAGAGATGACCACCCTTGCGTTCGAAAGAGCTCATCGGCAGTCACGTCGCGCTGTCGGCGCATGTTGTGATCTCAATAAAAACATTTCATTCCTGTGCACGTGCGCTGCTGGGGGACCACATCCGGAGCATTCATGCTTGTGTCCTTGAGATTTCGGACCTAGGTCCTCAGCTTTGCGCTTAGATTTGGTTTGCGTTATTTGGAACTGCTGGAGATTGGTCCCAGCTTGGTATCATCCATCTGCAACTGTGATCTGCATGGCGCCAATATCCTCACCCAAGTTTTGCACAAAAACGTGGAAGCGGGCATAATGAGCTTGTTCCAGGCTCTGCACGGCTGGCCCTGCTGGACTCTGATGCATCTCTACTCAGGACTTTTTCTGGCATCGTGCTCTTGTGGAGCGAGCACAAGATTTAGAGCCTGAATATCAGACTACTTCACAAAAGCTCTGTTTCTTTATCATCAGAATTATAAGTACACACGGACTCTGCCCCATTCTGTGCCCGGCACACGGAAGTAGCCTCGTAACCTGTAGATATTATCACGATTGTCATTAGACCCGCTAGATTCATTACAGGGATACCTTGCAGCTCGTTGCTCTCTTGCCCACAAAAAAATCATGGAAGATACGGTGGCAGACAGGCGAGCGCACTGATAGGTTGGTGAGAGCAGTCACGTACTTGAGTGGGAAACGTACAACATTGGCTGCCTCGTGGGGTCCGATGATGTGGGGTGTCACAGCCCCAAGGTGACCCTCCTCCATCACCACCAAACTTCAGCTCGGTATCTAAATGTAAACCTTGGTAAAATCCGAGCTGGGGAACGAGGAAGGGTCCTGGGCAAGGAGATGAGTTGTAGAAGGCGTGGTTTTGTTGTTGAAGGTAGAAGCGCATAGATGCGTGGTTGGAATCCAGCACCGCGTCTCCTTCCAAGGGGCAGGCGCACAGGGGTTACTGGGGCAGTGAACAGTGTTTCTCTCTATAGGGTTCTGACCAGGGACTTCACTGGGCTTACCAGGTGGACTAGGTTAGAATGTGTGGTCCAGGAGGAGATGTCTGTGACCGTAAGAGTAGCAGGTGGAAACGCCCTACCTCTACAATGAGCCCCAGTGGGGTTCCTGCTTGGCTTCCTGGGGGCTGAAGCCCTTTAGAGAATAGCTATTCCACAGGAGACCAGGAGCCAAGGTCTCTTTGCTCTAATCCAGAGAAGTCACGCTGAAACCCCATTGTTATATGGTGCCCTGGCCTAAATCCAAACTCCTCTTCTTCAGCTGGAGTAAGGGTGAGGGAGAGAAAGCCTATGGTCCCCCTTGAGTTAGAAGGCGGAGCCAGCAGGTGGCGGGGTGATCGCCATCAGGGAAGATTTACTGCTTCCTTCTGCTGAGTTGGATCAAAAGGACTTCAGTAGGCCCCGTGATCTGGATGATTGAGACATTTGGTCAAATTCTGGACTGTCCTGATGCTTTTACTTTTATCTGGCGATGCTCAGTTTATGTTCCAGAAACAACCTTCAGTTATTCAGTTTTAATATCTTCTTTCAGACCCATTGCTGATTTCAATTCACCTTTATCACTTTGTCAGTTCTCCGCACTTAGGAATTTTCGGCTGCAGTTACCTGGGCTTCTTACCTTTGGTCTTGATTTAATTCATCATTCTTTCTGTTAACTCCACCAGCTTCATCAACGGGGTCCGACGGGGTCCTCACAACGTCCCTGGGTGTCAGGTGAGGGAATAGGGCTCAGTATCACGTACAGCCTCTTCTCTGCCTTCACGTAGCTTCTAGCAGACTTATCTGTGTTCAATTCCGGTTTCCCAGAAGCACAGACATAGTTTCCTTTCAAAAAGTCTCACTCATTCATACCCTCATTCGTCAGACCAACATTTACTCCCAGGTGTGTGGTATTTTGGTAAACGTGCAATGAAAACATGAATAAGGCTTTCACAGGTTAGATTATGAGTTAGAGTGGAGACAAACGGGCCGGTTAAAGAACAGAGCAACCACCCAAAGAGCTAGGAGAACATGTGTGACTTTCTGAGCGTCGGGAGTTCTTCAAAGAGGCGGTTGTCACATATTTTGGTTATGATGTTTCCATTAAAATGAGTATATAGTGAGTTCATTGCAAAATCAACTTTAATATCAACACTTTGTGACACGAACTTCACGGTCCGGGTGGTACCTACAATCACATCAGGTGATGGGTGCTGTGTGCGAGCTGGCTCCCACACAGGTGCCATTGTTTTATTTTTTTTATGTTTATTTATTTACTGAGAGAGAGAGAGAGAGAGAGAGAGAGAGAGGGAAGACAAGCAGGGGAGGGGCACAGAGAAGAGAGACAGAATTCCAAGCAGTCTCCTCACCATGAGAGCAGAGCCGGATGCGGGGATGCGGGGCTCGAACTCACGAACGGTGAGATCGTGACCTCAGCCGAGATCAAGAGTCAGAGGACTGGGGCGCCTGGGTGGATCAGTTGGTTAAACGTCTGCCTTCGTCTCAGGCCATGATTTCATGGGTCGTGGGTCGGAGCCTGGCGTCAGGGTCTATGCTGACAGCTCGGAGCCTGGAGCCCGCTTCGGATTCTGCCTCTCTCTCTCTTTCTCTCTCTCAAAAATAAATAAACATTAAATAAAAAAGAGACGCTTAACTGACTGCACCACCCAGGTGCCCCATGGGTGCCATTATTTTCAATAGCACCCAAGTGAGTTTGAACTCTGCATGACTCCTGCTCACAGAGGAGGGAAGAGCCCCTTACTTCCCCCTGTTTCTTCATTTTTCTGTTGTGGAACAAGTCACTGCAAACTTAGTGGCTATAAACAACCCTACTTATGTATCTCAGCTTCTGTACATGGGACATCTGGATCTTCTGTTCATGGTCTCAATGGGCTGAAATCCGGGTGTTGGCTGGGGTCTCATCTGAAGATCGGGCTTCTCTTCTAAACTCTGAAGCCTGGCGAAACCTAGTCCCTTGCATTGTGAGACCGGTACACTCAGCAACGAAAGACCACCCAGAGTCCCTGCCACGTGGTCCCCTCCACAACATAGCAATTTGCTTCTTTAAGGTGAGTGGGGGAGTGTCTTTATTGCTTTGAGACTCTTTTTGGAGTTCATCCTGCTTAGATCAGGCCCACCATGGATCACTTTTCTTTTGTTTAACTCAAAGTCATCTGAGTAGGAACCTTAATCACGTCTCAGATCCCTTCCCCTTGGCACATAAGGTAGCCTAATCACGACAGCGACAGCCCATCCCAGTCGCACGTTCTGCCCACACTCCAGGGGAAGGGATCATACACGACGTGCACACGGGTTAAGAAGGGGGATGCTAGGGCCATCAGAGCATATTGCCTTCCTTGTCACTTGCGTGCCTGAGGTCACGTTCCTCGGTACAGAAGATCAAGTCACACGATGCCTGCTGACCGTCTGGCCTCCCGCCTTGCTGTGCTGACACCCCTCTGCAGTCCCTTCTCTGTGCTCCAGCCACGTGGCCCAATTTTGTTTTAAATATGTTCCGTTGTCTCCACTGCCTGAGGCTCCTTCTCCTCCCCTCTTCTGAGAACCCTCACGTCTCAGCTTCACGTGGCTTTCTCTGGAAAGCCTCCCGAAATTCTCTGCCCTGCCCATCAGCCGCTCTCGCTCTGGGCACCTGGGTGACTCCGTCCTCTGTCCCAGCATCGTCATTGCGTGTTCCTGTGTCACCGGCAACGATCTTTGCTGAAACCGCGATCTATGGGGACCCGGGTTACCACTCTGCAGGGGCTGGCGCAGGGCCAAGAAGTTAGGGGAGCAGTTCAGCGTTGGGTGTTTTATCCACGATGGTCTCGGGTGGGGGAACAGGGCCGCCGGTGCCCTCGGTGAACCTGTGCGCCGCTTTGCTCTGTCGGCCCGTGTGGAGCTATTACCGATGCGCTGGCCCCCTGGCCGGGCTGGGCTCCTTCGCGGGCACCGTTCGTCGGCCCGTCCTGTCTTTACATCTCGGTAACGGCGCTCGTGGTTGATCTGTTTCCCTCTTCCCCAGCACACTGAGCGTCCTGGAACTGGGGACACTGCCTCACATGCTCGTCTATCCCTGGGGCCCCGTGCAGCGCTTGGCACAGCTCAGCACGTGCATCGGGGGGCAGTCCCGCAGGGGGTTTGGGACACCCAGAAGAAGAGTGTCAGCCCTGGGGTCAGACTAGCCCGTGTCGAATCCTGGTCATCCGAACGGTGGGCCGTGGGACTCAGTTTCTCCTCCTGGGATCCGAGGCGACCGCAGCACCTCCTTCCTCAGGAACCCACGTGGGGATGAACTGAGAGAATGCGCCCCAAGCGCACAGGGCAAGTGCTCAATGAACAGAAGCGATGACTATTGGCAACAAATAAAGCCTCGCGTCTCCGAGCCTGGGCGCTAAGCTGGCTGTCCGCGACAGCGTGGAAAAAGTCGAGTCCGCTCGTGCGAGGTGGGCCGGAGGTCAAGCCCGGGAGCTCGCGGAGCGTCCTGGCCTTGGGGAAGGCCTGGGGATCAGAGTCGGGGGGCTGGGGGAATCACTTCACGGCGCGGAGCCCCACGACGGCAGGGCTCCCCCGGGCGAGAAGGGATCCTGGTGGCCAGGTGACTTGGCAACAGGAGAGAGTAACGTTGTTAATATCAGCTTTAGAGAGATGGTGAATCCACCTGTATTTGGCCAGAAATACTATGGAATTCTTCCAGCATGCGACTTGGACCTACCTGAAGGTTCCAGATGCGTCTTCTGTGCTGATACCGTGGGCCGGCAGAGCATTGATAATTACAATAGAACTACATTTTAGCTACACAAAGGCGAGATTGTTGAATCGGGTGTCGGTTAATGACGAGCACATTTGGCGAACAGCAGACGCCTCGTGTCCCGACCCAGGGGCAGGTGCGAGTGGTGGGCCAGGTGGGCCAGCGGCTGCGTTCCTGCCCCAGACAGCCAGCCCCAGGCAGAAAGGAGGTGTTTGTTCAGTGTTATTGTTTCTGCCACGGGGAATTGGGAATATGCTTCCCTTTGTTTAAAAATGGATTTTTGTCAAGACGTTTTATTTATTTTATTTTTTTAATGTTTATTTATTTTTGAGGGGGGGAGGGAAGGCAGAGAGAGAGGGAGACACAGAATTTGAAGCAGGCTCCAGGCTCTGAGCTGTCAGCACAGAGCCCGACGTGGGGCTCGAACTCACAGACCATGCGTGAGATCATGACCTGAGCAGAAGTCAGACGCCCAACCGACTGAGCCACCCAGGCGCCCTTTGTCGAGATACTTTAAAAAGTGTTCACGTGGGTACAGATTGCGGTGGAAAAATACATGCTGGGCATAGCTATTCTGTGTGGGGAGGGTGTGGATAGAATCTGAAAGCAGAAGCTTCTCTCAGTTTCTTTCCCTTCAGTGGCTGGTATCTTTTATTTTATTTTATATTTTATTTTATATTTTATTTTATTTTATTTTATTTTATTTTATTTTATTTTATTTTATTATTTTTAATGTGTATTTATTTTATTTAAAAAAAATTTTTTTTTAATGTTTATTTATTTTTGAGACAGAGAGAGACAGAGCATGAGCAGGGGAGGGTCAGAGAGAGAGGGAGACACAGAATCTGAAATGGGCTCCAGGCTCTGAGCTGTCAGCACAGAGCCCGACGCGGGGCTCGAACTCACAGACCATGAGATCATGACCTGAGCTGAAGTCGGCCGCTCAACCAACTGAGCCACCCAGGCGCCCCAATGTGTATTTATTTTTGAGAGACAGAGAGAGAGACAGAGACAGAGACAGAGAGTTCTAGTGGGAGGGACAGAGAGAGAGAAAGAGAATCCCAAGCAGGCTCAGTGCTGTCAGCACAGAGCCCGATGCGGGGCTTGAACTCACCAACCGTGTGATCATGACCTGAGCTGAAATCAAGAGTCAAATGCTCAACCAGCTGAGCCCCCCAGGTGCGCCAGGTGTTTTGACGAGCCGGGCCTTCAGGCCATCATTAGCATCTTATGGGGGAAAAGCATTCAGTCCATAAATATGAGAACAGGCTCATAACTGATCCTTGGACCGAGTTCGTTTCCATTAGATTTCGCCATTGGAAAAGGCTCCTCCTTGGAGAGTGCTGCGTGTGAAATGAGCCGACGGCATCGCCCACGTCTGATGACGAAGGCAGGCCCTTTGAGACACCGTGTTCAGGAAGGGAGGGGAGACGGAGGGAGGGGTGTGAGGCTGAGCAGGGGTTTTCTGCCGTAGGCACAACTGCATAGAACTCAGAAGTGCCAGCCGAGTATGTACCCACGCTGCTAATTAATCCGATGGTTCTGGAAGAGCTGGTGATAAAGGCCCATCAGCAGTTCCCACTTGGTGTCATTAGGGCCCAACGTAGGCACACCTGGGGAGGGTCCATATGATGGAGCCCACCAGAGACGAAAGCCACAAAACAACAAAACAGGGGGGCCCAGGCAGGGCTGCGGCGGCACCTGCCAGCGAGTCCGGCTGTGGCTTCTGCGTTCAGCAGGACGCACGGCGGAGTAGCCACCTGGGAAAGGCGCCGAGCTGCCGGGCCATCCGCGGCCTGGCGTGCCGTGTTCCAGTTGTTGTCTAGGCTTCCAGCCACAGCTGCAGAGTTCTGCTCGTGACCGAAAGGGTTTTATTTTTCTCCCTTTCAATTTTCCTTTTGCGGGAATTTCCACCGGTGCCTGGAAGGAACATATGGCATGGTGATTGCATTAGGATCGTTTGTACATTCAGCTAGCGGGGCTCGCAGTGAGTAGAGAAAACAATTCACTTTGAAACACGGGATGCATAGGGGCCTTTGTACCCCAACGTTTATAGCAGCACTTTCAACAGTAGCCAAATTATGGAAAGAGCCTAAATGTCCAACAACTGACGAATGGATAAAGAAATTGTGGTTTATATACACATTGGAATACTACGTGGCAATGAGAAAGAATGAAATATGGCCTTTTGTAGCAACGTGGATGAACTGGAGAGTGTTATGCTAAGTGAAATAAGTCAGGCAGAGAAAGACAGATACCAGATGTTTTCACTCTTATGTGGATCCTGAGAAACTTAACAGAAGTCCATGGGGGAGGGGAAGAGAAAAAAAAAGAGGTTAGAGAGGGAGAGAGCCAAAGCATAAGAGACTCTTAAAAACTGAGAACAAACTGAGGGTTGATGGGGGGAGGGAGGGAGGGAGGGCGGGTGATGGGTATTGAGGAGGGCACCTGTCGGGATGAGCGCTGGGTGTTGTATGGAAACCAATTTGACAATAAATTTCACATTAAAAAAAAAAAAAGAAACACGGGAGCAGAAAGTTTGAGGCCTTGAGTTCCTACCCTTCCCAGAAGCGGAATGACCGTAGGTTCCAAACTGACGGGGAAGCTGGGAGGTGGCTGGCCCCACTGGCAGTCTGGACTCCTGAGTATGTTCAGGCTCCATGGATGTTGCCTCTGCTGAGATAGTTGGATTCAAAAGCTTGCACAGACCCCACCCCCCAACACACCCTACAGGGGCCTTTGCTCGGCGACTTTGCAACACCAAGTCGCACTGGGTACATCTTCTGTCCTACGGATCGTGCTGTAGATTTTCTCTCACTTTGTGTCAATCAGGAAAAAAAAATACAGGAAGATGACTTCTTCCTTCCCAAATCCAACATCCCCTTTCCTTCCCTTTCTCAAGACCTTCAGAACTCTCTTTATGTACAAATGTTTGTCACTCTTCAAACGCTGCCCTGATACCCTCATTGATTCGGGCATGTCACGTCATCAGAGACCCCAACCCACCGGCGCTGTAAACCACTAACCGCCCGGTAGGCAGTTTCCAGAACTGGTGACCCTCCAGACCAAAGTTCCACACTCAGGTATCTTTGAGAAACACTGGGCTAAACACAGATAAACGTATTTACGGCAGGATTCCTGAGTCTTCAAACACGTGCTGTGAATTTCCATGTGTGAACGTGGCCTGTTGTGTTTTGTGAGACATTTAAAAAAATACTTATTGGGGCGCCTGGGTGGCTCCGTCAGTTAAGCATCTGCCTTTGGCTCAGGTCATGATCTCACGGTTCACGGCATCGAGCCCCGCGTTGGTTCCCTGTAGAGCCTGCTTCGGATCTTCTGTCTCCCTCTCTCTCTGCGCCTCCCCTGTTCTCTCTTTCTCTCTCCAAATAAGTAAACATTTGAGCAATACTTACTTGTTTGTTGGTAAAATATACGAAACATAAAATGGAGCACTTTAGCCATTTAAAAATGTGCAGGGCGGGGGCATGATGCACATTCATAGTGCTGTACAACCGTCACCACCACCCAGCTCCAGAACTTTTACGTTACCCCAAACTGAAACACTGTCTCTATCCCACAACGCTGCTCCCCATTCCCTCGCTTCTACCTCCCGTCAGTGCGAATCTGTCCACTCCCGGTTCCTCATATAAAGGCAGTCATACGCTATGTGTCCTTTTGCGTCTGGCTGATTTCACTTACCAATAGTGTCCTCCGGGTTCGTCCATGGTCTAGCAGGTGTCAGAATGTCCTTCCTCTGTAAGTCTGAGTAACATTCCACTGTGTGGATGGATCACACTTTGTTTATCCATCCGTCCATCAATGGACACTTCTGTCGTTTGCCCCTTTGGGTTATGGTGAATAGTGCTGCTGTGAGTATTGGTTTACATGGATCGATTGGAGTCTCTGCTTTCGACTCCTTGGGGGACACACCCACAAGTGTAAGCGCTGGATCATACAGCAATTCTGTGTTTAACTTTTTCAGGAGCCGCCAAACTGTCTTCCCCAGCAGGTGCACCATCTTCCATTCCCACTGGCAATGCACAAGGATTCTAATTCTCTGCATCCTTGCCAACACGTGTTCCCTTCCATCATTTCTGGTAATAGCCGTCCTCGCGGGTGTGAAGTGGTACCTCACTGTGGTTTCCATCTGCATTTCCCTGATGCATAGTGATGTTGAGCATCTTTTCATGTGCTTATTGGCCATGAGTGTGTCTTCTCTGCGCAAATGTCTGTTCATGTTCTTTGCCCATTTTTGAATTGGGTTGGTTGTTTTTTATTGTTGAGTTGTGAGAGTTCTTTATATATCCTGGATACTAATCCCTTATTAGATATATGATTTACAAATATTTACTCCCATTCTGTGGGTTGTCTTTCACTCTTTTGATTGTGTCCTTTATGCACAAACATTCTTAATTGTGAGTGATGAAATAAAATTTTTCTAGTTTGTGTGTGTGTGTGTGTGTGTGTGTGTGTGGTGTGTATGACTTATGCTTTTGGGGTCATACCTAAGAATCCTGCAAGTCCAATGTCATGAAGCTTTTCCTTTATGTTTTCTTCTAAGAATTTCATAGCTGTAGCTCCTGTGGTGAGGTCTTTGATCCATTAGGAGTTAATGTTTTCATGCACTATAAGTAAAGGGCTAACTCTAGCTTTTTGCTTGTGGGTATTCAGTTGTCCCAGCACCGTTTGTGAAGAGATTGTCCTTTCCTCACTGAATGATCTTAACATCCTTGTCCTATGCCAGCACCACATCGTTTTGATTGCTGTAGCTCTGTAGTAAGTTTTTCAATCAGGAAGTGTGAGTTCTCCAACTCTGCTCGTCTTTTTCGTGATTGTTTTGGCAATCCCCGCAATGTCTTGATTATCAACCATTTCTTTTTTTTCCCTGGGCCTATTAACATCTCTCAGATAAATAATCCATAGAACTGATTACTCTGAAAGCACATTTTTTTCAGCTTAGTTCTGATTTGTTTTTCTGAAGTCCTTAAGAAAACCACTGACCCATTTTCGTTCACATCCGACAGAAGAAAATAATGGACCAGGCTGTTAAAAAAAAATGCAGGTGAACTGAATTTTGTTCTTGTCCCTGAAAACCCACGCTGTGTGAAAACTTGAGTCTCCTGTCATCCTTCAGGTCTAGTGACTGAACCTTTCTGTGTCTCTTCTTCTCCTTTTTCCATTCGTGAGACTGGATGGCAGCCTGTTCAAGATGTTGTGACAATTAATGAAACAGAATCTGTAAAATGCTTTGAGTGCTTTGAAAGAAAAGTGTCATGTAAATTCAAGGAGAAGCACTCGTATCTCCCGAATCAGTGCAAACATAAATTTTCCCCCATCATTTCGTGGAATGTTGCAGGTGGCATATTCCTTCTTCCTGTGATCCTGAGATCACCTGAAATCTAGGAGGGGCACTCTTACCCTAACTTGCATTATGAAACTTTGTTATGAAAAGGCTCATCTAAAGCAAATCAAACGTGGGACGCCTGGGGGCTTGGTCAGTTGAGCGTCCGACTTTTGATTTCGACTCAGGTCATGATCTCACGGTTCGTGGGATAGAGCACCACGTTGGGCTCTGCACTGAGCATGGAGACTGCTTGAATTCTCTCTCTCCCTCTCTCTCTGACCTTCCCCCACCCATGCACATGCTCTCTCACTCTCTCTCAAAATAAATAAACATAAAAAATAATAAAGCAAATCAAACGTAAACCCACGTCTGCTGCAACTTAGACCCTGAGCCCCCAGGTGTGGAAGAGTGGTTTGTCACTACTCAGGCCCGCTTGGATACACAGCTCCCCCTTAATGTATTCAGGTTAATTTTTATTAATGTTATATAAATATATACATACCTTTTAAAATGCAGATAGTTCTAAAGGCTTATGGTGGTGAAAAATGCTGTCCCTAAGTCACCTCCAGTGTCCTCATCCTGGTAACAGTGGTTCTATTTTACGCTCTGGGTACTATGTGATGACGTCCTATGTGGATGACATCAGTGCTGTGTCACCACGCTCCCACCACATCTTGCATCACACCAGCATTCCAGCGGTGGGTCGTCCTCTGTGTTTTCGTCAGATCAATGGTCCACTTGGACGTGACTACGACTCTGGAAATATTACGTAGAGCTCAACCATATAGTGCGCGAAGATTGCATTCCTTTGTTGTGCATTGCACTTTCCTGGTGTTAATTTTTTGCGGGGGAGGCTTCCATGTCTATGTTCCTGTTACTGATCTATGGCACAGTTGATTACTCCCATGTTCTTGATATATTTTCTTCACTTTTTCCAAATTGCCTCACTCTTGCTTTTTTTTTTTTTTTTTTTTTTAAGTGTCCTTGTTGGTTCCTCCTTTCTGTCTGGCCTCAGGTTCTTATAAGATGTAGAAAGTTAGCACAGTACCAGCTGGTATTGGAAAACCTCACCGGCCTTTGGAGAAGGCACACTCAGTGTCCTCTTTTCCACACTACAGCTGCTATCGCCTGGCCGCAATTATCAGTCTTTTTCAACCTATTCTTTGAAAAGATTAATTGAAAAGGTATCATTGGGGAAAAGAAATATGGAAAGACTACTTGAGAAAAAGAAGTGTATTTACATGCAATAATTTTCTTCTATGGGGCCATTGCTGGGGATGGGGGAGTTAGAGATATTTAAGGTTACACACACACACACACACACACACGATTTATTCTCAACAAGGGGCACTGAGTGAGAAGTTAACGCACACTTTCTATTAACAATAATGAGAACTATGAGCATGTGTCCATTCACAGCACTGGAGATTTGCCCCTTAGGGTCCACATAAATTTGAGCAGTTGACCATGTGAAACGTTCTTTTATGGGCAATAAGAACACTGAGAAGCTGCTACATGTTTTCCTAAACCTGACCACCTACCAGTATATGTCTGCATAATTCTTCAATGTTTCTTCCTGGAATCCGGATGTAACGAACACTTTGCTGATCCGGTGAAGGCACTGCCTATGGCTGTCTGTCTCTTTGCAAAAGTCACGTCATGGTTGCATCTTTGGATATTAAATCTAACCTGGGACTACAATTCTTCCCTTTAGGAGATATGATTAGAAATCTTCCAGCTGCTCTAGAGCAGTGAATTCTATACCTCTATCTGTCCCTGTACTTCATGCAATATGGAGACTCCTGTTTGAAAATGGAAGCTGTCGCTATAAATAGATTCCCACGCGCTCCCACACACACACTGGCCGATTGCTAGGGAGGGTGCTGGGCTTACGGAGTTCTCTTTCCTTGCTTTATGCAAATCAGAGGCTTATACCATTTAGTTTCTAATATATTTTGAAATACCTTGGAAAAAGTATCGACAGATAGGCAGGACCGGCCCACCAGAGAGCACCATCCACAATGACCCAAATTTCTTACCTAATTCAGGGCAATTCCACCCAAAACAGAACGCACCCAAATGTAGCCCTTGGCTTTGAAGACTTGCTTCTCAATATTCAACAGACAGTTATTAATCGACAGGTAGTATTATTAATTACATGTGTTTTTATATACTTCCTTTTCTATGAGGACCTGTCTGAAGCCTCCCCCAGTGTATCTTTGTGACTTCCGGGCGGGCGAGGCCGTGGACTGCTCGTGCACCTGCTGTGTGGCTCACGGTTGGCTGTGCCTGTGTCTGGAGCGCCCTGGGGACTGGCAGAAATCACCAACGTCACAAAGCTGCTCTCACCACGTGCCGACAGCCCAGGACCAAACGCCATGTTCGAGCCACTTTCTTGGTGGCATGACTTCACACACGGATGCCGTCGCTGTGATTTGCCCCTCGCTGTCTCTCAGCCGCAGTCTTTGTGGGGAGACAGGCTGTAGGGCTTTCCGGCTTTTGCTTCACTTCCAGGCCTCAAACTGAATTTGCTTTAATGCTAAAGTCTTCTACGTTATTTGTTAAGTGTGGTTCAATTTGCAAAGGAGGAAGGGAGGAAGAGAAGTAGATTCGGCTTAATCTCCCCCAAACTGATGCCTTCAGATTCTGCTTTTTGTTTGGGTCACATGTGTTATTCCTGTTTGATATCGAGTGAGAAAAGGGGACCAGGAAAGGGGACCTGCCACCACCCCCCCCCCCACCCCAGCGCCACGAGGGTGGTGCTCAGTCTTCCCTTGCTTCTCTTTGATGACGACTTTTGTTCCTGTCGGACAGAGCGGCCTGGAACCAGAGGGTCTGGTGCTTTGAGTTTTTGAAATAAAACAAACAAAGAAGAGTTAAAATGGAAATCAATAGGCTGTTTCTCTGTTTTAGGGGCTGGGCTTCCCTACGTGCAGTGGGATATCTGGCCGCCTCCTTGTCGTGTCTCCAAGCTTCTACCCCAGGCCAGGGAGGTGCTGGGCTCCCTAACAAGTTCATAATAACCTCCCTCTAGGGTGCAGCTTTGTTTCATTCGCCTCCAGGACGCCCCCACGCAGACTTCGTGTTTTTCAATTTGCCTTTGCAATACTCTGTATTAATATTTGTAGAACGAAAAACGTGTCAATAGCGTTTAGGGTAACACAGACTCTACCCGGCGGCTCTCAGCCACGCGGCTACGTGGAGGAGATGACCCCTGTTAGCAGTGTTTTGGCCCTTACCAATTCGGGTTGACTTCCGTCTTCTTTAGCCGGAAGCGTCTCCTGCCTGCCCACCTGGACGCTTTCCCGCACCCAGTGAGAGGACTTGCGGATGGGAGTAGATCTTCACGGACGGTCTGCCAAGCGAGTGACGTATCCACGGTGCCTGCCAAGGGCTCCCCCGTACCAGGCACCCTGCTCCGCCGTTCACGGGCGTCATTTCATTTAATCCCTTAAACAGCTCTGTGAACCAAGTACCGGTTTATAGTCGTATTACAGACGAGAAAAAAAAAAAAAGCAAAGGCTCCTCAGGCCCAGCCAGGAAAGGGGGCCTCTCCGTGGTCACATGGTCAAGCTGTGGCAGGAGGCAGGCTCTTCTGATGCTTATTCCAGGCCCGGGCTCTTGACTCCCGGGCACGCGGGCCTCCCTTGCTTAAGTGCCTTACCATATTTGGTTATCAAGCTATACATTCTGGGCTCAGGTCTGAAACCTGTAGCAGAGAGAGTCCCCCCGCCGAGGCACGATACCCGAATTCATGTGCTCTCGCCGTATCTTTGCCTCCAGCGGACTGAGGGTATCATTTCTTCCTAACGACGTGTGCACCGTCCGACCTGCCTTAGGAAGGAATGCTGTACCACGTGAGTTTCTTTTTTTTTTCCACGCCACGGGGGACTTCGCGGCCTGGACTTCAGGGCTTGGAGTCGGGTTCAGCGTCCTGTGGATGTGTAGCCGGGACAAAACTCGGCCAAGACAAGCCGTGGGAAGTCTCATTCGGGGAAGGCGAAGGCTCTGGAACCAGAGCTGGTAGATGGCCCGGCGGGTGGCCAATCTCAAAACTCCCCGTGTCCCGTCGATGTGGGGCAATCGGGTTGAAACCAGAATGGAGAGGCTGGCAGCGGAGGGGCAGTGGGTCTCAGCCCTGAAGCGTGAGAGCTGAACCTGCAGTGGGGTCCTCAGCCATGGCCAGGGAGAGCACCGATCCTCACGAGACACTGGCCGCAGGGATATTGTAGGAGCCAGGGCGTCGATCGTGTGGCGAATACCAGCTGGTTCTCCCAGAGTCTGTGTGCGCTGTGGCTTTGAAGTAATCCTTCTATTTTGACTGGAAAAAATTCATATTAATGTGACATCTTATATTCATGGTCTAGCTCTGCATAGAGCTCCCAGACTTAATTGAATTGGAGGTCTCGGAAGAAATCACCCATCTCAGAGTGGGAGCCCAATTACCGGGAAGTGATAGTTACAACGGGAAGCCTCTGGAGTGGCGCTCAAGTGGGGAGCGGCGTGCCACGATCTCGGACGGGGCGTGGGGGCCACGCGGGCGCCCCCCTGATCTGCCCGCGTCCGCACGAGCGGGCCGAGATCCCGTCGGTCCGCTTGCACTAAATTCAGACAGAAGACTGTCGGAAGGGGAGCTGATGTGTCCGTCTGTCTTTCCAGATTTGCTGCTCTGGTGTGGAGACAGCAGGTTTCGGGGGGATAATTTAGGCCTCCTTTCCCGCCAGAACTTTCAAAAGCCAAATCTCAGTGGCAGAGGCCCCACACACCAGTCACAGACCAAACTGCCTTCTTCGGTGTGATATTCTGTAAGCAGAACAAGGGTCTTTGCGGGACCTTTTTTAGCGCACCAACTTAGATATGGGGAATTGCAAGTCAGCTCTGAGGAGCTCGTGGGTGTCGCATACGGGCAACTCTCCAGCGATCAGCAGGTACGCGGAGTCCCTTCGGATCCTGCCGCAGTATCTAATTTTTAAATTGGGCTTTGGACGTTACACATCCGTCCCTCCCCCATCTCTCCTCCCTCCCTCCCCACCCCCCTTCCTCTCCCTCCCAGTTCCCAGGGCTGGAACTTAGGGACGGAGGGTTTAGGCAGAGGTGTTGGGGGAACCTGGGTGGGGAGTGAGCTGGGACCAGGCAGGGTGAGAGGCGTGATTTCAGGTCCTTTCTCGCGCAGTCCCTTCTCGGGCCCTGGGAGCAGTGTCTTCACGTGGGTATGAGATTTGTATTGAACGGTATTTTTTAATTTTTCTTAAAGAAGCTCCCCTTAATAATAGAAACATAAAAAGACCCTACAACCTGCCTCTGCCCCTTGTCAGGGCTATTAATCGAGTCCTTCGGCGATGAGGGTTTAAAGATGAAGAGAGACAGAACAACAAAACAGCGAAAATGCAAGACTAGGGTTCTGAGATTTACCAGCTTGCCCACACTCCTCCTTCCTTTCAGAGTGATTACTGCTTTAATCGTGGGTAACGCTGCTTATCAAAACTCACTGTAAATGAGATTAACCCAGCAGCACAGATGCGGGTCTACACGCAATCCTTAGGGTCTGCGATTCCGGGAGAGACTTCACAATTAAGTCCACTTACGAGGAGGCCGCAGGGTGAGGGCCTTCAGCCTCCCTCCCACGCTCACTTCCCAGCCTCACCCCCTCGGCCGCCTCCATCACTCCCACTCACTGTCATCTCTCATTAAACATGCCTTCCCGCGTTTCCAAATAAATCCAAGATGAGGTCTGCTTTCTGTCACACGGTTCTTGCTCCTTTCTTGTGGGCGGTTAACGGTCTCTCCAAAACAGTGACGGGTTTTAATTACTGGACCCACAATCAATTTTGGGCAAAGATTCCTAACAAAATAATCTCTTAGGGGGCCCCTGGACCTGTGATCAATCTCTCTCCTCTAGGTGGTTTTGAGAACAGTAAATGGGAGATTTTTAACCAACGCGAAGACCCGCATTGGTTGCCGGGGACATCTTGTTGGATTCTGCGTAACTCTGGTACCTCTAAGATTCATTAGCCAATGCTGACTCACAAACGCAAAGGAAATACGATGCTTGATTGCTATGTGATGTTTTAAAAATACACGCACACACACACTCATATCACACGTGTGTGTTGGATTTTCCGGAAAAAAAGGATATTACATATATAACATATATATTTATATATATTTATTACGTGTATGGAATGGAATAGAATATATATAGTCTCTAGGCATATTTATATGTATATATATTTTATATATATAAACAGAATGTGATACTTCATATATACTTATTATACATAATATATAATAAATCTACATATGAAAGGAATATATATGGCAGGAGTATATATGGCAGGAGTATATATATAAAACAGGAGTTGGCTCACCTGATTATGGAGGCGAGAAGTCCCATGATCTGTGGTCTGCGAGCTAGAGAACGAGGAAAGCAGATGGTGTAATTCAGTCCGAGTCCAAAGGCCCGAGAAGTGGGGTGCAGGCTGCATAAGCTCTAGTCTGAGCCCAAGGGCCCGAGAACCGGAAGTGTGGTATCTGAGGACAGGAGATGGGTGTCCTGGCTCGGGAAGAGAGAGCGCTCACCCTTCCTCCACCTTCCGTCGGGCCCTCCTTGGGTTGGATGATGAGAACCCTCACTGGGGAGGGCAAGCTTCTTTATTCGGTCTACTGACTCGGTGCAGGTTCTCCCCCAAAACGCTGGCACAGACACACCCAGAAATAACATTGTACCAGCTCCCTGGGTCATCCCTTAGCCCAGTAAAGTCGATACATAAAATTACTATCACAATATACATTTGCCACCAGCAGATACTAATCTTTCCCTTTATCTCCAAAGACCCTCCTACCCAGTCAGATACCACCCCCTTTCTGTGGATGAGGAAACTGCAGTGTGGAGATGTGAAGTAGCTGGCCTGGGGCCACTGAGCTTGCTGGGGATTGTGGGAGAGCGGTCTCGAAGCGGATTTGCGTGACCGCTTGAGCCTGGGGATTTTGCGCACTCGCTGGTCTCCAGCATGGCTGGATCGTTGTGGTGCTTCCTTCTCATTAGGTCAAAAAGAAAACATGTAGAGTCATTAGAAATCCTGTGCCAAGCATAAGAAAACATAACGGATTCAAAGAAGACCCAATTAGACAGAGGAGTTCACAGTAGCTCACCACCCAGCCCCCAGGCTGCTGTGGACAGCCATGCAAACTGGCCCCTGCACAACTCCAAGGGGGCCCTGTTCTCATGGATTGTGATGGGCACAGAGTCTCCTGGAGCCAGGGCCGTGACCCCATCAGCTGTCTCCTGACTAGCTACCTGTTTACACTGACCTTCTGTTGGCTGTTAACGCTTTCACCAATATTCTAGGCACATGATAGGATTGGAGTTCCCACCCCCCACCCCTTGGATTAGACATGGCCGTGATTCGCTCTGGCCGGTGGAGTGTGGGAGCACTGAGTCCATCATAGCCTTTAAGAGCTGGTACATGATGGTATTCGTTTCCCAGGGGCTGCTACAAAGTATACAAACCAGGGGGCTTCAAACAACAGAAATGTACCGTATCACAGTTCTGGAGCCCCGAAGTCGAAATCAAGATGGCACCAGGGCATCAGTCCCCCTGAAGTTTCCCGTGGGGGACTTTCCTCCCTCTTCCAGCTTCTGGTGGCTCCTGGCACTCTGCTCATCCCTTGGCTTGTGGCCACATCCCTCCAATCTCTGCCTTTGTCATCACACGGGCTTCTTCTCTGTGCGTCCACATGTCTGCACCTTCCCCTCTGACTCTGAAGGCACCAATCAAATTAGATGCAGTGTCCACCTAATCACCTAATCCACTTCATCTTAACCAGTCGCACCTGCACCAACCCTGTATCCAAACAAAGTCACACCGTGAGCTACTGGGGGTTAGGACTTCCCAAAGAGCACAACGATTTTCCGTGATTTTCCATGACAACCTGCCCCGTGAGCCCGTGTCCCTGAATTAGGACCGTGTCCAGTAGAACCCCACGTTGGACCTCTAGTGCTTTAATGTTGCAGAATTAACCTAACCTGTCCTAGCTGATACACTCATATCAGTCTGAAGAATACACAGTATTTTTTTTTCATTTCTAACTTTGCATAAAATCTATTAACTCACGGTGTCGAAGTCTGCTAATTGTCCTGCAATATTCATTCACTCCTTTCCTCACCAAATCGTAAGCACAGCTTCCTCTGGCCCTATGACTGAGATCTGGCCATCAGGATGTGAGTAGAAATGAAATATAAAACTTTCTATTTTCTGGGTCACATCCTTGAAAGGAACCTGCCTGTCCTTCGTCCTCTCCTCCCCCTTCCTATGCGCGAGGAGCCGGACCCAAATGAGTAGACAAGGGCAATGCTGTAGGTGGGGGGTGGGGGGGCAGTGCCAGGAAGTGGAGGGTCCTGGTTCCAGAAGGACCTTGCAGATTAAAGACCCCTTCCTGGCCTGGATCACCCGCTGGTCCCCAGACTGCCACTCAAGGGAAAAACCAACTCGTGTCTTGTTTGAGACACTGTCACACACGTCCTTATTTCAGTAGCCTGGATTGTGCCCCCACCAACGTACGTCCCAATGTGAGGACATGAAAATTCAGTTCACCTCAACTAACCTCTTCCTCTTGACCTCTTCACAGCGTTAGCTGTTTCTATTATTGTTTTTTCGTTTTTCGTACGGTTGCCCGTGTGGCTTCAAATAAAAACCTTTGTTTCTTGCTCTATCAAGGCGACTTTGTGCGATGAAGATGTTAACACTCCTACCTTCTCTTCCACATCCTGCTTTCTGTCAGCCGCAGTTTTACAAGGTTGTTAACATTTACATTATGTCCTACAACCACAAACAAATTTGTTCAGGTGGCTTCCCAAAGTTTAAAATGAGAAGGCTGTGTTTATGTGTTGTATAAATAAGGCTCAATAAGGGCCAAGGAGAAAACGAGGACCATTTCCTTCCCTGCAGGTCCGAAGGGTAACTCCTGGACCAGCGTCAAAATCAACCGAGTCCTTAAAGGACGTCCCTTCCCCCAAATCAAGTTAATTCATTCACTCACACTTATTTATTAAGTGCGTATTACGGACCAGACACTTCTCGAGATCTTGAGAATGTAGCGGTGGATAAAACAGCCGCAGACCCTTGCCCTGTGGACTTTATATCCCATTGCGGACGGACAGAAATGAAACAGCTTACATAAGGTGCTGATAGAAACAGATGAGTGAGGCAGGGAAGGCGGATAGGCAGTGTGTGTGTGGGCATCACAAGGTGTGAGAGCTTCGCCGGGGAGGACCTCACGCAGAAGGCGGTGTGAGCAAAGACGGGAATGAGATAAGGAACAAGCCGTCTGCCGACGTGAGGGAGGGACACATATACAGAAAGAGGCCAAGCCAGCTGAGCTAGGCGATGACAAGGGTCAGCTGTGCCGTCGGGGTGAAGGGAAGAGGGGTGAGGGCCCTAGGGCGGAGAAGAGGGCCACCCATCCGTAGACCCACGGGTTGTTGGTCTGGGGGTGGGGTGGGGTGAAGGATCATCAGGGTTGGAGGACTGGAAGGAACGAGCTAGAAAGGCAGGAAGAGGTGGTCCGGAGGATGCTACCCGATGCTGACGTCACGGAGGGGTGCGCAGTTCGGGGATGCAAGGTGTGGGGAGTGAGCCTGTGGAGGCAGGGCCGAGAACGTAGTCACCGGAGGAGATGAGGTCTGGGAGCTGAGGGGCCAGGACGCCGGAAAGGTCATGTCCGAGGACACTGGCACCTCTAAGAACCATGAGAGGAGCGGCTGTCGAGAACAGAGAGGGGCCACGATGGCGGTCAGAAGACGGCTGCAGGGTGACCGCCCTGAGAACGGTAGTAAGTGCTGCAGACTGGCGGGAGGTTCGGGGGGAACGCAGAGCTCCTCGGGGAGCTAAGAGGGAGCCAGTTCGCCTTCAGGCCCGAGGGGTGTGGGCAGCGGTGCTGGGGGCACAGCCGGCTGTGGGGCCGCTGACGAGGCAGGTGGCAGCAGACAGGCTGGGGAGACGGGGCCTCCCAGAGACTCGAGTTTGGGGTGACCAACACGAGCTAGGAGAGGTCTGGCTACCGGTGGGCAGGTAGGTGGGTGTGGGGAGGCTGGCGGGCCGGCGGGGGTCCCGCCGGGGGCGTGCGGGTCGTCCCCCCACCCCCGACTCACTCACGGTCCTGGCCGTGTCACCAAGCTCCCAGGGTGGCATTCTTCGAACGCACAGTGGGGGTAACAGTGGCCGCACCTGCCGGTGCTGTTGCATCGGAGTGAGGGAGACCAGGCACCTGCAGAGGCGGCACATGACAGTCAGAAACCAGGCTTTTGTTACGAAGATGCTGACACTATACTTCTGTTTGCTTTGCGTTTTCACCTCTTTTTGTTGTTGTTCTTAGTTTTTTTCTTACAGTCTATTACTCCTTTTGAAAACAATAATTCAGAGACGCCTGGGTGGCTCAGTTGGTTAAGCGGCCGACTCCTGGTTTCTGCTCAGGTCATGATATCATGGTTCTTGGGATCGAGCCCTGCTTGGACAGCGTGGAGCCTGCCTGGGATGCACTCTCTCAATCTCTCTCTCTCTCTCTCTCTGTCCCTCCCCTGCCTGCTCTCTCTCTCTTAAAAGTAAACTTAAAAAAAAAACCAATAATTCAGAGTTGATGTTGTTCTAACTGCTCTGGAGGAGCCTCACTTGTCGGGCGCACCTGACGCCCTCCTTCTCCCTGGCGCACAGGGAACCCCGCGGTCTGCCGGCCACACGGCCCGCGGCCGCCCCCCTGCTCCCACGTCGGTCCCCCTGCTGGCTGGGAGCCGCTTGCACCTGTTCCTGACCAAGCTTACACCGGGTCATGCTGTTTACGATAAGGATGGGACCTAAGTATTTTGTAAATCCGTCGTGTACACATGTGGAAAATCAGGCTTGTTTCCACTAAATTAAGATTTACTACTTTGGAAGACTGATCGCAGCTAGAAAATATGTTGCTTCCAAACGAGGTGCCAAAACTACTGAAGGAAGTATTAAATCTACAGAGTCCCACGCTCCCTCCCTCTCTTCATCTTCCTTCTTCTTTGTTCTTCTGTGCTCTCACCCCCCTCAGAGCTCAGAAGAGATAATCACACGTGCCCCTCCCAGCCGCCGGACCCGAGAGCCTCCTCTCCTCTGTCATCGCGCTGCGGGGACCCTCGTCCTTAGATCGCCCTACCGTGGTTAGAGGTGACCACCGTGAAAGCTCAAGAGAAGCTCTCCTGGAATCCACGGGCGCGGACGAGGTTCCAGCCGTGTCACGCGGCTCTCTGTTTCGCGTTTCGGAGCCTGCGTCCATCGTCTGCGGAACGGCAGAACAGTAGTATTCGCCCCTCAGGGAGTGGAGGGACAGCCGTGTTCGGGAAAACCCCGGCTCGCAAGGCCGACATCCCATTTGAATGCTGCCGTGTGACTTTGATAAGAAACTCAAATCACTCGGTCTTGATCGTGGGCGTTCCGGGGACCCGACGCAGTGAGCACCGTGGACGGGACTCTGGTGGTTACACACGGAAGAAGAGGGCTCGAGGCAAACTCTGCTGTTACGGAGAGTTCTGTTTGACTTCTTTAACATTTCCCCACATTTTGTATAGCGGATAGGCATAACTTCCAACTCTCAGGACAACTGTTACGAAAATAGCCATAGCAACCACGTTTGCTTATCCAGCCCTTTACACAGCTTACCTGGATCCCTCTCTGCATCCTAAAGGCTTTGTAATATACTGGAAGTCAGAAAGGAATGAGCTATATAAGAATCCACATTTATTTAAAATTTTTTTTGTAAAAAGATGAGTTACACACATTTATGTGCTGCAGAGTATTATACTAAAAGTTCAACAGAATGTTTATAATACCTGGGTGGCCGGTCTGTGCTCGGAACAAGTTTGGTTGGGGAAAAGACGACACTGTTGTGCATACAAAAGGCTTCCAGTGAAGTGTGCTGTTTTAATTGACCTTCCTCTGCTTCTGATCACTATTCAAATCCAGCAGAAGCATCAGCAGACTCTTTTCAGAGCTATTCGCTTTGTAAATGCGAAGTTATTTCTGTCTAAAAATATGCAAAATACATTAGGAGGTAATTGCAAGACATTCAGGATTCGAGAAACTTACTTTGATGACTTTTAATGGCAAAATATACTATCTTCCATTGGGCACGAGTTTATTTTGTTAGTAATGCTAATCGTTCCAACAGCCCTAAATGGCTTGGAAAACCTGGCAAACACTCGTCTAATACCTCTAAGCAGATGGACAAATTTCTAATTAAATCTAAATTTATTCTTGATCTCTCACTTCCCTCTCAAAAAGGCAAAGATCTCCGTGTACTCTGACTCTGCCGTGAACCCTCAACTTCAGCCCCCTTCCTCATGCATCTAGAGCAACACGTCTCAAACTTCGTGTGGCCAAGGATCAACCTTATATGTAATGTTTCAAATTCATAATCAGATCGAGAGTAGCACTGGTGTAGAACATCTCCTTCATCATCTTTAAAATTCACAAAATTGAGCCCAGCTAAGATCAGCAGAGCCACACGGCCCATCCAGACACGGGAGCCATAAACACTTAGTTTTTTATGCTAGTGAGATTTGCCTACTGTTGTCATTGTTGTGGCAATAGATCATCATGCTCTTGGGTCACATATCTTCTTTTGTCTTTCTGAATCTTACGAATATGTATTTTAAAGTCATTCTGAGATGGATTTCTTTCCATATCCTTGGGAGTGATCTTGTGTTTCGACGGCTGACTTTCTTCTCTGTATTGCTGAGGTCCCTTTGCAAGTTTGTCTGTAGGCTCCTTCTCCCCCTGGCTTCTCTGTATTCATGTCTTCTGTCCCCCCAGTCTCAACACGATTCTTCGCCTGGGACTCCTATCTCTTGCCAACGTTGGGGGCACCCAGGGGTGGCCGCTCTTGGCCGACTTCCTCCACCATCACAGATGTGTAGTTCCTTGGACACGAATGAGTTCTCATCGGCCCTGTTTGTGGCTGGGGGAGCCCCGCCTCAGCTCCTGGATGACGATGGCATTCCTTTCCCATCACCCATGGGGACAGCAGGTCCCGGTGCTGCACAGCAGCTGGACTTCTGGTCGCCTCTGAACATTTCTGGAAGGGAAAACCCCCAGATCCATTTCTTCCTTCCTTCCTTCCTTCTTTCCTTCCTTCCTCCCTTCTTTTCTTCCTTCCTTCCTTCTTTTCTTCCATCCTTCTTTCTTTCCTTCCTTCCTCCCTTCTTTTCTTCCTTCCTTTCTTCTTTCCTTCCTTCCTCCCTTCTTTCCTTCCTTCCTCCCTTCTTTTCTTCCTTCCTTTCTTCTTTCCTTCCTTCCTCCCTTCTTTTCTTCCTTCCTTTCTTCTTTCCTTCCTTCCTCCCTTCTTTTCTTCCTTCCTTTCTTCTTTCCTTCCTTCCTCCCTTCTTTTCTTCCTTCCTTTCTTCTTTCCTTCCTTCCTCCCTTCTTTTCTTCCTTCCTTCTTTCCTTCCTTCCTTCTCTCCTTCCTTCCTTTTCTTCTTTCCTTCCTCCTTTTCTTCCTTCCTTCTCTCCTTCCTCCCTCCTTTTATTCCTTCCTTCCTTTTCTTCCTTCCTTCCTTCTTCTTTCCTTCCTTCTTTTCTTCCTTCTTTCCTTCCTTCTTTCCATACTTCTTTCCTTCCTTCTTTCCTTCCTTCCTTTTCTTCCTTCCTCCCTTCCTCCCTCCCTTCCTTCCTTCCTTCCTTCCCTCCTTCCTTCTTTCCTGCCTTCCTTCCTTCTTCCCTGCCTTCCTTCCTTCTTTTCTTCCTTCCTTCTTTCCTCCCTTCTTTCCTTCCTTCCTTCCTTCCTTCCTTCCTTCTCTCCTTCCTTCCCTCTCTCCTTTCCTCCCTCCCTCTTTTCCTTCCTTTCCACAGAGCTGTTCATTATGTAGTTGCACTTGGCTAGATTTTTCTAGATTTTCCAAAAATGTTTTGGAGGGATAGACGTGTAGGTCAATGGAACAAATAGTCCATAAGTAGACCCCTCCCTTCACATGTACACTCAACTGATTTTTGAAAGAGGTGCAAAAGCAATTCAATGAGGGAAATAATAGCCTTTGCTGCAAATGGTGCTGGAGAAATAATAATAATAATAATAATAATAATAATAATAATTTCAACCTGAAAGCTCACATGCAAAAAAAATTAATGTAAAATGGATCAAGAATTTAAAGATAAAATAAAGCTTTTAGAAAAAAAAAACAGGAGAAAATCTTTGTAATATAGGGGCAACCAAGAAGTTCTTAGACATGATACCAAAACACAACTTATAAAAAGGACAAATGGATAAATTGAACTTCATAAAAATTAAAAACCCTTGTTGTGTGATAGATCCTGTTAAGAGATGAACGGCAATTTACAGAATTGGAGAACATAGTTGCAAGCCACACTTCTGGCAAGGGCTGAATATCTAGAATGCATAAAGAACTCTCAAACTCAAAAGTTAAAGAACAAAAGTGCAATTAGAAAATGAGCAAAAGAGGGGCACCTGGGTGGCTCAGTCGGCGAAGCGTCTGACTTCGGCTCCGGTCATGATCTCGCGGTTTGTGAGTTTGAGCCCCGCGTCCGGCTCTGCGCTGACAGCTCGGAGCCTGGAGCCTGCTACAGACTCTGTGTCTCCCTCTCTCTGCCCCTCCCCCGCTTGCACTCTGTCTCTCAAAAATGAATAAACGTTAAAAAAAATTTAAAAAAAGAAAAAAGAAAGTGAGCAAAAGACAGAGAGACATTTCACCCGAAAGGTGATGACACATAAACACATGGAAACATGTTCAGCATCATCAACCATCACCAGAATGGCTAAAATAAAAAAAATAATGACAATGCCACATTCTGATGAGGATGAAGAGAAAGGACCTCGAACTTTGCCGGTGGGCACGTAACAAGGCGCAGCCACTTTGGGAAACGATCTGGCAGCTTCTTAAAAAACTCACCATGCCGCCACCACATGACACAATAATTTCACTCCTGGGCATTTATCCCAGAGAAACATTTATGCTCTCATAAAAACCTGCATGCAAATATTGACAGCAGTTTTGTTTGGAATGGTCAAAAACTAGAAACCACCTGGATGTCCTTCATTGGTGAACTAAACACTGTGGTGTGGCCACGGCATGGAACGCTACTTGGTCATAAAAAAGAACACGTCATCGGATTATCCAGGGGTTTGTGCCATGTGAAAGAAGCCAGTCCCCGAAGGTCACATAGTCCATTACATCATCATAGAAATAGAGAGAGCTGATTGGTGGTTTTTAGGGGTTAGCGATGGGCTCGGGGCAGGAAGGAAGCATGTGTCACTTCGCAGGGCGTCAAGAACATCTTGGTGGGGTTGGAAATGTCCTATATCTTGACTGGATCAGGGTCAATATCTTGGCTGTGATGTTTTACTATAGTTTTGTAAGATGTTATCATGAAAGAACTGGGCAAAGCCTACAGGGGCTGTCTCTGGATTAGTTCTTACAACTGCAGGTGAATCCACAATTATCTCGAAATACAAAGGTTAATTAAAAATATTTTGTCTCTCTCTGCTGGGTTTCCGTGGAATGAAAGGAACAAAGTTTGAGCTTACGATGTCATCTGACTAGAAGTGGACAAATTGGTAAGAAAGGATAGTGAACCAAATTACTGCCTTCAAAAGCAAGTGTATGAGGCGGGTACCCACCCCCGCCCCCCATCGGTGGCGAGGAGAAAGAGGTTTGTGTCGAAGTGAATCACTTCCAAGGCCAAGTGATCTCCTTTCCGAGGCATGACGTGTGTGGAACAGCTGTGAGTTACCAAAGCCTTCCTAAAGTCTAGGAATACTAATTCACGAGCACTTGCATACATGGTCCAGCCCATGCAACTGGTAAAAGTCGTGAAGGGCCAAAAATGCAATGAGAAACAAAGAGAAAACCCACATGCTGGTCTTTCTTCGGAGAGCTTGAGCTCCGTGGCGGAGGCCGGCCCACACTCCCGTCGGGCAGGAGGGCTGGGTTCGCTCAGCAAAGCTTTGCTTCTAGTCGCACAATGGTTTTTGGACAGTATACCATTCACCCCCGAGTTCCTCCCTGTGAATTTTAGCCACCCCAGCAAAAATCACCCTTCCTTCTTTCCCTCTCTATTTGTAACACAAAGAACATGATATTTTACAGAGAATCCAAGCAGGGCGTGAAGCAGAGTTCTTTCGCTTTGATTCCAGAACTCAGCCACTGCCCTTCTCAGTTATGCTGCCCGGCACAGCCTGAATTTTCATCCTCAGATCAATTCATCTCGGAAACTCCTACAGCTCCCCTGGGCCTTTTGCGGGGAAACCCTCTCCGGTTTCTTCCTTCTTTCTCCTTTTCTTCTCCTTCTCCTTTCCCTCCTTCCTTTTCCTCTCCCCCTCCCTCTCCTCCTCCTTTTTCCTGGGAGACGGAGATTTCTTTGTGCTTGGGGTGACTGATTGAATTTTACCTGAGCTAAATTATAGTTGCACATTCTGGTAATTGCAGAGGGCCACACAGAGAAACAAAGCATTGACTGCTGCGGAGCTTGGATTTCCCAGATGTATAATTTCAAATTGATATGAAAAAAAAGCCTTGCAACGCATTAATAATAGCATAAAATGTAACTCAGTTGGCCAAGGGTGAGCGGAGGCTTTATTTTCTTAGCTACAAAACAAGCTATAGACCTCAAGTGACTAGCATTTATTGTGAGAATGGGTTTTCTATTGCGCACCTTCTGAAACACAGAATGAGAAGAGATTTATACTGAATCCTGTCCCCATTCGCGGCGCTCTGCACCGTGCACCCAGAGAGCCCGTGTGAAACGTTAAAGCACTGGGTTGTTGTTATTTCCCCCGCTTTTACTCAGTAGTTCAGAAAGCAGAAGGTTTTCCTGTAATTCAAAAGCGCCCGTCCACATCTTGTGACGAAGCAGGTCACCGGGCTATTTCTTTTCTATGGTGTCATTTTTCTGTACCTAGTATCTGACAAATACCACTCTTATGATAGAAAAGAAAGAAAGAAAGAAAGAAAGAAAGAAAGAAAAGAAGAAAGAAAGGAGGCAAGAAAGAAAGGAAGGAAGAGGGAAGGAAGGAAGGAAGGAAGGAAGGAAGGAAGGAAGGAAGGTTGGATGGGTAGGTGGGTAGAAGGAAGGAAGGGAGGAAGGAAGGAGGGAGGGAGGAAAGGGAGGAAGGAAGGGAGAAAAGAGAAAGGGAGAAAACATGAAGAAAGTCATATGGTTCCCTTAACATCTGAAGGCATCGGCTGTAACATGTTATTTTGTTTTAGGACTTTATGTACACGTGTGCATGTGCCTGGCCATGAATGTATGGGGCAAAGAGAAGCGAACTCTGTGTTTCTGAATCCAGCACAATTTACGGGGACAAGGAAACGATGCCTCACGTACCGGAAACTCAAAGGGTACCCTTCCGGACTGGAGCCCCCCTGAGACCTCCCGCACGATGGGCTGCCAGCCACAGCCGGCAACTGCTTAGAGGAATAATATTTAGGCCGTGTTTCACAATCGTCATTTTTCTGGTTCTTCACAACAACCGGGAGTAGCTTGATTTTCTCCATTTCCCTCCAGGTTGGGACTGGCAGAAGGGGTGGAGGCGGGGCGGTTCTGGAGAAGGGACCCTTCGTCCCCGCCACGGGCCTGGCTCCTGCGCACCTGGGAGACGGGGCCGCGTCGGCCAGGTGGTTTGCTCCTGTCCGGGACGTGCTGGAGACGCAGCTCTTCGCCGCGACCACGTGCTGTCCCCTCTGCATCTGGTCACTTGCCCTTGAACGGAGCGTGGAGGGGCACAGCAGGCGGCCCCACGGGCACCTTTGCTTGCACGTCGGTGCCCAGTTTCCTCCCGTGGCTTGCATTCGGGACTCCTCGTAAGATGGAACAGGCCTGGGGGCCTTTGGCCGAGGAGAGGCCCCGCGTTCTTCCCGTCTCCAAGGAAAGAAAGAGTGAGACTTTACTTTCATAAAGTGGTAGCAGATGCTCCTGGAGCCGCCCAGACCCGGCGTCCCCGGTGCCCTCGGGCTCTGTGTCAGGGCTTGGAGGTGAGCTCAGCCAGCCTGGTGGAGGGAGACGCCCTTCCTCTGGCTGGTGACCTTGAGCTCGTATGCCACCTTCCCAGAGATGGCCTCTCTCGCCGCGGGCCGCTCCCTCCGGCCCTGCACACCCTCCAGCGACCTTGGTCGTGTGTGCATCGCCGCGGTGGTGCCTGTCACCCCGGCCCTGGCCCGCGTGAGGGCTCCCAGGGCGGAGGATGTCGCCGTGCCTGCTGAATCCAGCAATGAGATCAGACAGACGGCTGACACCCGACGAATCCTGGAGAGAATGTGGGGAAACCTTTAGAAACGGTCAAAACACACCCCTGCCGGTTACCAGCGCTTTTGTGGCCCCTGCCGTGCGCAGCGAGGAAGTTCTGTGGCCAGCAGATGTGGGTTTTTGGTGTCGATACGCTGACTTGAGTCATTGCGGTCCCTTTAACTGTGAATCATCAGGCAAATTACTGATAACCCCTCTGACTCTTGGTTTCTTTTCTCTAGATTCTACCTTACGGAGTTACGGGATTCAAGGACACGTGAGGCCGTTAGTAGTTAGGATCAGGTCCCCAAGAACCAGTCCCCCCTCACCTGACGCCGCACAGGGGGTGCCCTTGGAACTTTACTGCGCCTCAAGGAAGAGAATGAACAGCTCTCTGTCGGACTTTCGGGAGGGTGTTTGGGGTCTCACACTTGGAAATCAGGAAAAAGCAGAATCTGCACAGACTGAATCTTTGTGTCCCCCCAGCGTTCGTGGGTTACGATCAGAGCCCTCAGGGTGCTGATGCCAGGAGGTGGGGCCTGGAGGAGGTGGTTAGTTCAGGAGGGTGAAACCCTCATAAATGAGATTTGGGCCTTTACAAAAGAGACCCCTTCCGCCCCGGGAGGACGCAGTGAGTAGTCTGTGACCCACAAGAGGGCTGCGACTGGAACCGGACCACACTGGCACCCTTATCTTGGATTTCCGGTCTCCGGAACTGTGATCAATGAATTTCGGTTATTCAGAAGCTACCCAGTGTGGGGTATTTTGTTACGGCAGCAGAAATGGGCTGAGGCACCGTGTTACTTCGTCAAGAACCACTCTTCGCTGACTGAATCCAGCTCAAAGATCCAAACACAGCTTGTGTGAATGGCATCCATGTTTTCCTGCTCATACAGACTGAGGACCCAAACCCCGTTCTACTAGACAGGTAGCCCTGCAGTCCCCAGAATGGTCCTAGAGGTCCCCAAGATACTTTTCGGGGATCTGCGACGTCAAAATTATTTTAATAATATGGAGATGTAATTCTCTCCTTCTCTCGTAAGCGTATTGGACAGGTTAGTGATAGATGATATTTCAGTACGCTCAAGGCCGAAAGAGACGAGGACCCAAATGTCTTCTATGAAGCCAGACTTTAAAAAGATTTGCGAAAATGTAAAGCACTGGCACTCTTGTCACAATTTTTTTTTTTTTTGGAAAGTCTGGTTATTTTTCACGAAAAAAGCATAATATATAATGAGTTCTCTATCGTTATTTTTAAGTGAGTTAATAAATCCTAAAGTTGTCAGTTTTAATTTCTAATACGATAAATATCAATAATTATAATCCAAACAAACTTAAGTTATTTGGGGCTCTCTATAGTCAGATGTGAAGGGGTCCTAAGATCAAAATGTTGGAGACCTGTGGTTGTAGAAAATTCTAGAAGAACCCCTTGATTACTGCGTGGTGCCCATGGGCTGCCTTGTCTCGTGTTCCCCTTGCTGAGGTGCTGTCTCTGCCACTCTGGGTGCTCCTTTTGTCTGTGCCTAAGTTACCCAAGCTTGAGGCTTAAGGAGTTGAGGGAGTCTCAGAGGACCAGCCGCCTCTGCAGTCCCAGAGCCCTGTCATGTCCTGAGATGCCACCATGGTGGACGGTGTCCTCAGGGTGACAATTTCATTTCTGCATCTTCAGGGAGAGACGTCGGCCGTATGGCTGACTTTTGGGCCAATGACTTTGCCAACCCTGAGTAATGGGTCTGCTCACTCATATCCGGGATGCTCACTGGACAACAGAGAAAGACAACTTGAGTCTTAGGTACTAGGCCAAGAGGGGTCATCTGAGGGACAGTCCCCCAGCTCTGGTTGGGATTATTCTCCTCCCACTCATTTGCCCAATCCTATCGACCTTAGACCACATTCTTACAACTTCCTGAATGCATCCAGGATGTGTATTTCCGGGAGGCTCACCCACACCTCCTGATAATGGACTGTCTCCGGTGACAACCCAGCGATCCTCCAAAGATGTTTGATCAAAGCAGGAGCCCTGCAAGTAAATGTGGCCGGTGTGCATGTGTGTACCTCTCCCCGTGACCCTATTTCCCCATTGGGCTCACATCCATGGCGCTAATGGCAGTGAGGTTCTAGCTCTGAAGCCACTGGACCTCTTCCTCAGGTGAGCACTGAGGTGGCCCAAGTGTCAGGCAATGAGTTTATACACTCGGGGGCTCTTGTTATGTCCAAGTTGAAGTTGCTACTCCAACTTTATAGTTGGTCTCATTGGCCAAGTTGAAGAACCTACTCCAACTTTATAGTTCGAGGCGCTGTTTTATTCTCCTCTGGTCTAATCTTCTCCATTTTTTTTTTTTTTCTAAAGACCTTCCCAGACAACATCTTTAACTACCATTTATACCAAATACAAATTTAAGATATTATTTCGCATTTAAAATTCTTCCTTCATGATAGAATGAAATGGACATCTCTGGTCCCTCAAAAAATGGATTTCCAACCAGGAGTATGGTTTGGGGGGTAGAGGGATTTGATATTTTATTATGATTTGTAGTGAATGAGCTATATACATGGAAATCCGGCCTGGGGAAATTAAATTTGACCATTAGTGTTCTTCAAGTCCAAATTAAAAGGGGGCGGTTGCTGAGAATAACAGTGACGACCCTCACTTTGTGGGGAGGACCTGCCTGCTGGAGCCTGGAAGCCACCAGAATGGAAACGACCAACGCAATGCTCTCGTGTCTCCTCCTTCCGCTTCGATGGGGACCGTCCCCCTGGGCAGAGGGCTTGCCCGCCCGAGTCTGGCAGTCAGTCACCCAGGCTGACCCAGAAGCTGTTTTGAGTCTCTCAATTTCTGTGATTCTAAGCCCGACTTGGTTGTCTAGGGAAGCAGCTTTAAAGTAATGGCAAGAAAAGCATTTCCACACCTCTAACAAATTATAACAGTCGGATGCAATTTGGATTAGGTAAAATATATATTTATTTTATGGAACAAACACGCAGACAATAAAATTTTGTTTACCGGGAACCGTATTATTCAGCGACTCAGTAATGGAATTCAAAACTTTATTATTGAATATTACTTTCGAGGTAGTGTAATGGAGCTGATGTGATTCCTCGGTCGTCTTTAGCACTATTTTCCCTTTAGCTCCTAGTCGTGTATTCTGGGGGTTCTAGAAGGCCGCCAACAGCACGGGTAGGCATCAGGGCATCGCGTTAAAGCGAAGATGGTTTCTCTAGGCGGGCAGTGTGATGGTGTGACGGCCCCGCTCCCTGGGCTGGGAGGGGGCTCGTGCCAGGGGAGGGGCTGAATTCCCATCTGTGACCAGTCTTCTGCAAGAGTTCTTGGTGCAGGAGTACTCGGGACTACGGGCTGACGCGGACCAGGTCTGCGTCACTCAGGAGATCCAGCTGTAAGTTCCTGGCTCCAGGCTCGGGCACAGATGCTTCCCACCTTGAATCTCGTTGTTCACGCCTCTCGTCGTCACACATCACAGTGAAGGTCTTGTGTCCCTCTCTAAGGACGAGGAAAACCTTCCCTGCCCCGCGACCCCCAGGTCTCATTGGCCAGAATTGTGCTTCGTGCCCCTGCCCAAAGCACTCACTCGGCTTGGACCAAATAACATTCGCGTCTGGGAGTGAGAATGTGGCTCATTTCCCCTCAGGACAGGCCACCTGTATGACAGTGGACAAAATTCTCGTAGAGGAAGGAGGAAAGATGAGGCCCAAAGGGCACAGGGCATGGCCAGTGAGTGGGGGACGTAAGGCATCCGTCACCACGTCCAACCTGGAAAACTGACCTGCTTCTAGAGAGGAGGCAAGACGGATGCAGGCTCCGGGTTCTTCTAAAACTGGGGTGTGAGAGGACCAAGGCAAGTAGAACACAGTGCGTTGGAAAATTCAGGCAGCGGGAATGCTCGTAAAGAGAATGCAAGGGGCTGTATTTCCATTTTAGTTTCAAGACCGTTTTGTTGGCCATTTATTTTAGCAGGATCATAAAGCTGTGGAATCCACATTTGCTTGCGAGGGTCTTGGGTCTCTTCTTGCTGGGTTGAGGCTGGGAACCAGAGGCGACGGGGCCCCCTCACTGGGTGTGTCTGAGGGGCAGCGGTGAGGGAGCGTTGGAGGTGCTTACGGGAAAAATAGGCAACAAACAGCCACACGGTACTCAAAACAAAACAAAACAAAACAAAACAACAACCCTCTGTGTCCTGAAGCTACTTGAGTCAGGATAGGAGGAAGGCCCATCTGTTACCTCGGCCGGGGGTCTTTGTGCTAAAAGCCTGGGTGAACCGTCAACCACAAATGGTGTTTTGTCGCATGTTTGATACATTTTTTTTTTTTTTAAGTATAGGTATCTCTTTTTTTTAAATTTTTTTTTAACATTTATTTATTTTTGAGTCCGAGAGAGAGCACGAACAGGGGAGGGTCAGAGAAAGAGGGAGACACAGAATCCGAAGCAGGCTCCAGGCTCCGAGCGGTCAGCACAGAGCCCGACGCGGGGCTCGAAGCCACGGACCGCGAGATCATGACCTGAGCCGAATCGGACGCTCCACCAACTGAGCCACCCAGGCGCCCCTGTTTGATACACTTTTGTATCACCTGCCCAAAATTCCCGAGGAGTCTGGCTATTCCTTTTGTCCTCGCCATTCAGATCAGCCTGCGGCTCCTGGGAGTTGATGTGCTGTGTAGCTGGCACAGGGCTCTCTCGAGAGCTGTCTTGCATTGTAAACACTCACACTCAGGTGGCTCCATGGCCACCGTCAGTCACAATGGTTCCTGAGATGGCATAAGCCAAAGTGGCTTCTATTAGCAGCTAAAACACAAAGATACAGATTTTGTAGTACCCCCTCCTGCCTTGAGACAACAGTGAAAATTCCTATTGTCAATGTGTGGGAAGCATCTAAGGCTGAAAGAAACCTTGTTCGACACGATGTTCTTGGTTGTACGGATTCCTACAATGAGTACGGGTGAGTCACTCCCCACACGGTGGGGAATACTGATGTCCCGAGACCAATTCGTGGAGCCCTGTCCCGTCTTGTGGACCCCAGAGAGTCAAACCACCTTGCCGACTACCTCTTTCTGAAGGGAACAAACAAAGAAGGAAGGGGACTGGCACGTGATGTGGGTGACAGGTGCTCCCTAACTCTTCCGGGTGAGTTTGCTAAAAAAAAATTGGGGGGTGCGGGCTGTTTATCTGGGGAGATAATTAAACGGATCCATTGAATCGGGCTTCAATGATTAGCAAGAGAAGGCAGGTCTGGGATGATCGGCTCCAGACATGCGGATTAATTACCTCGAATACATAAATTCTCATAGAAATCGTTTCTGTTTCCAGACATGGGACGTTACTCTTTATGATTTTTATGGCTCAGAACTCCTGGGGTTGTAACACACGTTCTGAAAGCCCTGCTTTCATAAGGAAGAGGCTGGGTGGGCCGCGGGTCGCCGGACGACCGGTCTCCGGATCCCGGGGTCTCCCGCACGCACACCTGTGGGCTCTGCGGGGGCTCCCCCCACCCCATCGAAGGGCTCTCCTCTCCTCTCTCCAAACAGCACAGCGTGACGAACGGATCACAGGCAGAGTGGGAAAGTCAGAGGCAGACAGAGTCGCAAGTCCATAAAAAAGGTAATGGCCTCCTTTCAATAATTATACACCTATAAAAAATAATAAAGAAGATACAGGGCCAAAATTTTATGGCATTTATGCTAATGCGCTGCTGACACTCAGTAGGGGAGGGTGGCACGGGACGGCTGGCGTGTTGCTGGGAAGTGTGGCCCCTGTGGGCTCCATTTCGTGTGCTCCCGTGGCGGCAAGTTTTCTGTGCGCGCGGACGACCCGGACCGTTGTTCCTTGTGTGCCTCTGTCCTCCATCTGTATTCTGCTCAGATCCCTATTGAATTCTTCAGGCTTTTGAACGTCCTGACGGTTACAGCAATACCGCTGAATTAACTTTTCCAATAGTAAATAGCTGCAAATATGTCCATATGGACTTCTCAGGGCTGCTCCTCCGAGCAAGTGGGAAAATATTCTTGGATAGGATTGCGCTGAAAGAACAAAACGCTGTTGCCCTCAGATGTACTCTCAGAGTTAACTCTTTACATGAAGACCAGGGCTCCATGCTTCTTGTTTCTGACTGTGCAGGGAAAGAAGGGGACGCTCCTGCAGACGTCAGAACGACATTGGTGAGTGTCCATTGGACTCTGGAAACGCGGAGGGCCACGTGCCTGTCCCGTAGCTTCCTGCTGGGCAGCGGCCCGCGTGGAACCAAGGCAAGGAGGTGATCCGATCCAGCTTCATGTTTATTCCACAGCCAGCGTCCCCCCCACGGCTAACGAAAGGGGGCTCCCAGGACTGGCAAACGAGGCTGGCATCGTGCTAGTATCGTACCTTGGGCTTTACTTCCATTTAAATCCACATTCTTGAAGTGTCTGTGGCCACATTTAAAAAGGATCCAAGTGTTGAAAGAAACGCCTCCGAACACCCGCTTGAATCGTTGACAATGATGATGCAGACTAGTCCTTTTCCTCCTTTTTGCACGTGTAACCTTCCACACTGGACAACTCCGTCTTTCGTGAGAGCAAAGGTGGCAATCCCGGAGGACAGCGACCTCCCCCCGCCGGTGACACCTGCTTGGAGCCTTGCCCATCAATCGCTGAGCCTCTTTCGAAACCTGAACCAATTCGGCCAAGGAGAAACACACTGCCGTGAAAACAAAACAGTCCTCCACAGCGTCTTTGATTTAATAAGCGAAGGTTTACAAGTGCAGAATGGAAGTGCTTCCCCAAAGGGAGCCGTGCGTGAAGGTCCTCAGGGCTCGGAGCAGGAAGAGCGTTGTGTTTCTGCATCGTCTCCAGCTGCCATCCCACCGGGACCACTGCCTTTCAGCCACTGGGAGCTGGGACTGCGGAGGAAATTCAGAACGGTCGATACCAGAGCACGGGATCAGTCCGTGCACCGCGATATACATATTCACAACCTGGCAGTTCTAGGAGCCTGGGTAGGCATAAGGGACTGGTGAGAAGAAAAAAAAAAAAAGGTTGATTTATGATGATCTCAAAAACATGGTCTCCAAAGATGTATTCTGCAGCTCTGAGACCTCGGGTTTAAGCTCTATTAATTTTCCAGAACTGTCTGGGATTACCCATCTGTTTAAAGGTTAACTGTCTTCACACTTATGAAATGGGTATCTCTGTTTTGGTTCTTACTTTGTTCCTGTTAATGATTTATAAAATACAAAATGCAAAGCCAGTGAAATAGCTTTAAATCTTCAGTATGAAACACCCACCTGACCAAGTTTTTGAGAGACACAAAGTATCACTCATGTCCTGCCCAGCGACACCTTGGAAATTCGGCCGCTCTACGCACCCCGTTTTGAATAAAGCAGAAAGAAAAGTTCCACCACACAACATCTTGCGTCCTAGAGAGGAAAATCCATTTGGGTGAATTGTATCGTGTGTGTGTGTGTGTGTGTGTGTGTGTGTGTGTTTTGGGAGTTTATTCTTGGATTCCCCCTTACAACATTTTTTTTCTACGTAGAATATTGCCCAAATATATGCCTTTCAATATCTGAACATTATTATCTTCTCATGTGCAGTTCTGTTACATTTCCGGGATTTTATTTCCTCATATAAAAGAGCACATAATTTTTCTCTCTTGATGGCTTTGGAAGTATGACAAGTTGCTTTGCAAATCTGGTTTTGAATGTTCCATGCTAAAAATTCTGTGACCTCAGACAATTTATTAGTCATTTGTTAGCTTTGGTTCTGGGCTTTTTTTTTTTTTAATTTTTAGATGTTTATTTATTTTTGAGAGAGAGAGAGAGAGAGAGAGAGGAGGGGCAGAGAGAGGGGGAGACACAGAATCCGAAGCAGGCTCCAGGCTCCGAGCTGTCAGCACAGAGCCCGACGTGGGGCTCGAACCCACAGACTGTGAGATCGTGACCTGAGCTGAAGCCACCCGGGGGGCCCCGGTTCTGCTGTTAATAGGATCAACTCAGGGAGGCAACCCTTGTGTCTCCTCAGGTGCAAAGAACGCCACCGGTGTGAACGAGAGCAGCATACCTCCGGGGACCCTCAGCTCCACCTCTGGCTTCTGAGCCCGGCCCAGGCGAGGGGGTCCTGGAGCCTGGGGTGGAGGAGGTGCAGTCTGTGCCTCCACCTTCTCCTCTGTCTCCGGCTGGGTTGCTAAACTTCTGCCAGCCGCTTGGCCACAGATTAGGGTTACCATGGTTACCTGAGAGTAGCCCCATGGGGTGGACTAAACTCTCTGCGCTCCAGTCCCAGCTTCGGATTGCATAACCCTATCAGGAAGTTTTTTGAGCGGTTCGCTCTTCCTGTGCCTGTTCATTATTCTCTACAATAATATACACGTTAATATTTTAAGTGTATTGTAAAACACACATAAAATAGAAATTAAAGTGTGAAGGGAAATAAAAGATTGCAAGCTATTTACTTTTTTAAATTTATTGACTGCAGAAACGTATTTTTGCTTTCAATTTGTATTTGCATTCATCTTCTTGATACTTAGCTATAAAATGTCTTGTTAATTATAATGGCTTCCTGTTAGCATTAACTAATATTTCAGTGATCAGTATGGACGGGAGGGAGGGTCGCCATTGACAACGAGGCATCGGTTATGCGTCGGATGTTTTTGTTTTGTGGTTTGGCTGAGCGCGGAGGGTTCCCTCCCGTTTCTTGTAGCCAGTCTCCGCACTGTGAGAACCATCTTCAAATCCCCTGTTCTTTGCACGAATCTTTCTGGGGCCACCCGCCCTTTTCGTAAGGGTACATTTGGTTGAAACTCCACAATAAATCTGTAAGCCCACTTAGCTAGTCACAAGTTAAACTGTGCCATGTGACAATTTACCAGCCTGTCATACGACTTCCCAGTGGATTATCTTGCCGGGGGCATGTACATTCTACTTGGTGATCGCTGTTTCAACCAAGGAACGAAACACTCTCAAGCAGAATTTAAACACCGGCCAAAAATTTTCACAGAGCACAGTTACGGGTGCCAGATGTCCAGGATAGGAAACCAGCCCCACTGCTTACTAACCCAGTGACCTTGAGCAAATTACAGAATCTCTGCGTACCTCGGTTTCCTCATCTGCAGAATGGGGTAATAAGAGTATTTGTCTCTTAAGATTTATGAGGAAGCAACGTCTGTCGTGTAGAATGTGTCCTAAAGCGGTAGCCATTTTTACCATTATCTTCATTACTGTTACCTTATGACCTATCCATATTATTTTTGAACTTGAATCCTAAAGGATTGTGGCAAATTAGAAAGAGTAAGATGTGAGCCGTAGATACTTAATTTAGAAAGTCAGTCCTTGGTTAGGACTCATTTGGGGGTTTGGGGCACAATCTCAAATAGTTTCAAACTTTGGGGTGCCCGGGTGGCTCAGTCGGTTAAGCGTCCGACTTCAGGTCAAGTCATGATCTCTCGGTCTGTGAGTTCGAGCCCCGCGTCGGGCTCTGTGCTGACGGCTCGGAGCCTGGAACCTGCTTCGGATTCTGCGTCTCCCTCTCTCTCTGCCCCTCCCCTGCTCACAGTCTCTCAATGTCTCTCAATAATAGATAAACGTTAAAAAAAAAATAGTTTCAAACTAATGATAGGAGCGTTGGGCTGGCGACAGATCCCCTCCCCCTTCACCTCTGCCCGTGCCCTGCCCTGAACTAGTCTAAGTTGGTGGTTCAGTTCAGCCCAGTAGAAAAAGGCTTCCCTATTGCCCACGCTAAATACTGTACTTGAAATAGACTTGTACTGTCCATATACCTCCTTGATGATCTAGCCTTCATTTTTCTCATCTTTAAAACCCAATAAGAAGATGCTAATGGTAAAAAAAAAAAAAAAAAAAAAAAAAAAAACCAAAAAAAACCCTTAAAAAATAAAGTAAAAGCAGGATAATTTTTGATTAGCTGTGCTGACAGCACGAGATCTGTTCTGACTTTCACTTGCTGGTTTACCTGGGGCCTGGCAACGAGCATAGCTGTACGTGTTGCAATTAGGAACAGCCCGACTGAAGAGTTCAGACTCCTTCAGACAACAGAGGCTGCTGATTACTTTTGTGTCTATCTCTGTCTTTCTCCCCGCTCTGTTCTTTAAAAGTTGCCTTCTGCAAATGTTCTCCAGCTGTTGAGAAATTGTTTTTCATCTGGAGCCGGCAATTGTTTTTAAGAGATTGATTCACATGCATAAGGAATCCCAGGGACTAGTATTTGCATTTAAACAATAATTATTAGATGCTAAAACTGTGGCTACATGAGGCAAGAATTTCTAATTATCCTCGATTATTTGGGCCCCAACTTTTTCCCAGCTCTCCTGCATCCACACGAGCTGCTGAGCTCAGCGACTCTGCTCACGCCAGAAAATACACGCATGATCTGTCTGGCTCGCAGGCACAGTGCCGGTGAGCTCAGGATGCCCTTGAATTGACCCTCAATTTGTTTTGGTTCATTCAAGATTCCAGGGAAGGACGTCAACCTCAAAGCACTTGAGGAATGGTGACATGATCTCTGGTGTCCCTTTGCCTTTAATGGAAGTGAGCGGGGGTGGGGGGGAGACACATCTTGAGGCTGGTTGAGGCAGCCACTTGGCTGCAAGGGACACAGTGGCTGTCTGGGGGGCTCGGTGTCCGTGGTGGGGTCTGACGACCTTTCTGGTGACATCAGGGCACGGGCCAGAGGCCTGGGGGAGGTTCTCGTGGCCGACGCCAGCACTCAAAAGGGGCATTGTTTGAATGTTGGTTGTTTCAGCGATACAGTATGGCATGGCTGTAATTAGAATTACATAAAAATAAAATATGACAAAATATTATAATAGCCATATAATAAAAATAAAATAAAAATCGCATATGAACATAAAATAAAAACAATTTTAAGCAGGTCATGTACCATGAGCTTTCTAAATAATAAAAACCGAGCAACATGAGTAGTTTCCTCTTGGTTCTTTTTTTAATGTATCTTCTTCAGATCCACCTTTCAGGAAAGTTCCACTGGAGCAGAAAGTTGATGCATGCAGGCTTCTAAGGCTCGGACCGCCTCCCCAAGGACCGGGGACCGTCGTGCTCGAGCGTGGGGCAGAGAGGAAAACGGTGCCCTGTACAGCTTTACTCCACGTCACCAAATAAACAACCTGCCGAGAAAGCTGAATCGGTCCTGCCAGTGATGACGGGACGAAAGCAGGTCAGAGGACGAGCTGTCCCTGGGGAGAGATTCACAATCGGTCCTTCAGGAGGCCGGAGGGGGATTTGAAAGGCTGGTGAGGTGGGATCTGGGGGTGAACTCCTGCTTCTGATTCTGTCCTTGAGTTTGCCCTTTGAGTGAAGGAAGCCAAGAGGCAGAGGCGAAAAGGAGGAAGGTGGCTGAGGAGGTCAGCTGTGGTCACCGGCCACCCAGGGCCCTGCCTTCCTTGTCCTCCCTGGGCTCCTACCTGCCCCAGTGCTCCTCCCACACAGAAGTCAGAAACCCTGAGCACTGTCCGTGCCTGGATGCCCCTCTTGGCTGTGTGGGACCCTTTGGGAGCCATGTTGGTTTTACAAGAAGGCTGGGGTGAGGCCGGCGCAGACTAGGGCAGAGGGTCTAAGTTCTCAATGTAAGAATTAAGAGGTTGTCTTTATTCTCAGTTCACTGCAGGCTCTACCTTGGAGTGTGAACATGCATTTCGGTTCTGTCTCTGCAAGTGCACCGTCGCACGGCCTGATCACCTCCCTACAGTGTGTACCCGGGTCCCAGGGGAGCCAGGTGGCCCAGGACGCATGCCTATGGGGCGACTGTCTTCACAGAGGCTTCATGTCAACAAAACACCAGCAGATTTGGTGCCAAGAGGCCAAAAGGCAAAGTGCCCGCTGGAATTGAATGTGGACAGTGTAATATGTTCTTACATCTACCTGGAGAAACCATTTTTATTCCCGTACGACATGGTCCTGTTTTCCCTTTATTTTTTCCTCCCGGACTCTTTGCTATTGCAGCTCTATTTTCCAGTGTTAAACATTTAAAAATTATTATCAGAAAGAGAGTAATTTATCCTGCTTGAGAAACGGTAAAAGGCCGTGTCAGCAAAGAGTTAGCACACAGAAAAACAGGTTTACCTGGCTCAGATGCACATCTGCTTAGACTCAGCCCTTGGGGGCAAATGATTCGGTCCAGGGAGACTCAGTCCTGGGAAAGATACGGGTTTTTTTTCTTTAATTTGCTCAACATCGAGAGTCTCGGCCCCTCCCTCATTGTAAAGATGCTCAAAATCCAGGGACTAAAGAGGGCTGGAGATGAAGGAAAGGAAAGAAAAAACCATTTACCAAGAGGCTCTTTCATCAGCCCGGTTGACACTAGCAAAGGACAGAGGTTACCTACCTAAGAAAATCAGAACCAAATCTGATTCTTCTGTCCCATTGGGGAAAACCATAGTGGTTAGTCTCCAAAACAAGTGTATATGTGGTATGCATTGGCAGGGCTCGCTAAAAGACTGCTTATGACTTTCAGAGGGCGGCCTGGCCAAGTGATCATTACGAAAGATTTATAATGCAACTTTCATTGACGCGCTATCTGTCACATTGCAATTGCTTCTGTGATTAGTTATTACAAACACCTAGCAAAAGGACGCCCAACAAACTGAGATGAAGGGAGGCTGGGCAGCTTTTCCAGAGCCATATTCCAAAAAATCAAACGAAAAGGGTTTGGTTTTCATTCCCAACCTCCCCACCTGGCCCTGAGAATCGCACGGCCTCCCCCCTTCCCGGCTGGCATGCCAAGGGAGCACTGAGAAGTGGCATCTGCTGCATTCCAGAATATTCAGAATTCTTATGCAACCCTTAAAATATTTCCATTTGCTTTTAAAATAAGAAAACTCTAAAAAACATGGCCCAGTTCCCTTTTAAATTGCTTTACAAGTAGGAGAGGTGCTAAGATTTTCAAACTCTTTTTAACCCAATTCTGGAAAGCATGGAGGGATTTTTTTCCCCCCTTAACCTCCTGAGAGCTATTTAGTGAAAGATTTGTATGTAGTAGTTTTCATTTTTGAGAAAAAATTTGAGGTGAGATTATGGTTAGTTTTCTTTTGTTTTGCTTGTGTTTTTATTGTTTTTTTGGCAATCAGCATATGCATGTTTGTAATAAGGACCATACATTTTTTTTGGTTTTGTTTTTGTTTTAAATAAAAAAAAACCAAAAAGGGCTGCAGTATGTTAGGTACGATGGGCAAGGAGGTGAACATTTGGAAGTGATCTCTTCCTGGAGGAGCAGGCCCTCGTGACCCCCAAGCAAACACGCCTGTTCAAGAGATTCCCGGCAGGAGCCTGCAGATCTCTTTCCAGACTCTCCTTAGGGCCGATGAGTTGGGGACATTAAGCATCACCTCCATGTTGCGTCGCTTACATGGGGTGGCCATGGACAGTGGCCCAGGATGTTCATGTGAACAGAGACCACATGATGGCTAAAGGCTCCTCTTCACGCTGGCGTCTCAGACAAGCTTGTGAAGGGCTTTGGGTTCTTTGCAGCAAGACGATGATGGCCGCACAGACTCAAACTCAAGAAGACCCACTTGCTGACTGTCTACCATGCCTTTTATAGAAAATTGAAATCAGTCCAAGAGTAGAGAGAACAGCATAGGGCAAACTGTGTCGATATCACCCAGCTCTGACAACCATCCGCTCTTGCCCAACCACTCCCTCTGACAGTGGGCTTTGTATTAAATCAATGCAAAGAGAGAGAGGGAGACACAGAATCCGAAGCCGGCTCCAGGCTCGGAGCCATCAGCACAGAGCCTGACGCGGGGCTCGAACTCACGAACCGTGAGGTCATGACCTGAGCCGAAGTCAGATGCTCAACCGACTGAGCCACCTGGGTGCCCGGACAGTGGGCGTTTTAAAAATCAAATCTCAGACATCACAGTATTTCATCTGTAGACACTTCAGTATTTTTCTGTCGAGACTCTTCAATACAAAAACAACAAGAAAAATAAGCACACTGTCATTACCCCACCTCAAACGAAACAATACTTTCTTAAATTCACTGAATATCCAGTGTTCTCTTTGTTTTGTGTGTATCTCATTGTTTTTTTTTTTTTTTTTTCAGATCTGAGTTCAAACAAGGTTCACACATTGTATTTGCTTCATCTACCTCTTAAGAATCTTAACGGATAGGGGCCCCTGGGTGGCTCAGTCAGTTAAGCGTCCAACTTTGACTCAGGTCATGATCTCACCGTTCGTGAGTTTGAGCCCGTGTCCGGCTCTGTGCTGACAGCTCTGAGCTTGGAGTCGGCTTCAGGTTCCATGTCTCCCTCCCCTGCTTGCACGTGCTCTCTCTCTCTTCTCTCAAAATTAAATAAACATTAAAAAAATAGTAAAAAAGGAAGAAGCTTAACTTATAGGCTTACCTCTTTCTGTTCCTGGGTAATTAGTTGTTGAAGAAATGGAGTATTTGTCTTATGGAATTTCCCACATTCTGGATTTCATTGATTGCATCCCTCTGTGTTGTTTAACGTGTTCTTCTATCCTCGTGTTTCCTAATAACTAACAGTTATGTCTAGATCACTTCCAAATTTTTTTTGGAAGAGTAATTTATAGCTCACTGGCACTGGCTAAAAAATGTCTACACTTATGAAGACTTTGAAACTATTTCGAAACGCTCCAGTGGTGATTATTTTAAATGTGATACTTACATGAGTTTTGATAGTACGCAAAAAATGGGGGCAGTATTATTTTGGTGATTTAATCTTCTCCCAGGCAGTGGAATTCTACTTGAAGATTTTTACTTTTACTCTCTGAATGCCAGGACAAACTTGGACAGAGGTCAAAGCAGTCCTCAATAAACTAATAAAGAACATTATAGAACTAATACATATAGAACTATATTCAGAATATAGCGCTCTAGAACTAATAGAGAACTACTATAGACACTTCTGGGGGTGCCTGGGTGGCTCAGTGGGTTAAGTGTCCGACTCTTGGTTCCAGCTCAGATTACGATCCCACGGTTTGTGAAATTGAGCCCCGCGTCAGGCTCTGTGCTGACAGCATGGAGCCTGGTTGGAATTCTCTCTCTCTCTCTCTCTCTCTCTCTCTCTCTGTGTCTGTCCCCCGCTCATCCTCTGTCTCTTTCTCCCTAAATAAATAAATAAATGAAAAAGAAACTTCTGACAGGCCCCTTATCAAATTTCAGAGGAGGTGACACATTCCTGCCCTGCTCTGGGAGGGGCAGGGCATCCACTGTCAGCAAAGGAGACTCATCACGGGGTCCCCAAAGAGAGGATGTGGTCAATATGGAATGGGCAGAGAAGATTTGGACAGTGTGGACACGGTTTGTATACATTTGTAAAGATGACGTATTAGTTGAGCTGTAGTCCAAGGTGCCCTATAGATGGCATTTAAAATTTTACCATACCGTCCATTTATTCACCCAAAAGAAAGGAGGCAGCCAATCTGGCACACTGCCTTACTCCCCCATCACTACCCGCCCCCCCAAGTCCCCCGGGGCTCTGACTGTGTCCCTGGCTCACCACCTGACTGGCCGCCACAGGCGTGGGAATGAGATGCAATTAGTGGGCATGTAAATGGCTGTTCTAAATGCAAACTTGAGCTCAGGGCCCACCCGGGCCTCGAAGAAATCATTCCGATTAGACCATCGAACGTTTGATTGCCAATCACTTCCATCGGTGTTGCTGGAACAGTTTCCAGCTGGACCGGAGGGCTGATGGGGCCTCTAGCCTCCAGCCCTGTGCTGCTATGCTTTCGAAGCCTCTGAAAGAAGGAAAGGACGTTATGTAAAGCACAAACAGTTTCGTGCCAAGACAAGGAGACCAACAGGGCCCTCCAGGGAAGGGAGCTTCTGTTCATGAACACCAGTCCCAGGATGGTGCTCGCCCTGCCAGGAAAGGGGTGAGGCTTCTGAGTGCTGGGCGGTGAGCAGCCTGTTCAAGGTTGCCAGGAGTTTATTTGTAGTGGTTTTATGAGTTGGAGGTGGGGGACAGGGGCATCGCCCTTCTCGTTGGGCCTGTTTTGTGTGGAGGTAGGTGGTGAAATGCAAAAGCCAAGTGTCCAGAGACCGTTGTTACCACGGTCGATCTTTCTGTCCCCCGCTGGCTGACACGGGGTGCATCCTGAAGAGGGTTTCTCCACGTTAGAGCTGCCGTATGGTCATCAGTGTGAACGGATCCAATGGGTCCAGGAGTAGAGGGTGGGAAGAGGGATATTTCGTCCTCCTGGACGCTTTCTATCTTTCGGGCTAAAGTGATCTGCTTCTCCTCCTCAGACAATGCTGCCTAGCACTTAAAACTACTCTAATTAATCTTTTTTGGGGGGGGGGCAAGGAGGTGTTTTGAAAACGTGACAGGCACTCATGAGATAGATAATGGATGGATGGTGAGCGCGAAGGGGGCCCAGCAGCATGCTCGTGGCTGGTGAGGCAGGGTGTGTTAAACATAATTCGGGGAAGATTCAGCCCTCCAGGACAAAAAATGAAAGAGGCATTTAATTGGAACACTTAGCAATCACAAAACCAAGACAGAGGTTAAATTGTTTTGAGCAAGAGAAATTAATACATTAAAGGTTACATTTCCAACTGCGAGGCAGTGAGCTGGGCTCTTCGGTGGTGTCAGAATTACATAAGGCAGGAGAAATGGCTCTGAAATGATTGTGGAATCATTAACAAAAGGCAAGGCAGAGTAAGACACTTCCCAGCAGGAAGGCACGAAGAAGAATAAAGACATGGAGAGAGCTCATTAAGAATGAATTGCAGACCATAAACATTTGAAACCACTAAGTGTGGAGTTCTATCTGTTATCTAATGACTCAGAAATTATAAAACTAGCAATGACTTTCAGAAAAGGAGTTGACTTTGCAGGAGGTTGTTTGCCATTACACACGTAAAAAGGTATTTTTTTTTTTTTTTTCAGCCGGGGGAAAAAAAAAAAGATCTCTCATCTTGGTAAATCAGCACAATTTAAGCCACTTCAGCTATCCTTGACAGATTTTTCTTCTGTATAATTACACATTGTCTCAGATTTAGTTATGAGGATATTGAAATGAACGTGCTGGGAGGGGAAGCCATGGGGGAAGGGGAGGAGGAGCAGGGAGAGGTCCGAGTCCACACCTTGCCACCCAATTGCAAATTGACTCACCACTTCGTCTCCAGAAAGATCTAGAAAGCTACACTGAGAAAGCCTTGCCAGTAAATCCTCCAGAGTGGACTCATGCTTTGTTTTGATTGAGGGAGACTCCATTTGTGTTGCTGTTAATTGCATGGTTTGCTAGACAAAGAGTCGGGCTAAATGAAATGAGATAATCCATCCGTGGAATTCACTCCCCCCACCCCCGTGCACCCTCCTCCAGGCAAGAAAAAGGGACTCTTGAAACTTGAATGATTTAAGACTCCATACTCTGGCCATGTGTGAACCCTTTAATCTTCCAGAGTATCTGGTGCCATACTTGCAAATGCCCTTTATTTTGTGATTAACCCAAGTCCAAAATGCCAGAAGAGCATCAAACCACATGACTGGGCATCACACCCAGGTCCCTAAAGTGCCTCTTGGGAAAATAGATGAAGCCCCTGTAATGTGCTGTCCTTCCGGAAAGAGCAGCGTTGAGAGCAGCTGTGGGAAGCCCTGGAAGGAGAGAACAAGGCTGTCCTAATGGCTTTTAGAAGCCAAGGCTTTCGCTGGGCAGCGTGATGTCCAGCGGCCTCTATTACTCAGAGGGAGGCATATTCACAGACAGCTCTTTGCAATAATTAGCACCGTTTCAAACTCCCCGTGCCTCGCAAGAAATGCAGAAGTTGACAAAGCCTGTGTGAGCCTTTCTAAATGCCTCCTGGTCTGTTGCAGTAATCCTTCCACATGCCCAGCAGGGTGGGGCTGGCTTCCTCATCCTTCCTGAGCCACCAGTTGGAGGGAACAGGGTTCGAATGAACCTCAAGATGTCGGAACAACTACCAGTATTAAGAAAATTCACCAGTGAAGACGTTCATCACAAAAACAGATTACCAAACACATTGAGGAGCCTCCTTGGGGAAAGCTACTCATCTGTCTTCAACCTTACGATGCTAAGATTACACATTCTCCGGGTACTGGACATTTCATAGATGAACAGAAGCTCCATTCTCTTTCCACTCATTGCTAGTGCCTATGGTCAGCAACGTCCTGAAGAGACAAATGGTCTTTTTAGTTGACCGGGGGTCCTTTATCCAGTGAGCTTCTAAGTGAGGGCACCATGTAGACTCAGTGATTTACTGGGGTGCAAGTAGGTTATATATGTAACATATACCTATAATATATACATTATGTGTGTATATATATATATGCATATATGTATATATGTATTTTTTTTTCATTTTTTTTTAAAGAAGAAAGTTGGCTTTGTGAACATCACCAATGAGGTTGACATTGGTGTCTCATATTTTCAGTGTGTTAGATAGTCAATCACGTGTGTCTCACAGTCCCTGAGCTAAGTCGAGGGTAGGAGGGAACTCTACAGAGCAGAAGGCAAATCGACAGTGAAGTTCAGAGTATTGACGTGCGTGTGTGTGTGCCCAGCTAAGTGACTTTACAGATCATATCTCCTAGTTTTAACCAAATCTACCCTTGCAACATGGACATGTGACTTCATGAGAATCTCAAAAGGAAGCCGCAGGTCAAAGGCGGTACTAACAATGCAGTAACAAGCCAACAGCAAGAAATCGCCAACTTTGACGTTTCCATCCTTCAGAGCAAGACTGCTTCCGCCACAGTAACGGCCAAATCCGACACAACGTTGACCAAAAATACTTCGGTAATCAAGAGTATAATTGGAAATATTTACAACCACTGTCTTTAAGGGTGGGAGTCAACCTAAGTGTTGATTATATATATTATACCTTTGCGAGTTATTGCTTCCAACAATGATAACAAGTATCATGAAATACAGGTTATACATGAAAAAGAACCTGAATTTTGAACTGTTCTTTAAATTGTATCGCAGTGACTTAAATCAGCAGTCCTCAAACTTTTTGGTTCCGAGACCCCTCTATATTTATTGGTGAACTCGAGGAACTTCTGTTTATGTGGGATGTATCTATTGGTATTTCCGATATTAGAAATTAAAACAGGGGCGCCCGGGTGGCTCACCCTGTTTCGTTAAGTGTCCAACTTCGGCTTAGGTCATGATCTCATGGGTTCGTGAGTTCAAGCCTCACGTCGGGCTCTGTGCTGACAGCTCACAGCCTGAAGCCTGCTTCAGATTTTGTGTGTGTGTGTCTCTCTCTGCCCCTCCCCCGCTCACTCTCTGTTTCTCTCTCTCAAATATGAATAAACATTAAAAAAAGAAATTAAAGCAGAAAATTAGAAATATTTCTTTATTAATTCATTTAAGCACATCAATAAAGAAATTGCTGTTTATTTTATGCTAACACAAATAACATTTTTAATAAAATGTTTCATAAAACAGCTATATTTTTCAAAGCAAAAAAATAAGTGAGCAGAGTGGCATTGTTTACACTTTTGCAAATTTCTTCAATGTATGGTTTAATACATATCTGGAGTTTTGAATCTGCTTCTGCATTTAATCAAATGTCATATGTTTTTTTTTGTTGTTGTTGAAATACATGAAGAAAATATGGCCTTATACAGTTATGTAGATGGAAAAGGGAGGAAGATTTTAATAGTCTTTTCAGATAATTGTAGATATTCTCTGATACTCCACCAAAATTCAACATGTGGGTATTTCTTAAGAGTTAATAGTAATCTGGGGGCGCCTGGGTGGCTCAGTCAGTTGAGAGTCCGACTTCAGCTGAGGTCACGATCTTGCGGTCAGTGAGTTCGAGCCCTGAATCGGGCTCTGTGCTGACAGCTCAGAGCCTGGAGCCGGCTTCGGATTCTGTGTCTCCCTCTCTCTCTGCCCCTCCCCCATCCATGCTCTGTCTCCCTCTGTTTCTCAAAAATGAATACACGTTAAAAAATTTTTTTTAAAGTTAATAGTAACATGGAATCTGAAACCATATCAATGAACTTCTGTGCTAATATTAAAATCCTTTGCGGGGCACTTGGGTGGCTCAGTCAGTTAAGTGTTCCACTTTGGCTCAGGTCATGTTCTTGAGGTTTGTGAGTTCGAGCCCTACGTCGGGCTCCACGCTACCGGTGCGGATCCTCTACCACACTACCGGCTTGGGATTCTCTCTCTCTCCCTCTCTCTCTCTCTGCCCCTCCCTCAGTTGTGCATGCTCACACTTTCTCTCTCTCAAGATAAATTTTAAAAAACCCACACTGGTCCACTGAGCTATGCAGATCTTCCAAATGTTGACATATTTCATCATACACTATCAAAATATCACATTCGTTAATATCACCCACTCTCATCAGCAAAGTCTTTGAGTTTTGGGAAGCTGTCAAGCTCCCGGTGATAGACAATGTCTTTCAAAATTCTAATTTTCACTTGAAAGATTGAATTTTATCCTTGGCAACAAATACCATCCGTTGTTTTCCTTCGAGTCACAGGCTCACTCGATTTGTTTTGAGAAAATATCTGCCAAATACCCAAGTGTGAATAACCATAGCTTGTCTCTTAGTCATTCTCTGAGGGAAAATCGTGTCCTATGAACAAAGCGCCTAGATCAGCTCTCAGCTCCAACCCGTCCCGAGCCCGCCTCCTTCCTTTGGTGCAGTCTGAATGCTTTCGATGCAGATTCCACTCACCCCTCGGCACACTGAAAAGGCATGCATCCGAAGGTTGAGAGTCAATAAAATGATAATTCTATTTACTTCATCAAGTAAATGAAGCTGGGTTTGTTTGTTTTTTTGTTTTTTTTGGTAAGGTGGGTTTGTGGCAGTGAAAGTACAATGAAAAGTACAATGACTAGGGTAGCAGTGTGTAGGTGTGTGTGCTTGTGCTCACCACCGATTGTGCACCATTAGAGCAAAGGCTGACCCAGTGCAAAAAGGCAAAGAACACCCAGAGCTAGACTATAATAGTTTTGGCCTCGAGAACTGACTGAACAGGTCTTGGGGACCCTAAGCGACAATTAGCTACCGCGGGATAAACGCTAGTTTAAAGCAAGATTTTCAAAGGTAAGGGATATTCGATCATATCGCTTAAAATAAGAAAATGAATGGAAAGTACATCAGTTAATTTGAAATTTGAACCATTAATAAATAAAATAATTTAAAACAGTATGGACGTAATCTTATTTTAGTTATCTATTTCTTATAGATTATAATGGGTATGATACTAGTGGTGGTTTTATAATTTATAATTTATAAATACATAATTATACCTATATTGGGTCTACGTGCACAAACTTTTAAAGGTTTTTTTTTTTTTTTTCATGGTAGGTGTTCATAAGCAAATAATTTGGAGCTCACTGCTTTGGCCCAAGAAGACAGCCTGGAGGCTGATGTATACATCAACGCTGGAGGGAACCTCCAAGAACCTCTGATTCTCAGACAGCCTTCCGTGAAGGGAGGGTTTGGGATTAGTGAAAGTGGAATAAAACATTCCATAGGGAAGAGAAGGGCACTAATGGGACCACATGGAAAGCAGCGTCAGTAGGGAATAGAGCATTTCCCTAAGTCTGGAGATACGGGCTTCTCTCTCTCCCTTCCCTTCACATCTGGTCATTTACAGAGTTGTATAGACCTCACTTCCTTAATGACTCTGGGTCCTCCCATTTTATCATTCTCCACCATCTGGGTTCAGGCCTCTTTCCTTCCCACGTCTGCTTGCTCTGTGCCCTTCTTCATGGCACGGGAATGGATTTTCCAACACCGGACATTCAGTTCTCCTTGAAAAGCCTTTGGTCTTCCTGTGACCTTTGGGGTAGAACTCCAGGTCCTTAGGACAGCGCTCATGCCCGTGGCTGGGATGCTGCTTTGCGTCTTGGCCCCATCTCTTCCCCGCCTCCCCCTTCCCCAGAAGTGGAACTCTGCTTTGCACATGCTAGTCCCTCTTCTAGGAATGCTCTTCCCCCACCGTCCTCCTGCCTTATACCCCATCCTTTTGCTTTGCACCCACCCCCCAATCCCTGATCTGGATTAAACCTTGAAGAATCGGGCCACGTTTCCTTTCCTATTGGCAGATATTTCTTATTTAATTTTGGTTTCAAACCCTGGTTATACCACATAATATCTTTAGACTTATCTTTAGCTGCTTTATTTACCCTCTCTGGGTCTCTGAATTTCAATTTCACCTATTAAAGGCTGGTCTCATTGCTTACTGTGAGCATTAAGTGAGACCAACACATGGAAAGTGTCTAGCACAGTACTAGACTTGAGCAGACTGGTGTTTGAGTAATAACTAATAATAGTATCTCTGTTGCCATCTGTACCCACATCCTTTCAACACTATGCTGCCAACACATGCTTACATTCCTTTGTCACGATCTTCTTGTCATCAGGGGCTGCCCCTCGTTCCCTCTCATGTCCCTAATGACTGACACCATGCTAACACACTACAAGCACCCAATAAATGCTTATTAAATGGATGACACAAATCAGAAATAAGGGTGAGAAAACATGGCTTCCTCTACCCAACATGGCAGCCGCCAGCCACATGTGGTTTTTAAAATTTAAATACATGTAAATTAAATCAAATTAGAAATCAGTCCCCCAGTCGTCCCAGCCACATTTTAAGTGCTCAACAGCGTCATTTGGCTAGTGGCTGCTCCATTGGACAGCAGAGATCATGGCACATTTCCATCCTTGTAGAAAGTTCTGACGGGCAGTGCTGCAACATTACATTTTCCAACTAGTGCCGCTGGTTTCCACGTCTCTCTCTCTCTCTCTAAAAGCCTTGCATGCAATGCTTTTGAGATGGGAGAAATGGTAACAGTACTAACATTAGCAAGACATAAAAACTCCTTAAGTCAGAAAACTGTGCAACAATGCCATTGGCCGCGCACAAGTAAGACATCTTGGCAGTGAGAGGGAGGAAGGCCCTTGGGACCCATCTGCTCAGTACTTCTGCCCTACCCGAGGAGGGTCCTTTGCCTGCACAGGCTGGCCAGGCGGGGAAGCTAGCCCTGTGACTCTGGTGCCATCATGGAGACAGGACGGCTCGTTGGCTGGACTTGAAGTGAAGATGGGAACCATTGTCACATCTGTTCTGCTGCTGCTACTGTGTGTAGCCACAGCCAGAATGGGCTCGTAATGGCCTTCGGGGGGAAATATTTGATTGTAGTGTGTAGAGTCTGTCATCACCGATGGGCTGTCTTTTCCCGGGAAGTGACACAACGTTTCTTTTTCATTTGAGCTGCCCCATCTCTCTGTGGGCGACGGCCCATCTCTACCAGAATGCCCATTGTTGTCATGATAATGCCAAATTGGTGGGCTGTGCCCTAGACCCTCATTAATCATGACCTCTCATTTAGTTTTAAATAGAGCAATACGCTAGTGCATATAAAGTTTGCCCGGAAGCTAATTGTGCATCCAGGGTTCACAGGAGGACGGTTAATAGGAGACAGCCATGGCTTCTTAGGCCTCTCTCTTGGTCTAGAACTTCCTCTTATGCTCATGCCAGGCACTGAAAGCGTGGCCAAAATGTGCACTGGCTTTTTGGTTCTGTTTTCCAGTTACTTGGATAAGAGGGCATTGTTTGACTGCATCCTGCCAAGGTAGCAGAAGTCGGGGACAGCTTTCAAGTTTTCAGTGCCAGCAAAGACTTGGTGGCAAGTAGGGCTTCCCTGGATCTGAATTATACATGACCCAGGTTTTCAGGATGATTAATAGGCTGCAGCACTGTGCTCCTGTGGAAATGTGACTCACACAGTCTCTGGCAGAAATCTTGAGTGACGGGAGAGGTGTCCTCGGGTTAGGGGCACATCCCAATGCCAACGCTGGACCAGAGGATGTCAGAGATTGGAGAGACATTAGAGGTCACTGAGCTCAAACGTCTACTCTTAGAGACAACAAGACAGAGACCTGGTGAGCGGGAGGCACTTCCCGGAACCAAGGCTAGAACCAAGTTCTCTTGACTTGTGGTCTTGGGTTCCCAACACGGCACTTGCTGTCTTCCTGTTAGATCCAACACTTGTATGTCGATTGTTCTGTTGCTAAGAGATGCTGTCTCCCGACTGAACTGTAAGCTTCGTGAGGATGGAGATCTTTTTCTAGTTTTCTTTAGAAGTCTCTAGAAATGTAAAGTCCATCTAGGGAAGACAAAACTAACCGACATGAAGAGTAATTGTATACTCACCCACGTGTCAAGGATTCAGATGAAGGAGATGGTCAAATGGACTCAAAGAATTGAAACAGCTTCATAGTGTCTGAGTTTCCCCTCAGCCAGTAGACAGAGGGAGGGAATACCCACCCAACGATGGGGAGGGAAGCAGATCTGCTTGGTTGGAACAAGGGGGGCCTACAGAAATTGTGGGGAACCGGGATGGATGGGAAAGGTGGCTGGGCTACTATGTGCCCTGAAAGCCAGGCTCAGCCATGTGTGCCATTCCAGTAGCTTCCGGGGCTCCGAGCTGAGAAGTGGCACGGTGACATTACAGCTGGACACAGAGTCCGGCGGCCTCGTGCAAGGTAGAGGGGACGTGGAGGAGGGGATGAGGGATACTCAGGATGTTAGGTAGAGATGCTTCCTCATAGACTGAGTAAAGCTGAGAACTTGGGGCTTGTGGTTACACTGACCTGAGTCCAAACACCTTTCCATCCCTTCCTGGTGGTGTGGCCTCATCCAGGGTACATTCTGTTACTTGGCTTTGGTTTACTCCAAGTGGAGGAGGGGGACAGGTGACGAGGCTGGGAGAGGCCTCTAGGCACTCGGACTGATGCGGAGGGCAACTGAGGCTCATCATGATGGGTCACTTCAACCCAAGTGGCCTTCACGCCTGATCCCTCGGCCGGGTTCCCCCACCTGTTCTCGAGGCTAGGGTGGCATTATCTGGTGACCTCTTGCATTCCTCTGAGACATCAGGGAGTCGTGGCTTAGTGGGCACCCTCTCAGCTGCGTGACAGTGCCTTCCTCCAGGAGAACCGCAGCTCAGTCCTGCCGAAGGCAGAGGGGGTGGGTCGGGGGCAGCGAGACTAATTGGGTCTGGAGGGAGACCTCCATGTGTTGTGTTGTTTCATCACCAAGGGTCTCTGGATGGCGCAGAAGGAAAGAGGCCCGGTGTGCGGTTTAATGGGCTGCAAGGCAGGTGGCATTTTGTAGAAACAGAGATACTTCCCATGGCCACGTCCTTATGTCCTGTCGGGTATGAGCAGAATACATGGGACAAATGAACGAGGTTACACTGGGGACGAAGCATCGGTGACCAACCCCCATTACTTCCTGAGTGTCGGAGAACAGGGTCCATGAGAGACAGCGCGTGAGTGTATGGAGGTGTGAGTGTGCGTGAGTGTTGGGGGAGGGGAAGCGGATGTGGGGGGGTCGTCCGAGGAACCGGCAAAGCCTCGCTCAGCTACGGATGGATACCTTCTCCTGCACCGGCCGACACCGCGAGGGGCACCCCCCACACCCCGAACGCGGCCCGGCCCGGACACTGCTAACAGGAGAGGAAGAGAAAGCTAATACTTGACCGGAGAGCCAAACTGCCCCCGGGGCCTTCTCCCCTGTAAGTGTGCACGGGTAGCTCCCATGCTAGAGGGCGGACGCGGCCAGCCAAGGTCAAGTGAGCCCCGCCACCAGGACATCTCCGGAATGGCCCCAAGTGAGCGGGGGAAAATGCCTCAGCAATAACACACCAGCACACAGGCCTAGAAAAGTGCAAACGAGCAAATCCTGAAAGATACCACTCCCGACACCCCCACGCAACAGACAGGATTTGAAAGGGGGTGAGAATTCCAGATGGGGGGAACCCAGAGGAGAAAGGCAGAAATACCAGAAACGGCGCGCGTCGTGTTTCACCGGGGGCCAGGGCGCAGGGAAACACGAGGCAGTGCTCGCCCCCCCCCCCCCCCCCCCCGCTGGAGGAACGTTGCCCGTGAACCTGCCTGGCTCCCTGTGCGTCCTCCGAGGCACGGGCTGCGGGAAGACAGGCGGGAGCGGGAGCAGCACCGTAGACAGGAGCCGAGATGACCGATTCGCTGCGGACCAAGTAAAAGGCCTCACGCGCACAAACACAGCCCTCGTTTACTGATAGCCGTGCGAGTCCTGCACGGCCGCCTGCGTATAACCACAGGCCACAGACACAACCCCCAGCCGAGGTGGCCAGATCCCGGCAGTTGGACCCCCGAGGACGCACGTGCGGGGTAATTTACCCTTTATTTAAAATCCAAAGGCGTCTCGTTACTGGGAGCCCTTGGCTCTCTTCTTCTTGCCGTTTGGAAGGAGCTACAAGAAATGCTTTGGGATTTCGAGGTAAAATTTCACAATCGGTATGTCTTTACTTTCTCTCCCTTCAACCAAGACATCCTTTCCTGGAGTCCTTTATCTAGTGCTTTGTATACATATTTTTAATCCTATACAAAAATGATAGGATGTCAAGAAGGATCTATAATAACACCATTTTTTTATTTCACTTCAAAGACTTGGCAATTTCTGATCTGTGCGACATTCACACTCCTTCAGGGTCACACGGCATCTTGCAGCCTTCATAAAATGATTAAATATTTTAAACAGCTCCTGCTTATACCTCCATCGCCCCTGGAGACTGATACCGTTATCGTTTTTGTCAAAGCCAGTTTCCATCCGCATTTGTCATTCCTGCTTGCATTTATGAGTTATCAATCGCCACGTCAAAATGCAAAATAACTGATGTTCTTTGGGCGGTATTGGATGGTCTATCTGGGGCTTTTAATCAATGCTGATTTTTATTTTCCATACCCATACATAAATCTTTACCATTCTGGGCCACATATAATGCGTTTGTACAAAACGCAGTGACAGAAGCAGTAGTTACATTATCAAACATTATACCTCGGGGCTAACTGAGTACCAAGGGCTTTCAAAAGGGAACAGTGGGAATTGCTGAGCAGGAGACAGGATCGCGGTGGAGAATATAAGGAATTGGCTGTTGCCGTTTATAAATCAACATCCTGCTAGCTAATCCTTCTCACTTAAATACGGTCCAAATTCTTTCCCCGATCCTCTGCAACTTAGTCATTGTTTTTTAAAAGGCAAAGTTTGCATAATCTACACAAATAATAATGAGCTGTATTTTCTATTTCTCCAACGTTTCCCCAGGGGCATAAATTCAAATGGCGGTGCCGAACTTTTTCCGGAATATCTCCTTTCCAACTGATAACTGGAATTTTCCTTGCAATTTTTCCCCCCCACCCCCGTCGATCTAAGAGAGAACTGGCTTTGCCCTTTAAAAGGGCATTTGCCTGGATGAACAGTAACCGTTGCAGAAATCATTCAAACGAGACACTCGTGCCCAGTGGGTTCCTGGCATGCGCAGACACCCAAGGCCGTGGAAAATCACACGGGGAGGTAGAAAGCAGCTCAGAGTGGAATACAACACAAGTGTGCGGCCAGCGGAATCCAGGAATCCACGGGTACTCATCGTCTTTCTTGAAAGATTAAAGCACATTATCGGTGGCTTCCAAGTATAGTCATTGCCATCCGCTGGCTTCTTCATGGCCCCACTGTAAACTAATTGGCCTTTGCTCCTACTTTGGGCCCGTCTTTCATCTCAGGACTCGAAACTGCCATCAGTTAGCTCCCCCGGCAGCTGAGCCAGTGACAGGGCAAGGCTTGCAGTGGAAGGGGCCGTGGCTTAATTAGTTCTCTGGGTATTTGCAGCAGAAATCAAGAACCCGAACGGTTGCTGCTACAACAGACTTATTTTTGGAAAGCTTTGCAGTGGCAAAGATGTCTCCCAATATCCGACGCAAGAAATTAAACAAGAGAACCAGCACGTCTCGTGGAGGGGTGGCCAGTGGCCGAGACTGAGGCTAGATCAACGCGTCCGAGAACTCGGGAGCGCTCCTAAACCGGGGTGCTGTTTGAGAGGCAGTTTCGAAAGGCAACTTCTGAATAGCTAATTCAGAAGAGTACAGTTTGATGAAAATGGCTTTCTCTACTGTGTTTCAAGAGGCAATATGTTCTGTATTGAATTCAAGTGCTCACAGCTTAACAAAATCAGTGAGTAGCCAGCCTCATTTGGCAACTTGTGTGTTCAATAAGCAGCATGTGATAACTTCAACATTTATTTATCTGCACATGGGGAGACCAACTCACTCACCAAACAAGAAGTCCTTGCCACCTCTGTGATTTCAAAGGAGGCGCGAGCGATGTGTCTTCAGAACAGTCAGGCAAAACCAGAGAGCAAGGCTGGGCCGTGGAAGGTGAGGATTGCCAAGCATGGTTAGCACATGCCCCTGCTCTGTGTCTTGGGACATTCGAGGCCACGTCCAACTCCCTTACAGGGGGTAGGTCTTCAAATGTTGGGAAAACTCCTGACTCCTCTCTCTTATTTGTTGGGTTCTGCTTATTTGGGTTGGCCTTGTATCCTTTCCTCCTTTCTCCTTCCCCCCCTCCCCCCTCAGCATTGTCTTCGTCTCCAGAAGCCACCTGCATTGGCCACAGCCACCATATGCAATTGGATCAGGGATCAGGTCACGAGAGAGTAGCATCATGACCACTGTCATTCTGAGTGGCGCTGTTCTATTCATGCCTTCCAAGATTAATTTATTCATTCACTCAACAGATATTTGTAGAGCATCGACTGTGTGTCAGGTGAGGCGTGAGGCCCGGGGCACACAGTGGCTCGGCTGTCACAATACTCACGTGCATGGTGGGGTTTTCATGTGGCCAATGCTTCTCGGTGGCTAGGCCTGCTTTTTCCATTCGTTGCGGACAACAATGCAGCTGGTGCCGAGCGGGACCACAAAATGTTCTTCAAAGAATATTTCCACGGAGATGTCATCAGGTTGTCTTAGGGCTGAAACTATTCAACCACCACTGTTTTGGTTATTTCCGTTGCCTTACTAGCTATTCAGAGAGGACACCCCCTCCTCAGTCAGTCAATTCAGGTGAACCTCGGGCCTCTGAGGGAGCAGAGGAGGGAGGTACAAGTGAAGACGCTGGGAGCTTCAGAGAAGACACACAAGGCTGCTTTCTGGGGGATCAGAGGACCCCTGGGGCTGACACCACCCTACGGAAGCGCACAGCCCCCTGGGAGATGGCCCTGAGGTGGCCGAATCCTGGGAGGGAGAAACGTTGGATTTGCTGGACAATATACTCTTTCCTCATTCTTGCCGTGTCTTTACTGAGTTGCTATTTGAACGTGGCATGATTTCAGGCTCCGTATTCAGGGTCTTTCAACTGAACACCAGACAGATTTGGAAATGCACCTGTATCTGTTGGAGGGCTTTTCAACCAGGAGCAACTTGGCCCCTTCCTCCAGGGGCATTTGGGCAACGTCTGGAGATGTTTTGCGGGGAGAGGATGGGCTGTGTACTGGCATCTAGGCCACGAACGCTGCTAAATATCCTACAATGCACAGGATACCCCCACAACACAGGGTGATCTGGCCCCAAATATCAACAGGGCCGAGGGCGAGAAGCCTTGATTAATACACAGCAAAACCCTCCCAAAGTACATATTTGCATGGAACAGAAAAAAAGGAGGAAGAAAGAAAGAAAAATGAAGCTGTTTGTAATATGAATTTATATATTCGAGCCGGTGCAAGATAAGAGAAGACAATATGTCTTCTATTTTCTGCTTGATAAGAATTGATAAATGTTTATTAATACGGTATTTTTAAACCTCAATTTTTTTTTATTATTGAAGTATATACTCTAGAAACCCCGTTTCTATAAAGGCACAAGGTATGGATATAGATATGGTTATGACATATTTAAACATCTAAATTGCATTTATATTGAGATGACTAGCTTTGGAAAAAGCAATGCTTTTCAGATTTATTTTAAATTTTGGATGAATTACAGCAAATGCAGTTAAATTTAATTTCTGGATTCATGAAAAACTACGCATGATGGCTGTTTTGCCTTGTCATAACAGCATGTGTGTCAATATTTCTGGGTGAAATCAAAGACAAATTCCAAATGACAATTTTGCAAATCATTCCAAAAGAGAACACTGAGATTTCTGGCAAAGGGTCCACGCTCTGTCTACAACTTTGGGATAGATCTTTGTTGTTATTTGTAAAATGAATGCATACCTTATCTTGAGGGAAATATTCTGGAAAATGGTGTGGGTTCTTGGCTCAGACAGGCCCTCATCTGAAGCGTGGTCCTGTCCTGTCTAGCGTGACATTACTTTAACCTGCCGTGCCCTTGTTTTCTCTTCCATAAAATGGGAATAATCATGGATGCACTTACTTCATGGGGTTGTTATAAGGATTAGTGGAAATCTAGGGCTCAGATAAGCATTCGATCAGCATTTTATCCTTATTAATCTTATCACTCTTATTTGACAATAACACAATTATACTATAGTCTCATTCCAAATGTATCAGTTTCCGAGATCTGCCGTAACGGCTCACCACAGACTGGGTGGCTTGAAACAACAGAAACGTATGGTCTCAGGGTTCTGGAGGCCGGAAGTCCTACATCAAGGTGTCGGCAGGGCCAAGCTCTCTGTGAAATCTCCAGGGAAAGGCGTGTTGATGTCTGTTAGCTTCAGTGCGGCTGGCATTCCCTGGCCTGTACATGCACCATTCCAACCTCTGTCCCCATTGTCACATGGCATTCTCCTGTGTGTCTCTGTGTCTTTTCTCCTTTTCTTATAAGGACGGGAGTCACAATGGGTTTAGATTAGGGCCCACTTCATGGGGTATGATGTCATCTTTAATTGATTATTCCTGCAAAGATCCTGTTTCCAAGTAAGATTGCATTCCCGGGACCGCAGTCGAGGAGGGGACACATCTCTTTGGAAGCCACAAGGCAGCCCACAGCACCGAGCTTCAAAACAAGACCCTGAGTAAACGGGCTTTGGTGAGCTTAAGTGCAAAGTGGAAGAGAAGCCTGACGCTGCCGAGGCGTCACAGCATGATGGCTCCCACCGAGGACTTGGAGAAGCGTGACAGGTGGCCAATGGCACGTGCCAATATGGAAATGTAGGCGAGCACTGCCTGGGCTGCACATGTAAGTGGAGAATCCTATAGAAAAGTGCGCTTGTTGGGGCACCTGGGTGGTTCAGTCAGTTAAGCGTCTGACTTTGGCTCAGGTCATCATCTCGTGGCTTATGGGTTCGAACCCCTCTCTCTCTGCCTCTTCCCCGCTTGTGCTCTCCTTTAACATTTAAGAAAAAAGAGAAGAAAAGCAAAATGCACTCAGGGATCTAGAACCTCGTGTTGATTTGCAAGGCGCTCCCGTGATGCTTCTATGACGCAAGTATGATGGCAGTGCGCTTATGAGCCGTCACACGTGTCACGGCGACGAGCTGCAGGGAAATCTTTGATCTTTGTCTCCACCTCCTCCCCTTCTCCAAACTCCCCTTCCATGGAGGTCATATTGGAAGATTTAGACTCAGAACGAGCCCCCACTTTGGGGCCAGCACTCCCCATCCCTGCCCACAAGCCTAGGGGCACCGAGACCGGCGTGGTTGGGACTCTTTCCCGACGGTCCACCTTTGGTGAGCGCGGCTGGTTCTCACCAGGTCCTGACGCATGTGTTTGTCCAGTGTCCGTCACAGGTTCCTGACACCGGTTTTCCATTTAATACTTTCTCTGGCCAAGCAGTGACATCACTTCCTGTCATGTGACCCTTCAGTAAACTTGCCTCCCTTTCCTTATGGTTCGCCCTACAAGATGCTAAAATGCAGATCAGTGAGCAAATACCCATGGAAATGGCGTTTATAGTCACAGGCCAAATGACGGGTGGAGTTATACCTACTATGCATTTCCGTTTGCAGGTGTCTGTTTGGGCAGACACAGAGCCAAGAGCAGTGCCCCAAACGAAACCTCCTGACGAGGTCAAGTTTAGTTTTAAGGTTAACAGAGCGATCCGTGTTCCGTTCAGGTCTTCTTGGGAAAACGGGTGGCTTCATTCCCACAGAGACTCCTTGAACACTTTCATCTCTGAGCCCCGGAAAGCCCTGACGCTGTGTCCTTTCCCACCTGCCTCTTTGGTTTGTTGGTTCTTCTCTGTTCCGACGACGACTCTCCCTCCACCAGCCCCCACCTTGCCTGGATCAGCTGCCACCCAGAGAGGCTCACTTCTTTCCGCTTCTCCTGCTGCAGTTTGTCCTATACATAGCTGGCAGGATAATCTCCCAAGAACGCTATTTTCATCAAGCTACTCCCCTGCTGAAGAGCCCACAATAGCTCTGGATTATCTTTGTCCGCCCACTTCTATTCTTCTGTGACCTTGCTTTCCCAGCCCCCAAAGTCCTGTCCTCTCCAGCTGTGTCAGATCCTCTCCTGTGTCCTACGCAGTCTCGAAGGCTCTGGTGCTCGCGGTTCTGCTTGATAAATGACCTCAGCTGGGCCTTCCTTCTCCTCCTCTTCCCAGTTTGAAGCCCACTTCCAGTGACGATTTCTGGTTTCCCACAAGCCACCTGGCTAATCCTGTGATAACGTCTGGCATCCTCGGACACTGAGAACTGCATTGTGCTGAGTTTACTTGGGTCTAGTCGGGTCTTGAATACGGTTTGCCTCATGCATTCCAACATAAGATATTCCCTATGTTCCCTCTTTATTGGACATAACCTCAGCGATGGATACCTTAGCACAATGGTCTGCACTCTGGAGTCTGACAGACCTGAGTTCAAATTCTCGTTCTGCCATTTACTCCCTAAGTGACCTTGAGCAAGTGAATCTCTCTGTGCCTCAGTTTCGTCACCTGTAAAATGTGAATGGTAGTGTTAATGACACCGACCTCCTAGGTCGTTCCTGCAAGCGGCTGACAAGAGCTCAACAGACTTAGCTTTCTTGTTCTCGCCGTGTGTGTTCGGGGCACTTGGTGATGCTGATCAGAAGACGTGTGGACCAGGAGACAGCAGTTAGGACGCCAGCATTTACTTTTCCTGACCTTTCCAAGGTCAGTTTTAGGTATTAACGTCTGAGTAGCGGTTAAATGTCTTTAAGCTGGGTCTCCACATGGTCTACACTGAGCTTTTCCATATATCCGGTCTCTTGCTAAGGACTTGCCCACCCGAGCTCTGCGTCCTCGCCACCTTTTCCTTGTTGAGCGTGTTCTTCCCACCTCCTCCATATCTCTCTACGATCTAGGCTTTCTTAGTGTTAGAACAGCTGCATTCGTGAGGATGGGGACATCTCACTGATTTTCCCACCTCCAGTGCCGAGCATAATGCCCTTCACGCAGTCCACGCTGATGGAAGAGACGCTTTTGTATACAGTGGCTCACCTAGAAATGGGACACTGGAGTTGGTTACCCGTGGGTCACTGCGCTCTGGCCTTGTGAAGCCTCCAAAGAGGCTGAGTAACAAATGACCACCTGCCAGGGCCACCATGAAAGGGTTTTTGTAGACATGGGGCCGTGAGTGTGGGTGAGGAGGCTGAGCCGTGCCTTCTAACTGCGACCCCAGGATGGGCTGATGACATGTTCTCCGAAGGCTTCTCACATGACTCGACTGGGGCTTTCCATGGGCTCCTCGTCTTTCTCGTTTTGAGAGGGGAGGTGGCACTTTCTTCGTGCGGTTGTTCAGAGGGTGATGGACGTGGTATTGGCCAAAGGGTGGGTGCACGAAACAAGTTTACTGAATAATAAAGCAAATGTAGGTCCAAGTTTCAACTAGATGGCTTGACTTATATGCATCATGGGCATCTCCACTCAGCATTTCCAAAGAGGAGTTTATCACTCCTAATGCCTCACTCCTGCCCCCCCCCCCGCCCCCCAACTTATTTATCGTGTCTATCTCCTCTTCTCCATCCATCTCCTTGGCTGTGCAGGCTCTGGGTAAGGTACTCTGTTTTATTTTTTTATTTATTAAAAAAATTTTTTTTAACATTTATTTATTTTTGAGACAGAGAGAGACAGAGCATGAATGGGGGAGGGTCAGGGAGAGGGAGACACGGAATTTGAAACAGGCTCCAGGCTCTAAGCTGTCGGCACAGAGCCCGACGCGGGACTCGAACTCATGGACCGCGAGATCATGACCTGAGCCGAAGTCGGCTGCTTAACCAACTGAGCCACCCAGGCGCCCCAAAGGTACTCTTTTATACATCCTGGACGCCTCCCGCTTCCCCACCCTCTCACCATGCCCCGTGAGAGGAATGCCTCCACAGTGGATCTTGAAAGTGGGGGCCCTCATCTCATTGTGACATGAAAGACTGCTTCTGCCTGTTAAGGTTTGCTCATTATGCTTGAACCTACTCATTTCCAACCTGCATACTGACGCGAGTACTCAGTGTTGCTCCCTATGTATTGGTTAGCTGCGGTGCATAACAAGCGGCCCCTGAAGTTGTGACTTCGAATAACAGCATGCTATTTAGCTCATGCTTCTATCAGTCAGCAATGAGAGCTGGGCTCAGCTGCCTGGATTCTCAGGTCTCAGCTGTGACCTGCAGCTGCCAGGATGGGGAGGCTGCTGGCTTGTCCTCCACAGCCTCGGCAAGTACAGCTTGAGTCTCCTCTCTGTGGTCACCTCTCCAAGGGTTGGGGGGTGGGGGGTTAGCCCAGGCTTGTACATGACGGTGGGCAGGGTGCCGGGTCTCGAGTCCAGGCTCGGAGCTGATACACTGCGACTTCTGCCACACTCTGTGGGTCAAAGCAAGTCCCCCCGTCCCCACAAGCCCAGATGCAAGGGGTAGGGAGAGACTTGACCTCTTGATGAGAGGAGCTTTGACTCTCACCCCAAAAGGGGAATGGGGACAGGGAGGAGGGCAACGGCCGCCATTTTTGCAGACAACCTACCGCACCCCTCCTCCCCTCCCCTCTCGAGAGAAGCTCCCCATGAGAGCCCTCAGGGGATGGATTCCGGTGCCAGAAGGGACGTCAGTGTGGTATAGATAGAGGGGACCGGTCCCTCACTGCAAGATAACCATCAAGGGTCTGCATTTCTACGTTTACCCGTGTTCACCGAGGTCGGGGGCTGCCCACTTTCTCTTCAAGGGGCGGGAGAGTAAATCATTTAGGGAGCCCCTGTGGCCCCTACTCGCCCCGGCCACGACTGCAGAAGCGCCATCCGGACCGCGCATGCGTGCGCCGTGCCGGCCCCGCCTCGCAGCGTGCAGCGTCCCGATCTGCGTTCGGAGCTGCGTGAACTTGTCCGTTTTCTTTCCGGGTGTTGTCCGTGCTGGGGATTCTTAGGGCAAAACCCATGTGTCAGGGATGATTTTTCTTTTTTTAAAATCTTTACTTATTTTTGAGAGAGCGAGCGAGCGAGCGAGCATGAGCAGGGGAGGGACAGAGAGGGAGGCGGCTCCAGGCTCTGAGCTGTCGGCGCAGAGCCCGACGCGGGGATGGGACCCAGGAACCGCGAGATCATGACATGAGCCGAAGTGGGACCCTTAAGCACTGAGCCCCCCAGGCGCCCCTGATTTTTCTTATTATCGAAGAGCCACCTTCCTGGCTTTTCTAGACTTTCTGTGCAGCCACGGAGAGGCCGCAGCTGGGCCCTGAGCTGGCGTGCCCCTCGAGCCCCGGAGCTGAGCCCGCCCTCCGCTGTGTCCCCGGGGCCGCTGGGGTGGCTCGGCCTCCACGGGCCGACTCCGCATCTCCCTGAAAATGAGCGCGGGGCCGCGTTCGCTTTCCTGAAACATCATCACAAAGAATATTACAAATAAAAGAATTTGGTAGCATCATTAAATCGTATCTTCTTGCTCTAAAGCGAGACCGCCTTTTCTGGGCTCCAGGCTGGAAGTAACGGCAGAGTATTAAAAAGCCGGCTCTGACAAGTGAATAAAAAGCAGAAAGGAACGGCGAAGCCTGCTATTTAATGTAGTGTGCGGGGCGCTTACCCAGGTCTTCGTCTGTCACACACGGCTCTTTTCTGAGAATGGCACAGACGCTTCCACATTTGGTTTCCAGAATCAGCAAATTACATTGGCAGAACAAAGCTGTCATATTTGGTGGTATTTTGTTACAGCCATTATTTCACTTAAGTTTAGACATCTCTTTGCAAAATCAGATCCTGCTTTAAAAAATTGCCGTGTTTTGCAACATTAAACAAAATGACAAGCTGGGAAAAAAAAAAAAAGTTGATTAGTAAGCAATGTGTTGAGAACTCTCCCTCAGGTTCGGAAATGAAGACTTAAGTCAACAAAAGCAGTCACCTTTCTTATAAACAGGAATGTGGTTTGTAACGTGGTGCAAATATTTTCGCTGAAGTTTTGCCCGTTGGAAGCACAGAGCTGCACCCTTGGGCGCGGTGGGCATGGATAGGGTGGGTGGGACGTGGGGACGGTCACCGCCAACAACTCTGGCGCATCCTGGCACCCGCAGCCGGTTAGCCCACTCAGCAGCGCGGACTGATTGGCGAGGCCGTGGAAAGCTAGAAGCTTTCTCCCTTGCCTTCCCCTGTTTGGCTTCTGTAGACACAGCCTGCAACTCAGACCAGCGTCTGAGAAAGGGAAGTTAGGGTTCAAATCCTTCTTCTCTCCACTGGTGCGAATGAAGCATGGGGAGTAGGATCATACTTTACAAATGACTGTGCAGGTCTGCCATTAAGTTTCTAGAATGACCACAGTCCGTCGGCGGGCCTGTTCAGCTCTTGAGTCTCCTCTGGCTGCAGGAGGGCGGAAATGTCCTGTTTTTCACACCCCTTTCCAGCCGGATATTCTGTGCCATCCACCGACAGTTCTATTTTTTGGATCCCGCTCCTCCCCTGCTTTCTACTTTCAAGCCGGGAGGCGTTGGGGTGATGGAATTTCAAATGCGCTTCAAGAAGGGCAGAGGCTGATTAATAATATTTATTCATTCTGGAGGGAGGACATGTATTTAGAGTCACCATTTAAAGCAGAGGTCAGGGACACCTGGGTGGCTTAGTGGTTAAGCGTCCGACTCAGCTCAGGTCATGATCTCACGGTTCCTGAGTTCGAGCCTCGTGTTGGGCTCTGTGCTGACAGCTCAGAGCCTGGAACCTGCTTCGGATTCTGTGTGTCTCCCTCTCTCTACCCCTTCCACACCCTTCCCTCAAAAATAAACATTAAAAAAAAAAAAAAGCAGAGGTCAGCAAGTTCCTTCTATAAAGGGCCGGAGAGCGAATCTTTTAGGACTCTTGGGTCATGCATTCTTTGACCAGTGGTTCCACTCTGCTGCTGTAGCAGCCACAGGCAATAAGTAAATGAGGAACATTGGCTGTGTTCCAATAAAACTTTATTTATAAAATCGGGCATCACAGTGGACTTGGCTTGCAGACTGGTATACAGAGTGGGTTTTTTTCAAGTTTTTGTTTATTTTGAGAGAGAGAGAGAGTAAGCGAGAGCAGGAGAAGGGGAGAGAGAGAGGGAGAGAGAGAATCCCAAGGACGCTCCGTGCTGTCAGTGAAGAGCCCGACGGGAGGCTTGACCCCTTGAACTGTGAGACGCTGACCTGAGCTGACACCAAGGGTTGGAAGCTCAACCTACTGAGCCCCCCCCCCCAGGTGCCCCTGTGGAGTCTGGACTTAAAGGATAAGAGGGAAAAAAGAAGGAGTCTTCAAGGTATGTTTGTGGTTAACGTATAGGAGTTATGGATATGACACCAACACACTTAATTTACACACAGATGGCAAGGCCCCCGAGCTCCCCGGAGGGTGTAGCATGGCCAAATACCTGCGTAGTCAAAAGCGTGCTGCGTTTTCTTCTTTGAGAACAGCCAGTCTGTCATGCTAGGTTGTTCGCTCCTTGGGGAAGAGGAAGAAAGGAAGCCTAGGTGTGGTTGGTATCTGAATACTTGCTTCCTGTGACCTGAACTTTGCTAACCGGCTTCACATCGGACAAAATCCGCGGCGTGGGAGGTGGAATAGATCGTCCATGGGTGCTTTCTTAGTGTTCTTTTCGCGGTGAGTTCATCTTGAATTTTCACGGTAGAGGTCTCGACTCGTATGGAGGGCCCCGTAACTGCTTGCGGGAGCTGGGTCTTTCCCCCCCCACATGGCTGTGTCTCTGAAGGCTGCATCTCCTGAGCTCGGGTTTGGCCAACGGCGAGCAGAAGGAAAGGAGGGAGAGGTCTGGGTATTTCTCTCCCTCTCTGCCGGGAGAGGGGTCTCCTCTGTGGCTCCAGCTCCCGGGATCCTGACTCCACCCGGGGCTTGGGAAACACCAGTCTTTCCCTTTTCCCTCCAACTCCCCCAGGTAATGTCTTCTTGCTCTTGGAAATTTCTGAGCTGCCTCGACGTCCCCTCTTTGGCTTTTGAGTAATTCCACCGCTTACTGACCCTGGTTGGACCTGATACAAGGTCTGTTATTTTAAGGCTCTGCTTATTTGCAAATGTGTCACCGTTTTCAGGTAAAATTTGCATTTTAGGTCTAAACCTTGACCCACAGGAGTCAAGTTAACAAGACCACGTCAGGTCTGTTTTCAGATAAGTCTGTGGAGGAGACATGGCCAGCAGAAATGCTTCTCGAGCCTGGTCAGTTGGGTACCCAGCTCTTGTACCCGTAAACCACACTGACCTTTCAAAAGATGGCAGCGCCCGGCCCCATGGCATCTCGTGTTAATTGTCTATGGTCTTCTTAGTCAATTAAAATTGTAAAAAAGCCAAACACCGAACTTCTTGCTAAGAACTAAAAGTCGTAAGGCTGTTGTTAAAAAACAAACTGCATAAAGGATACTCTTCTGAGGATTCATCATTCTGCTTCTGATTTCACTCTCATTTTCATCCTTATCTGCAGGAGGGGAGAATTTTGTAGGTTGTTATTAACGCAAAAACAGTGTCCAAATCTTTCCCTGTTTTAAATTTCTGCGAATTGAAAAGGAAGATTCCGATGTAGGGGAAAACGTGACCTAAAACTTCTTGGCTTTGCAAAATGGCTCATGCACCCCCTTCTGTAATTCCTTATGACTTGGAGTCCAAAGAGATATTACGGGCCCATAATTATGGAGCCCCGGGGACAGCCAGTCCTTGCGTTTGGAGTTCGCTTCAGCTGGAAGACGACAGACAGCGCTGGACCCCCATGTCATTTTAATGAGATCCACACTTTTGGTAGACAATGAAAAAGCCAGGCACAGAGGTGCTTGGGATCATCGTGCTTTTTTTCTGAGGGAAGTTCTGCCCGTGCTTGTGCCCACACGAGCCTGACTGTGCATGTGAACTTGTGCGCAGACGTGGGTGTGTTCACTCCTGATGGAATCGTGGGATTCTATTACTGGTTTGCTCTTGCTGGCAGATGAGTCGAAGTCCGGGAAGGCCAGATAAACTTTCGAGGTTCTCCGTGCTTACGAAACTCAGAATCGAAGAGAATGAGAGAGAGAAGGAAGAAGTGGAAGGAAGGATTAGGCATGGAGGGTGGGGAGGGGGGTGGAGAAGGACGGCTTTTTTTTTTTCTTTCTTGAGATAGTGAATAATGTCATCGTTGATTTAATTAGCAAATTCTGGATGTGCTGACAAAGGAGATTTTCTTGGGCGATGCACTGGGTTGTGTCAATGATCTAAATGAACAGGCAGAGCCGAGTTCCTGGTAATAACAGATGAACAGCACAACTCGCCAAACCTCAAACAGTGCGTAAATCAATTTGCTGGGAATTAGCCACTCGCTTCAAAATTAGGGGTTACTTGACAGGGTTTCAGCGATTAGGTTATCAGGGACCTGTATTTGCAGCCGGGATTTATCTCGCATTGATGGAAGTGCGTCTCCCCCTGGGCTGCAGACAGACTCCCGTCGCCCGCACGCTGGCCAAACCCGGGAAGGCGCAGACCGCCTTCTGAAAGGGACAAAGGCAGGTGGTGGGGGAGAGCCCACGGGTCAAAGGGAGGACATGTGGGCTTCTCCAAGTCTTCACGAAGCGTCCCACGTTAGCAGGACAACTGTGAATGAGGGGATGTATTTCAGAATCCTTTATACGTTACGTGACCCCTTGGGTAGCAAAGCTCAACAATTTGTGGAAGACGACGCCTAAACATGTACCATAGCCCAGAGAAACGCACGGAAGGCAGTGAGGTGTTAGGAGGTCACTCGGCTGGTGCAGTGAGGGTCCAGGACGTGTGAGGGGCATGGCTGGGGCCTCCCTGTTGGGGACAGGGCCATCAGGCCAGCCATCAGGCCAGCCCCAGCGTAAGGTGAGCTGGGGAAAGTTCGAGGCTTCGGGCAGATTCCTTATTCGACAAGCAGCCCTTCACAGACCCTTATACAACACTTCCCTGCCACCGAGAGACTCTCCCTTCCACCTGACAACTCCATGCCCTATAAGAACAATCCAGAAATTCTATCATGTTCAACCTGTTACGCTCTTTGCTCCTCATCAGGCGGGCCCAGGATGTTAATCTGGCATAGCTGTCACACACCAGGGAAATGTGGTAGTCGGTCCCCACGGCCGCTGTCACCCGGGGCAGGGGCGCCCACGTCATGAGCGTTTCTGTCATTCTTGCCTGTGTCTCCAAAGCTCTGCTGGGGCTCCCTGGGGCTTCTGAGAGCAGTTCGGATGCCTTAGTTGCTCCTCCCCGGACAGGTGTTTGTATGACCGTGAGCGCCTCATAGCCACGGTGCTGGAGTATGACAGAACGCATCCCCTCGATTCTTGGATGCGCAGCCTGCGAGTTTCAAGGTCACCCGAAAGGGGATCAGTGCACTTTACGGGGGGTAGAATAAAATATTCCTCTCTCACTAGGACATTTCACTGCATTCCCTGCAGCGGTGTCCGTATTTCCTCTTTGCTAGTGGCTCTCATGTTGATGTGCTTCCTTCTCCTCCCTCTTCTGTTCATCTGCTGCCCATCGGTTGACCAGCGAAGCCCTCCTCAGGTTCACTGAGTCCCCAGCTTCTTCATTCTGAGGTCCTCACAAGGCAAATGTTGACGGGATTGTTCTTCTTCGGTTAAAAAACAAACCGGTTCAACAATTTCTGTGGATCGTCCCCCCAGCCTCCCTGACGTCCTCCCTTCCATGGCCACGTCCATGGTCTACTGGGGATAATACACCGAAGTCTCTAAACTACCTTTTAAATGCAGATTTATTGAGGTATAATTTACATTCTAGGAAACTCACCTGCTTTCAGTATATAACCCAATGGGATTTTGTCAATTTACAGAATTGTGCAACCAGCACCATAACCTGACTTTAGAACATTTCCATCACCCCCCAAAGGTACTCCGAGCCCAGCACCCTCCATTTCCTTCCCCCTCCCCAGTAGCCCTAGGCAACCATGACTGGATTTTCTTTCTTTACAGATTTGCTTACCCTGGACGTTTCGTATAAACTGGATCACACACCGTGTGGTCTTTTGTGACTGGCTTCTCTTACTTAGCAGAACGTTTTTGAGGTTCATCCATGTTGTAGCAGGTGTCATACCTCATTATTTTTCACGGCTGAATAGTATTCTATTGTGTACGTACACTCTATTTTGTTTGTCTACTCACCTGTTCACAGACATTTGGATTTTCCTAATCTAAGCTACAGTTTTGCAGCTGCCCCTGTCTATACACACGGGTCCACGTTACGGACCCTTCCTTCTCTGTTAGAGGCCGTGAAGCTTGTCCATTTCTCAGCAACCCAGAGGGCCCCAAACCCATATTTACTCAATACAGTATCCACTCTGGTCCCAAGAACCTTTACATAATCCTCTTCCAGTCTTTGGTTTGTGGCTGATAGTTGATTTCAGTCAACCAATTGATGTATTTTATACAAAAAAGCAAGCAAATAAAAATTGTTCACCTGATTTGAGTTTGGGCGAAGAAATGAACATGAATGGTTGATTCATGCCTAAGCTCGCTCTTGCCTTCTCATGTGCACAGCTTTGCCCGCAGACCAAGGGGACCTCCATCTTGAATTCTAACTGCAGAAGCATCTATCGTGGTGGCAAGCCCCTCAAAGCTCAAGACACTGAATCTCTCGCTACTCTGGACCTGTGTAATTTGGGGGCCCGCCCTGCTCTGCCTTGAGGCGCTGAGCCTTCACCCCGTTTTTAAGGAAGATGGCCCCATTTGCTGTCATCTAGTTTGTGTTTATTAGGATCTGGATACTTTTCCAGCAAAGGAAATAAAACACATGTTGGGGGAGTTATGTGTTTTGGAGAGTTGAATGTTTGGGAGATATTTGGATGGTATCTTCTTACTTCTAACAAAAAAGTTGCTGCTGGGATGAATGCTTTTTAATTTGTTGCTTCGGGAGACAAGAGTCCTGTCAAAGCGCTGCTATCTGAGCCTCTACCCCCTCTGTCTAACAGACCTCGCTCTCCGCTATACACTCTTCCTCCTGGATCACCTGTTCGCTCCCTCCGGAAGTTCTCTGGGGCCAACCTGGAACATTCTCTGCCCCTCGGGAGGACATAATGCAAGTGACAGTAACTGGAGACGGGATTGTGCTTTTCATCTGTTTTCTTCCATCACATCAAGGTCACAAAAGTAACAACAGAAAATTCCTCACGGGAAGGGCTGTGTGCCTTTCCTGCCCCGCCCCCCTGAGGTGCGCACGAGGACTCACTGTTTGAAGATCAGCATGGGACGTGGTGTCTCTTCCTTTCCATTGAAGAATCTCTTCTCTCATGATGAAAATGGCTGCAGGAACAAAAATGGTTCCAAATGAAGCCATTCTCATGACAAAGACTGTAATGAGGACAAAAAATGGCACAAAATCAATTTATTCTCATGACAACCTTAAGATTGTAATGAGGACAAGAAAAACAGTCTGAAATTTATCAATTCTTGTGACAATCTTGAGACAGTAATGAAAGCAGCAAATGGTATGAAATTGGCCTACTCGCCTGACAGTGAAACAAAACTGGAAAATGGCCCCATGTTCATCTACCTCCTTGACAACCCAGCCACTGTAACACGAACAGAAAAGGTGACGAGATTAACCCATTCCTGTCAAAAATAATCTTGAAAGGGTAGCCGCCACATGTCCTTTAAAAACGCCCCCCTTGCCCCCCCACCACCAAAGTGAGTTACATGTGTGAACGTGAGACTTCGCTGTGGGATGGCATTCTTGGATTGCCCTTCTCAGTTGACGGTCATGCTTCCTTGTGATATACGAAAATGAATTCGGGCTGATCTTATAGACTAGGAAATACAGCCATCGTTCTGCACCAGCTTTTATCTGATGGTCTCAGAGTGCTCTGGCAATGTGGACTTATTAAAAAACTGTTTGTAAGGTGCGTAAGCATTGTCGTGGTGGTACCAAGGTCTCATTCTAGAGATGTCCACGAGGCCTTTGAGTGATGAAGGAAACTGGCGAATGCAGGAATCTCTATGACTCAATGAAACACACTGCTGAGCATAGTTCTTAGGAAAATAGAGTTTTGGGGGGCGCCTGGGTGGCTCAGTCGGTTGGGCGTCCGACTTTGGCTCAGGTCATGATCTCACAGTTCGTGGGTTCGAGCCCCACGTCGGGCCCTGTGCTGACAGCTTGGATCCTGGACCCTGCTTTGGATTCTGTGTCTCCCTCTCTCTCTGCTCTTCCCCCACTCACACTCTGTCTTTCTCTCTCAAAAGTAAATAAACATTAAAAAAAATTAAAAAACAAAGAAAAACAGAGCTTTGGGGCTTTAATCACTGAACAAATATCTGTTCTTTCACCTAGTTTCCCCTACAGGCTTGGGATCTCATGGCTGTTCTTGAGCACATCACTGAGGGAGAAGCAACCATCAGCAGAATGAGCGCTCGCCGCGGTGGTGTCTCTCCGCGACTTGGAATGCCCCGGGTACTGGTTAACGATTCACAAGTGGGGGCCAGCGGTACGCATTTCGACAAGCGCATGTCAGTCCCGAACGCACGGAAGTTGGAGAAACATTGATTTACTGTGTGCCGAGGTAGTGGTTTGAAGAACCTAGATTTATGACCCCAAATCAAAGGCCCGACTCACCGATTCCTTCCTGCTAAAACTGCCACGTTCCATCCTTGACACCACTGATGAGTAAGCAGGGGAGGGCCAAGTTTTGATGTCAGTGCAGGTGCCAGTCAGCTTTCACCGGGCTGCTAATAATTACTGATGACTGACGAATGACAATGACTGGGAAGAAGGGCTTGCTTTCCTCTGCTGGAGACTCTATGATAATAAGGAGATAGAAGTCTCTCCAGTGTCACCAGTGGCTCTCATTATGAGGAATGCGAAGCAGCCTAATCTTCCTCTTTGTCTGTCTGTCTGTTTAGGGCTCCGGCTGATGTGGTAGGTACTGAACGACTGGGAAGGGGAATATTTTTTGTTTGCTTGTTGAAAGTAGGTCAATTTCTTCATGACTGTCTTCCTTAAACAACTGGATGCTGAACTGAATTCTGCGGTGCTGAGTGGAATTGCTACGTTTTCTCCCATCTCTTTTGCTGGTGGCAGGCTTCTTGTGTGTTTGGCACAGCTCAGGGAGTTGGATCTAAATGATGATGTTTTGTCCAAGGGTCTGGGTTCAGCAATTTTCGTCCCCATCCTGTTTTTAGAATGAGTTGGTCATGTGATGAGTACGTTAGCCTTTCACGTTGTTTTTCCAGAGCGTCCCCCTTTCTGGGTTCCTTTCTATATACCAGCGGCCTGAATAGTCTGAGTACTTTCGGTCGAGTTCAAGTGAGGCCATTGCTGAGGGAGCCACTACAGGCGTGGGTAAAGACGAATAAACAAGGATTACTTTTAGGTTGACACGAATTTTGTCGTCCGACAACTTTGCACGATGCTGTATTTAATTCTAGCAACGCCAGGTGGCCCAGGAGACAGGACATTGGATACAAGGTTGGGGATTTTCAGATCAATGTCAGCAGACATGTAAGAGGTTGAAGGGAGCTTTAAGGTGGTAGAAGGGGGCAACTTTCCAGTCGGTGACCTCAATGCAGGGTCCCGCCAAGTCATGAGGCTAATAGTTTGGTTGACTTGGGAAGGGTTGAATGATGGGTAAGGACGGTGTTTCTCGTTTGCTGAGGCTGGGAGAGGGGGAGGGTGTACACCAGCAAGAGAGAGGGGAAGAGACCGAGATCCACACAAAAATACCATGATAAATTGAAGGCCACAATTAAGTCACTCCTTGGTGTTCTCTTCTTTAGGCTAAATTATCTTGAGTGTTTTTAGCCTTTGTTCAAGGAGGCCAGCTTCTCCTTAATCATTTGCATCCTGCTTTTCTGCGTGCTCTCCAGGTTTCCCTGTGAGTGCAGAAGTGTTATCTCATTTCTTTTCACGGCTTACCCGTGAGGTAGCTAAGGGTCATTGCCAAGCTCAGATTTACAGATTGGGTGAAAGGGAGGCACACGGGGAATGGGCGATTTGTTCGAGGTCAAACTGCAAGGAGATGTCAGGGTCAGACTCGGAGCAGGCCCTCAGTTTCCACCCCTGCCTGCTCCTGGGAGGCATCACACCTGCTCAGTTTCAGAACTCCTTGTAAAGGACTTTTGGGTTGTTTTCGTTCAGGGTTGTACCCGTAAAAAGTTACACGAGGGTGTGAAAAGCACAGTCACGTGGACGCTTGTCCCTGCTTCCTCTTCGTGCGCTTTCTTAGGCCACGCTCACTTTTGCTTGCACTCAAAAGCGTTGTAACAGAGATCAGACAAACAGTTGATTTTAACGTTTCCGGGGAGCAAATGACCCCTAGTGAATTTTGACGGCCGTGTGATTCCGTTCACGCCAATTTGTGTGTTTAGGAAAAGTCTGAGAAAAGATACCGAGTCGGAGACGGTGAGGGACCGTGTCCAATTTCAGATCCAGGCACAATCCAGAAGAGGAGGAAGACCCAGTTTGATTTGCATGTTGGATGGGCCTTTGTTCCCAAATTCTTCCTTAATGATTTCCAGTCCAGAAGTATTGTCGATGTAGAGAATAACCAGAGGATTGTCCAGATTTTTTTCCTGTAATGAAATGTTGCTGGCTTGGAAATTGCATGGCATGTAGCAAGCTGTAAGGCCCACATCCTGTGGGGTTTACAGCAGTGATGTGTTGTCAGAATAGGCTTTGCTGAAGCTAAGTGCCCATGTCCAACATAATCCCTAGTACCTAGGTGATACTCAATGAACTGTTACAAAATACTTAGCCCATGTTCATCTGTTGTGTCTGAATGGGCAGAAGCCATGTCCTTTTTTGGGTGTTTGAGAGGTTCTTTGTCTAATGTTTCTTTCCCTGACTACTTAACGAATGCAGTCAGGGAAAGGAGGATTTCTGTTTTGCCTGTCGTTGTATCGCTGTGCTGAGCACTGAGCTCTGCACATAGTTGATTCTCGACCAATATTTGTTCAATGGGTTAATTTATCAGTGGAAGAACAAATGAGCCTACCTCCCCTCTTCCCCAGATTTGGGGGGCGGGAGGCAAATCTGATCTTGTTGCTTCCTGACTAAAGGTCTTCGAGTGTGCTTTATCGATAAATTTCATTCATTCACTCATTCATGAAAAATCTGTTAGCTCTCACTCACTCAGGGTGTACACCATACTAAACCAAGAGGTTAAAGGAGAAGAGGGGGAGGAGGAGGAAGAGGGGGAGAAGGGGGGGAGGGAGATCTTCTGCCCCGCGTTGGCCATGGTCTACCAGATGGGACCAATGCAGCTGAGTGACATCTGGGTGAGGCCACGATGGTACATCTGGGGGAGAAGAGAAGCCGGGTCAGTTCAAAGGGCGCACAACAGGTGACGTCGCGTCGGGGTCTCGCGTGAATCCTTAAAGCTGAGGGGGCAGAGGCGAGCGGAGTGTAAGCGCGGGGCGGGACCCGGAGGAAGCAAACGTTCAGGTGGGAGGACCAGGCAGAAACAAAGGAGAGGCGTCAGAAGCCTCTTGCAGCTGCAGACTGACCCATGGCTCCCTGCGTGCTGCCCCTGCTGCCGGCCCCCCACTGGCCCTTCCTGGCTTCATCTTGGCCGCGGCTCTCCCTGCATGAGCTGTGCTCTGCTCCAGCCCGACCACATCACTCGTCCTCCAGGGGCCCCCGAGTCTGGTGCCCGGGCACCCCCTCTGCTTCCAACATGCGTCTCCACCCCCATGGACGCCCCAGCCCTTCCTGCCTCTTGCCCACACCAGTTTTGAAACTGGTGTGTGGGCTCCTCTGAGATGTCCATTCTGACCTCCCATCTGGCTTATGTCCCCCTTTCTGCTTCTGCTGGGCTTTGTGCACACCTCTCAGGTGGTGACTTGGTGTAGAAATCAATTAATTTTTTCATTGAAGAAATGTGGGGCGCCTGGGTGTCTCAGTGGCTTAAGTGTCTGACTTGGGCTCAGGTCATGATCTCGCCGTTCATGAGTTCGAGCCCCGTGTCAGGGCCTCTGCTGTCAGCTCAGAGCCCTGCTTCAGATCCTCTCTCTTCCTCTCTCTCCGCCCCTCCCCCACTCATGCTCTCTCTCTCTCTCTCTCTCTCTCTCTCTCTCTCTCCCCCCCGTTCCCTCTCTCTCTCTCTCTCTCTCTCAAATAAGCGTAAAACAATTACTGAAGAAATAAATGAGGCATCGAGTGTGGATAGGAATGTGAACTTACCTCTAGCTGTGTGCTCAAGACCACAGGTAAGTTCGTAGACATTCATCTTCTCGACACAGGAGCACCGTCAGGGTGGGAAACCAAGGCAGCTTCTGGAAGGTGAAGGCCACGTCATACTCTGTCTCACATTTTCCTCCGCCTTAGACATAAGTGATAGATTAGTTAACCGACAACAGAACCCACATCTGCGACTAAAGGTTGTTCTTTCCAGAGCGATCACCTGGATAGGTACGGAGATTCCAAGAATTCTGCGTTGTTGGAATAACCCCAGCTGAGGACGCTAGTCCCCATCCCGGCTCTGTCACCTACGGACTGGGGGACCGTGGGCAGGCTTTGGTTTTCTCACCTTAGTGGAAGAATTTCTCTGCTTGGGAGCTTTTCAACAGAAAGTTGAATCTGAACTGAAATACTCTTTGTCTTCTTGGAGGAACTGCCTTCAGAATCTGTGACAAGTCAAGCCCCTTTGGGTGTCCCAAGGAGGAGGGATCCTTTTGACTTTTGACAAAAGTCCAGCCCCATCTGTGGATAATTATTAAAAATAAGGTGAGGACTAATCTATTACTACATTGTATCCTTCCGTTCCTCACCCCGGCTTGCTTGCTTTCTGCAAAAGACGGGCTCACGCAAACTGAGAAAGTGTCAGCCGTGGTAGCAGCTGCAGGCCAAAGCCAGGTGTGGGGAGCCTGAGCTTCTGGCTGAACCTCTGCTGCTGATTTCCTGGGTGCCTCGCCAGTGCCCCGACCTTGAAGCCAACAGTCAGGGCCTTGGGACCGGCCCGAACTGACACTGCTGAGTGAAGGGTTCAGGCAGCCCCGTGTCTCAGCAAACGTGCGAGAGTGTGGTTACCGTGGCACACATTGCTGTATTTATTCTCTTCTCGTCATTGTTCTAAATTTTGCTCCGATTTTATGCACACCGTCCACACTGGTAGATCCGAAGCGCTAGATTGCGCGAGGCTGGGGTCTAGGGGACCTAGGAGTTGCTTACAAAACATTTCTTCTGAAAGGTCAATAATATCGGTAAAACCCAAGAAAAACGTATAACTCCTCTCATGGTTTAAAAGAGCCTAATTCAGCGCACGGTGCAAAATGTGTACATTTATTGGTACTACTCTTTTTCTCTTTTCCTTCAAAATTTCCAAATCTTCGTTATTAAAAACAAAACCAAACGAAACACTGACTGCAGGGTTAAAAATCAGTGGCCGTCTGATGAACTTGTTGGACATCGGTGTAACTAGTAAAAAGGGGCTCGATTTAGAGTCTCATGAAAACCTCACCTGTGCATGAGGAGGTCTCTTCCTTTCTCTCCCCAGCAGAAGAAGTGGTCTGGCCACGCTCCCTTTCTGGTCTGGGAGTGTGGCCACCAACGGACACAGTGAGGGGGCCAGAGATCTGCCGCCTGTCTCCGCCTTAAGACTGCACTTCCGGGTCTGGCTCCACCCCGCTCCCCGCCAACTCCCCCTGCCCCAGACTTGGGGAATAGGGGCCAACCGCATACTTGCCTTTGGCCGGCACTCACCTTGACCCAGCTCTGCAGTGACCTCAAACTCTGTCATCTCCAGGTTTGGACGACTTCATCTAAAAGACCGTTTTTAGCCGTCTGGTTCTACACATCTTTGACTTACTCACACAGGCAGTTCCAAAATAGGAATTCCAATTATATTTTGAGAAAGACAACAGTGTTTAAACATGCCAATAAGCCTACTTGGAAGGAAGCAGTAGTCACTTAGCGGTGGATCTCCTGGGATCTGGCGATTACTATATATTCAAAACAACTCGCGACTTCATTTTTTAGGACGAGGAATTAGGGAGCATTACCGATTCCGGCTCGTAAATAATAAATACGCAAAGACCCCAACGTTAGATTTCAGTGGCCCATACCTTGTGAACACACTGATAAATTTTCATCGTCCTCCCTGTTAAGCAATGGCATTGACTCACCAGGGATCGAATGTTAAGTTGTGCCTTTCACTTCATGACAAATGTGATTTCTGGGTGTGCGCGTGGCCGTGTTGCATTTACCCAAGTGAAATACAGGAACGATGAGCAAGATAAGAAAATCATTTTAAAGCCTCCTGGTATTGAAGTCAGCATTTCCCAGCGTGGATGAACTAGCCTTTGAAAAGTGTTCATGCTTAACCTCGGTGCAGCAGGGTCATGGGTAAGCCCCGGTTGGCTCACAAAGGACGGCCGAGGGTCAGAGTGACAGCCGGGGTGGGGAGGGGCCTTCTGAACATGCTGGTCCACATTTCCCAGCACCTCGCCTGTGGCCTTTCCCGAATTCCACACTCTCCCTCCCTCCCTCTCTCTAGGAAAGAATGATGCTACAGCCTCGGCTATTCTTTTCCCAAAACCTCTCCCAAGAGGTGAGAGGTAATGAAATGAATGTTCAAAATGTAGATTTTTGCATACAATTATGTGCACGTTTTGAACTGTGCCAATGGTTCCTGGGTCCTCGGGTCAAGATAAGGGACTCACCCCCGCTTGTTTCCGGCTCCAAGGTTGAAAACGGGATTTATTAATTCCTCTCCCAACTCAGAGGGGACCCCACGCACATGAACAATTAGGACGGACTTAAATGTGCACCGAGGTCCGTGGAGCGATATGCAAATGCATGCGCGGTTTTTCTTTCCTTTTCTTTTTTTTTCTTGGGATTTCAGCTGTATTTTTTCTGAAGGGGGAAAAAAAAAGAAAACCCAACCTATTGTTACAATCACCGCCCCCCCCCACCCCCCCCACCCCCTCCCACCCCCCCCCCACCCCCCCACCCCCCCCCCCCCCCCCCCGCCGCTGGGCCTCCCGCTAATGTGCTTCCGGAGAAGCAGTTTTTAAATGAGAAGTTACGGGTGCTGTTCTGATTGAAACAAACTAGTGTTGATTGCGGATCAGCCATCTGTAAAGGAGGCCACCTCAGGAAGGATATGAGCTAATGAAAAAATGGGCCTGATTTGGGAGTGTGATGGGCTTTCTGCCACCGGCCAGTGTGAGTGGCGTGAGATGATAGCGCGGGGAGAGGTAGATGGAGAATAAGTAACTTCTGTCTTCAAGATTAAATGGCGAATTTGCTATTAAATGTGAAAGACATAAAACGGAATTATGCTCGGAGGGCGTTGGCGGTGGCCGTACACGCGGCAGACAGCGCCCCGGCCGCCAGCCCCTCGTCCTCGTGCTCCAGCTCAATTAACACTGACCCCGAAGGGCCAGTTACGGACGCGGGGAACGGGGTGCTGACCCTCCGTATCCGCCCACGAGGCACCTTCTGCCCCCCCCCCCCCCCCCCCCCCCCCGCGCTTCCCACGGCCTTCCTTTCTCCGGTGACCTTCGGAGCTGGTAAACGTTATTGATGAAGTCATTAGGTGGCCCAGAAAGCTGACTGATACTTCTCGGGGACGTCGACGCTTGGAGGGTGGGGTGGGAGGGGCCGCCAGGAGGCCTCTGACCGACGGCTGGCCTGGCCGGAGACCCCGTCGCGGAGCCCACACGCGCTCGGTTGTGGCCCACGCGGGATGGGATGGCCGGGGCCCTGGGATCTTGAAGCAGGACCCAGGGGCTGTCCCCTGCGCAGTGGAAGTCGTGCAGCATTGTTCCCCAGGACCTGGGTGGCGGACCCCACCCCACAAGAAACCCTTGAAGGAGCCGACAAAAGAGAGCAGCTGGCCCTGAGTTAGACACAGTCTGGGCGGGCCTGCCCGGCTCCTGACTCCGCGTCCCCAGCGTGCTTTTCAGCTCAGTCCGGGCCTACACCCCTGTCACTGGATGGTGCCTCGTTTCACGGCGCCAGCAGCCAAAGGCTCCACGATGGCTGTGACGTGCTCCTGGGTCCCTCGTCGAGCGTCAGACAATCCCGATGGCGCTTGGAGGTCGGCCGGACAGCCTGGTTTCTCTGTCTGCTCCCACCTTGCTTGGAGGGAGGCGCGGGCTGCCCCTCGCCCGTCGGGCCAAGCACCTCTCTGTCTTCTTGTGCAGCCAGGGATCACCTCTGTAGTCGCTCGGCTTCACGTCCGCCCTCGGTCTATTTGCATTGATGGCAGCCCATGGCCTAGCATCCCGGAGTCCTGCTGATTCCCCAGGGCAACCTTAACATGTTTGATGAATGAGCGAATGGACGAACGAAGGACAGGGCCCGTAGCACTTCCTTAGGACCCCGCCCGGGTCCAGCCCTGAGCCCCCGTCCCCCTCCCAGGCACTGAATTCTGCTCCCAGGAGACCGGCTCGTGACTGCGGAGACAGAAACGGTGCCGGATCTTTCAGTCACGCCCTGTGCTTGCGGGAGCATGCAGGCCAGCTTGGAGGTGATGGGCTGTGCCGTGAGGCACTTCAGTGGGTAAAGGCTTATGTTCTGCTATATTGCATCATTTTATATGCTTATGCGACTTAAGATTAGAGGGCACAATCAATGAAATGAAACACAAGTAGTGAAATAAAGTAGATAACACTATCTTTTAGATTGGATATGCATCATTAATCCCTCCCCCCCCCCCCTTAAAATCAGCCCATATGAATTTACTGCACACGCAATCAAAGGGCTAAAGCCGCTGGCCTGTGCCTTTTCTGTAGTCTGGAGACGGCTGTCTGGAAACTTCCCTACCTGCTACGGTGTGGCCTGGTTCCACCACCGTGCCCTGCAGCATTGGCTTTGAGGCTCTCTTGACACGGCCTGCTGGCCATGCCAAATAATATGATAGTTTTGTGATGACGAGAGTGTCAACAGGGATCAGAGTGAGAGAACCAAGCTCATTTTCACTTTTGACCCAAGAAGGACTCATTCCCAGATTTTCAGACGTGAAGAGCTCACACGCTAATTAGCACTGTCTCTTGCCCTCAGCATCAATTTTGAAAGTCACCAGTTCAAACTGAACATCCAGGAACTTGGCAATATGATCCAGAGGATATCCAAACAGATTTCAAATTAATCAGCTTATGCATCCAATTTGCTAGCTGTAATAAGACTTTATATTTACACGACACTTTTTTTTCTCTTATTGTGCTTACAGCTAATAATGCCGGAATAAATATTGATTAAATACAGTGCAGCACATAACAAAGGCACGACTCCCACCCTCAAGATGGAAACGTTTCAGACTGGCTATCTCATTAATTCTCGAACGTCTCTATTAGGAAGCCACTGTGTGTGCTCACGACCTCCCTACCAACTGGTGTTCCTTGCGAAACAGGAAAAATCGCTTGCCCTTCAAAGACGGGATTTGCTCACCTACCCAAAGTTGTTCTCCCTTTGGTGCGGGTTTGTTCACTGTGCCCGCCTGCCTCGGAGTCTCTTATGTCATGTCCCTTTTTTGTCTTTGTGGCTGCGTTCCATTGTGGTCCTGTCCTCCGTGCCCACTCCACCTGTGTCGCTCACCCCCCCGACCCCATGTTCTCCTGACCTGTATGCACCCACGTGGGTCCGGGCCTCTGTTTTGACTTTGTCTTGGCTCCTGGTCCCTGCCCACCTTTTGGGCTGGCAGTTCACTGGCATCCTGCTTCAGGACCCTACCGTGTCCCGTAGGTTCATGTTCTAAGACTTTGGACGAGATACTCACACCCATGGCCCCATGGAGGCTCCGAGGATCTGATCACACCCTGTTTAACCCCTGCCCCAAGGAGGAAGGGCACGGGGTGGGCTGATCATCCTCCTTATAATAGAAATGTTTTTGCAGTGACGCTTCTCCCCAAGTCATATATGCTGCTCTAAGAGAGATGATTCCACTTTCTGTATCCTAAAACACGATGGCAGACACTTAACAGTTGTTGAAGAAAACAGTGAATTTTCCAGTGACTTGGGGACAAATGCTACATGCTAACCACTTTTAGTAGAAGTTCGTTTATTCGTTCAGCGTAAATTTGTTGAGTAACCCACATATCCCAGGCACCGTTCTAGGCAAAGGTCCCTGCTCTCAAGGAGATGATATTTGGGGAAGGTGGACGGTAAAGAAGCAAAGGAGGAAATATGGGAGAACGTGGGAAGGAGACACGGACGCAGAAAAGAAAGGTGGGCACGGTCAGGTGGCCCCTCGGTGCCGGGGCAGCGGGTCAGGCCACAGTCTGGAATACCGTGGGAGAGGGTCTGTGTGGGAGGAGGGCACCGGATTAACACAGGAAGGAGAAGGAGTCGGCCCTGCAGAGCCCGGGGGAGCACAGCCCAGACAGGCCCCTGGAGCTGAGCCCTGGGCTGTGCCAGGCCCGTGAAAGGGAGCAGGAGGTGAGGTCAGCAGGAAGGGGACACATGCTGGGTGGTGAAGGACCCGTGAGTCACCTGGCCTTCTTCCTCCGTGAGTCTGGGGGCCCCTGGAGCTTATCAGCAGGACGGTGATGTGACCTGACAATGGGATCACGAGGGCACGGGGGTCTGGTGGGGGTGGCTGAGATGATGCAGGGAAGGGGGAGAGATGGCCAGGCAGGGCTGGTGGCCATGCTGGGGAGGCAGGTTAAAGGCTCTGAGGAGATCTGCAGCAAAGATTTCTGTTCAGCTTCGATTTACCCAGCAAGTTCCGAAAGTAGCTGCACACTGACCCTTGTTTTCTGCACAACGTCTCGTGCTGCCCCTCGGCTCTGGTGTTCCACGGAACGCAGTTTGGGAAACACTGCTCAAGCGATGAGAATGTGCCAGGGCAGTGGGTGCGAGGGTGCCGACGTCCTCCGCTGCTTGGGGAAGAGGCGTCTAAGTCATTCAGCCGTGGAGCCTTCATTAGTTCACCAAGCCCGGGAGGTGGGGAACGTCGCCCCGTCTGACTTCACACATGGGGGGACCGAGGTGCCACGACGTAAGCCGCTTGCCTGAGCTGCAGGTGGGCAGTGGCTGGCGGGGCCCAGCCCGTGCCCCGCACTCGGCTCTGAGCCTCCGGGGCTCCTATTCCTTCCGTCCTGTTGGGGCTGCTGCCGCCCTGGGTCTGTGCCGGCCCCTCCCGCCTCCCGCCAGCTCTGTGCCCGTGGCACGGGGGCCCCTGCTGCACGGCCCAGTGTGACCGACACCCCTCTGAGCGCTGGCCACCTCGCTGGGGCCACAGTGTCTCCGGAGGGGCTCTTGCATCTCGGGCTTCTCCCAGCCCGCCGGCTGGAGCTGTCGAGTTTGTTCCCAGGGTTCCAGCTGTCGTGTCAGGAAGGTCCTTGGAGCAGAGAGCTCAGGAAACACCCCACCATCTGAAAGCAGCTGTGATTCCTGAGCAGAAGTCATGGCTCCAGCGACACTGCCTGCTGCCCGGGCCGGGAGAGCATCTCCTGAAGCTTCTGAGCATCCGTGACGCCATCCTTCGTCTCTGCCCCTACACACACACACACACACACACACACACACACACAGCTCAGGATGAACTGGCGCGTGGGTCTGGCTTTCAAAGCAGGCAGTGGCCCGGTGGTGCCGCCGGGCTCTCGGCGGACCTCTGCGCCTCTCGGAGCGAGAAACATGCACTCCCCAAGGAAACCAGAGGGGGAGACACTGAGGAAGCTACATTACTGGCGGGACCCTCTGTGGCTCTGACCTGCAGGGAGGAGACTCCATTCCCCTCCTCGGGGAGGAGACCGAACTAGACCGAGGGCTGACACTCGTGGGCACTTGCCACCTGGCCTGGGCGCTTCTCCCCATGTCACAGATGAGCAAAGTGAGGTCGGCGGCCTCTCCCCGGGGCCCCGGCCCTCACCCGGCACTCGTACAGCTCCCGCAGCCGCTCCGGGCCATTGTGTACGTGCCCGCCTTGCTCACGGATCCCTCCTGGCCACCTTCCCTCTGGCGGAGACACAGCCACGCTCTTCCTTCGGGGAACTGAGACTCTGAATGATCTCAAAGTTCATTTTTTTTTTAAAGTTTCTTTAATTATTTTGGGAGAGAGAGAGAGCAGGAGCAGGGGAGGGGCAGACAGAGAGGGAGAGAGAATCTTAAGCAGGGTCCACGCTGTCGGCACAGAGCCCGACACAGGGCTCGAACCCATGAACCGGAAGACCATGGCCTGAGCTGAAATCGAGAGTCCGATGCTCAACTGACTGAGCCACCCAGGTGCCCCTCAAGGGTCATTTTAAGTAACCAGCCGTGAGAGAGGGCAAATAATCTCAGGACTTGCTTTGCATACATTTTTCATACGTTTGCAGCAGAGAATTCTTGCTTTTAAGATGGGACTTGCAGCCTCGTGAGAAACCATCCAATCGGAGCTACCGATTATAAGGACCCGCCAGGCAAGGAGGCGCTTCCCCCGTGGTGGGGGGAGGCGGGTGTGGAGTGGGGCTGGGCCCTGCCC